>NC_082702.1:18933618-19253618 GCF_949987515.2 Delphinus delphis | reverse complement strand
TGACATCTGCATAGTAAATTTTAAAGGAAAAAAATGTGTCAGACAGCCCTGAGCCGCTTCGCCCTCCCCCCTTTCATTAGCTCACTGCCAGGGTGGCACTGCTGAACCTCATTACGGCAAGAGGATTTATGAAGCTGAACCCAATGGCAAAGAAAAGGCATCTGTCAATAATTGTAGGGAGCTGCACTCACAGCTTTGAAATCTCATTAAGTATGCAGTTATCAGGCATAAAGATCAAAAACATTACTCAACTCCGACAGAATCTTATGGAGGAACATTAATTAGCAACAGGCCTACAGTACAAAAAAAAAAAAAACACACAGACTTCCTCTCACACCTGCCCAACCCACAAACCTAAAGCAACACTCCCCCTCCCGCCCGAAAAAAAATAATTCCCAGCATCTGAGACTGATCAAGAACATGAAACAAGAGAGACACATACAGAAAGGGGGAGAGGGAGGGAAGGGGTGGGCGGCGGGGAGGGAGGGAGGAGAGAGGAGGGCGGGGAAATTCAGTTGAGAAAGGCTTGGCGGTGAGGAGAGAAAAGGAAGAAGCTGTCAAACTTGAGAAGGATGTCAGCACTGGCCCTGATTACAGGGGCCTATGGAGTTCTCAGACCTTTTATCATCCTCACCATCAAAACCAGCTGAAAGTCACCGCAGGAGGGCTGATGGCTGGCCCGATGCAGCCCAGGCCCAGGCTGGGACCCCCAGACCCTGTCCTCGGCCCCTGTTCACCTGGCCCGCCGGGATGCTAGGCCTGGTGCCCAGGAGACAGGCCCTGCCCAGCCTTCCGCAGCACCCTGATTTCCCAGCCTGTTCTGCAGCCAGCCCGTGAAAGCAACAGCCAGACCCAGCTCCCTGGGCCTCAGGCACAGTCGAGGGAACCACTTGCTGTCACTGCATCTCAGCACCATCCGCAAACACCTTTTTCTTCCTCCAAAGAAGAAGAGGCATCCCCTTCTCCCACATCCACTTTCCCTTATTTTCTTTCTGTGTATGCCTGATTTACAGACTCCATGCCTTACAACACACCGAAAAACAAAATATAAATGCAGAGAATTCACACCCAAGCCTTCAGGCCAACACCGGGTCATGAGACCTCTTGGCCTTTGTAGTACAAGAGACAGGGCCCGGCTGATGACGGGGGTCAAACCTCCCTGCTAGGTTGATTCCTGGTTATCCACAGGGAGAAAAGTAAACGACAAGGTTCCTCTCCCACCACATCCTCCACCTCCTGCAAGCTATGATGGCAAAGAAGAATTCGAACGTGTTTGGAAACATCCCGCAAGAACTGTGTGCTTGGGGTCTCTGGCAAACTTATGTCCTACAGTGGCCTGGATCCAGGGCAGGTGCATGGAGATGTGGCAGGGGGAGTCTCAAAGGTCACTCAGGTTTCTGTCAAACAGGCGACGTCGGCCAGCTCCGTGGCGGGATGTGCAACAGTCAGGCACGGTCCTCAGATGCCCCCATGAAAGGTGTATAACAATAGCAATAAATAATAATAATAAAGCATATGTTCTGTGCTAATTTCCCTTATTGCACTGTTACAGAAAGGTGGCTTTCTCTTGTTACCCATAAGCACATGCTCCTATGTTCTCTGTCTCTCTCTCTCTCACACACATACACACACACAAACACACACACACACACACGTGCACACACAGCACTTCCCATAATCCCACACCATGAGGATGAGAAAACCTACAGAACAGCCTCTCCCCTGATCTGAAAACTCCACTCTCATTCTTCTCTGAGCTCCTTTTCCATTCCTATACCTCTTACTTCATTCCATAGGCCCTTCTGAAGTGTTTACCTGTCTCCTCTCCAGAAATAATGGTCACCTTAATTAGCCACATCTTTAAGGAAAGGGGAACTAAGATTCCTAGGCAACCAACCTGAAGACCCTTTCAAGCCAAGGCCCATCCTTTCCAATCACTGACTCTCCTTTGGAATATCAATGAATACAGCTCGGATACATTGTCACCTATGACCGAAAAGAGTTGAGAACACTTGTCTACAAACCAGACTTGACGAGATGGAATTTTAGCAGGAGTGTTACAATAAGGTGTTTATATTTTTTATGTGCTTACCATATTACCTTTATTATGTGTAACATCAAAGTGATTATAGCAATTACATTTAACAGAATTAATTACAGAACTTCCCATCATCCCGGGATACATAATGCATTAGAGGTAAGGCAAAGAAAGAAAACATCTTGATTGTAGTAACTATTGTTGGTGTGTATTTTCCCTGGCAGCAGTGCCAAACCAACTGCAGCTTTCAGGAAGGGCAGGGCAATGGAGACGGAGAGCTTTAATCAAAAATGAGGTATATTCCCCTTACCTTAAGTAACACTTTTGCCTAATAATATGTTGGCGCTATTGGACATATAAAATCAATTTAATTTTTTAAGCATGAATCTTTAAAAGGCACTGGTTAATCCACCCAACCAATGTTACTACATAAAGGAGAAAGCACATGGGTGAAAGACTTACAAGCCTTTACGTATGCAAAATAAATTCACTCAAGGCTTCATTAATATTAATTTAAATTCAAAACCCATTTACATTAAATTGTTCATTAAAAATTGCCTATTTTATGCAACATGCATTCCTCAAAGAACTCAGAGGAAACTGAATACATAGGACTAGATTTAATGACGGGGATGGAAAATCAAAAGGAAATGAATTGGAGTCATTTCATGTATATTACCAAACAGCCCTTTGCTCTCCAAGGGATGGGATCCAGTTTGGGGAAAAAACAGGCATTCAAAGTAGTTTGCTTTCTGCTACTATAAACTTGTGAACGTGACCTTCCGGTCTACCCAAGAGGAAGGAGAAAACAAGAGAAATTGGTGGAATGGAAGCCAGTCCAAGACCAGACTGGGGAAGGAAGCAGGTACCACCTCAGAATCTCACCTGGACTTACAGCATGGAGAGTTAGGCTTGCTTTTTAAAAAGTTACATTAGGGAACATTTGCCAGTACCCATCTTGGTCTAGAATTAATAGTTTCTCTCTCCCTATTCACTCCGCCCCCTGCAATCCTTTATTCCCAAGCAAGGGAATCAGGAAGATGATGACAAGAAGTTGGTGAGTTCCTTGCTTTGGCGCCCTCCCCCTTGAAGACAATCTGAACTTACACTGTTTCCCCAACAGCTGTTCTGGATGAAGAAAACACAGTCATAATTAATAACATGTGTCCTGACAGTATGAATTAATAATTTATCATTAAGCCCAAACAAATTTAAATGATTCTTCAAGAGCCACACCTTAGCACATTTGAGAAAAATAAGGTAAGGAGATGGTCAAAAAGTCCGGGCAATGTGACCTTCAGAAAAATGCTTTCCCGACCCCCAATACGTCTCTTAGGCCACTCTTGTTGAAATACTAAAATAATTTACAGAATTGAAAGTAATTAAACCCGAGAATCTAAGTGCTGATCAAATCAAGTGTATGTGCTCAAAATGTCTTTTTTTAAATGGGGCTTATAAAATATTCACTATTTGGTCAAGGACACTGTGTAATCTTTCTAATAAAGATTCCTAAAAGTGGAGTATGACAGTCGTTCAGGCAAGTGGTCATAAGCAGATTATGTTCTATTACTGTTTTTTTTTTCACTTCCAAAAACGCATAGCGTCTTTCTAATCACAAACAGTAACCTGAATTTTTACACCCATGTCTAACGTAAATGTTTACAAATGTTGAAAAATTTGAGAAAGCTACCAGATCTATGTATCCGTTCCTTAAAATTCAGGTAGAAGACTCCAGCAAGAAAAAGAAATATTCATAGCCATTGTTTAGTAGAATTTGAAAATTAATTTAATGACTAACTGCAAATACTGGAAACTAGAATTAATCTGTCTAGATTTTTTTTAAAGGCTTACAGACGTTTAAATGCAAGTATCGGGACACTTTATCAACCTAACATAAAATTGTCATCTTATCTTATTATATGACTATTTTATGCATGTGTCAAAAGAATTTAAAAATGACTGCCTGTCTATTGAGTCTAATTACAACTGCACACTATCTGTCTCGATGTACCAGTCCATACCATTGTTACCAAATACAATATATTGTATTCACCTTTCATTTTTAACTTCAGACAGAGAAACCACAATTTGGAGCATAACTAGAACACACACATACACACACACACGCGCACACACACACACTGAACACCTGAGAGGGTCCGGGGTGAGTGATACCACTGTGTTGTTCTGTCCTATTTCCTTGCACGGGCTGCAGGATGATGGTACAGGGGTGTTACAAAAGAGCTTCTCTGAAAGGCCTACCTACCTGGGCTGCACAAAAACACAGAAGGTAGACACACACCCTATTTTTTTTTTTCTACTACAAGACTAAAGCTATTTTTATAGTTTGTCCAGTGACAGGCAGGAATAAAAATGGGCCAGCAGGAAAGCCTCACAAACTACACTCGGCATAACTGGCCTGCTCCTGTTACTGGATTAAACATGGCTGTGGGGCACCAGGACCAGGGCTCCCTATCCTCTCCCTGCTCCTTCCCCGCCTGCATCCACAGCCCTCGCCCGGCCTGGCTCTGCCAGACACCAGGGAAAGACAAAGGCCCCCAAAAAGGGCCAGGCACTTCGCCCTCAAGAAGGTGACCCTTCTCTCTCCAGAAACCCAGAAGGGGAGGGCAGGGAAACGAAGGGTTTTCGTTCTGGGAACTCACCTGGGTTTCACGGCATTTCCCCCGGCCCTGAGCAGTCACCTTTCATTCTAATCAGTTTACAAAACAATCTTTAGTTTAAAAAAAAAAAGAGGAAAAATGCAGACTTGCGAGGCAATTTGGGGAATAACTGCTGATACATCAGTTATTGACTACCTGGCTCCTGTTTACGAGCACGCTCAAGGCAAAACTGAGAACAAAATGACAACATCAACTGCTCACAATCAAGGGTGGCCCTGGAGAGCACTGAAGCCCTAACTGACAGTTGTCAAGATAATGGGGGCACAGCAGCTGATTCGGGAAGCTTCTCTCCCCTGTGTGGATGTCCAGGGGAATAGCCTTGCCTCCTGCCCTCTTTGTTTTTCCCCTTCAGCTTCTTGATTTCTCTTTTTTTAGAATTTACATTGCTCCTTTCATTTTGTAGGCAAAGGGGTGCGGGGAATCACAGAGCGACCAAAACCAGTCATTTTGTCACCTTGCTACAGGGTAGAACGTCTGTCCAAAGGAGAGACGTGTGGCAGGTTTGAGAGCAAATAAATTCCCAAGGCTGATGCCGAAATGCCTTCCTGAATGCTCCGTGTACTTCCAAGAGAGAAAAGCTCCTCTCTGGAGCTGCCTGGTGTGTGCACGAGACTTAGGAAGGTTGGGATGGTGTTACTTGGACACCGCCAGGTGTGCCACCTTTTAGTTTGCCCGTGTCTACCGGCAAAGTAAAAACCCCCAGGCTGTGCCACCATGAGCTTATCCTATTCCTTGGGGACCCACAGTGATCTGTTACCCCAGCAGGTCCTAAGGGCTCCAAACCACTTTGACAGAAGTCAAGATGCTTGAAGGTTTACCTTTGCAGTGGGACCACCTAAGAACTCCATGGAAGGTTATTCTCTTTCACCAAATAAGACTCAAAAGGTCAGTGGCAAGTTGTCGTTTGTTGGATTTTTTTTTTTTTTTGAGGGGAGGGTGGAGTTTAGGCAATGGCTTTTAATGATTTTACACTTCCTTCCAGAAAATGAACAGGAAAGAATAAAACGTGATCTGCTATTAAGTACTGCTTGACTTTCTTTTCCGGTATTATCAAAAAATACTTGTTGAAAAACAAATGCTACGCATAGGAGAGTGGGAAAATGGTCGTTTTGCCCAAAGGACAGGGGCCCCTGTAACCCCGCTCCTCTGAACTTCTACAGGCAATAGCTTTTGTCCAGCACAAATGTATAGCCCTTTAAAATTACATGCCTGGAGAAAGGAAACTCCTGCCCAGGTTTCTCTTCAGCAGGTGAAGAAACTTCTCTCTCCCCCTTTAAGGAAAGACACTAAGCCGTGCATAATTTCTATCAAAAACAGAGAAATCCTAAAGGGCAGAAATACGTCTTTTCAGGGATTCTTGGAGCCTGCTTTGGCCTTCTGGAGAACAGTGTTACATTTGGCCTAGATGTAAAAACTGTGTGCACCTGTGTGCTATGTCTGCACGCTCTCCCCAGCTCTCAGCCCTTTGTGGTTGTTATTCTACCCCCAGACCATTAAAAGGGCCCTAATTCCTATGACATGATTATCCAGGTACCAAAGCCCATTTGTCACCTGCAGCAGAAAATTGAGTTAATGCACAACTAAAGGCAGCCAGGACTGTGTAATATCAACTTGATTACATCAAACTAGCTGCAAACCTAATTCTGCTGGATGACACTGCGTCGAGCTTGTCATCTCCAATCATTAAAGCTGTCAGGAATCCATCAGGTTTACAGCTAATTAGGTGAACACTAATGAAGCTGGCAAAACAACTTTTCTTTTTTTATGGCTGAACGGACCTTTCAGTTTGGAGGGGGGAAAAATTCTCCAGTCTCCTCAAGGTTGCTGGGGAATGGATTTCCAGTTACCAATCAGCAGACATCTTTCTTTTTCCCCACTCTCTATCAGTACAAAGCAATCAATTTGTCAGCACTCCCAGTATGCCACAAACGCAGGCATGAACCTTATAACTTGCAGCTAGGAGAACTGAAAAAAGGAGAAAAAAATGGGAAGTTTCTTGTCCGTCCAAATAAACAAACAAACTCACACAGCGCACTTATTGGCCTGTGCATACTTATCACCAGCCTGGATGTGGAAGGTTTTTTTTATTCCTCCACTCTCCTAAATAAGTAGCCCTTCAGACATTCCCCCCCTCCTCCACACGTCCATTAGGCAGAGGCATTCTGATAAAGTAAATCCAAAACCCGGGTATGAGAAAGAAAAAAAGCACTCATGCTGCCAACTTCTGATTGACCATTAAGCTATTGATGAATGTGCCTGTCAGGAGAGAGACAATTAAATCAAATATGAAACAAAGTCGTTTTGACGGGTCATTTTGATAGAGCAAAACCATTCTTCCAGCTCCTATTAGTAGTGCAGTCAAGTTTTTATATAATGAATATTTCTTAACTGACCTGAGATTTCCTGGCTGGCTTTTTAAAAGGTGCAAAAAGGTCAGTGAACAGGTTGCTTTAAAAAAATAGATAAATAAAACCAACAGCACATTTCCTCCTCCTCTACTATTTTTAGCAGAAATTTATCAAATAAGAGTCTCAGATTGGCAAGGTGGGAGAGAAAAGATGAAGCAAAGGCGGAGAGGATTCTAAACCAAATGTAAAGATGCAGTCACATATGGTTCATTTGATTGAGGCACACAGATACCTTCAAATGTGCATCCAAAAAGGAAAGAAAAAAATCCCAAAGACTGGAAGCAGTCCAAGACACTCCTACTGCCCAACTTTGTGAAGGAGTCCTCCAAACTTTGAGAGTTTATTTTGGGTAGATAAGCTCATTGCTTGAGCTTGGAATTTAAAGTAGAAGATGGGATAGGCAAAAAGCACCAGCCAGGAGGTGACTTGAGAGGCAGCACCCTCCCTACAACCACTACTGGGATTTTCAAACTTTCTAAATTTGGGTAACCCTGAGGACAGAAAGCAAAATTTGTAATATATGCCCCAAACCAAGTCTGTTTTCTTCTACGATTTTCTTAGGACAGGACAGTACATTTTTGGGAGAAGAAAGAACAGCATTTCCTCTCTGTGATCCTGTGTGAGAAGACTCAAGTTCAGATGCAGCCGGTGTGTGAGCTCTACCGGCAGTGCCAGCTGAAGTGACAGAAATGACCATCACCATCACCCCCACTGCTACTACAGGCACTCTGGGGCAACATGGGCACCATACTTTCATCCAAAAAGGGCACCAGGCAATGCCCTGACCCTTCTCCCTCCCCTCCCTTCTTCCACAAAAGCAAAGAACAGAAAAGAAAGGAAGAGAAGGAAAAAAAAAAAAAAAAAGGAAAGAAAAGAAACGAACCTCCACTTAACCCTCCCCTTCAGGCAGCATCTGAACCTCTGCACATCTGAGTGTTACTCATATCAAAATACATCCTGTCCATATGTGGTCCTCTCAGCAATCCGCCCCAAATCCCAGAAGTTGCACTGACAGGGCCCTAGTGACGTCACAGAGCTTGGCCTCACCATTTCAAGTGATTTATTGATGTTTATTGGGAATGAATAGATCAAAGGCAGCAGCATGATGGGCAATCAATCAGTCATCAAATCAAGGGTGGCAAAGGGCCAGAAATCCTTCTTCCAAGCAACATGCCCCCAACTGACATTATTGCAAAATAATGTTATGTGTGTGGGTTTTGTTTTGCTTTCAATGCTTTTTCCAGAAAAGAAAAAAAAAAAAAAAACCCGGCTCAGTCTTAAAAGGAGTTGACACTCCTGGAAAAAAAAAAAAGAGGCAGGGGGTGATGGGGAGAAAGTACTCTGACACGTCCCAGAACTAAGTGCTATGAGGAGATGAGGATGGGAGAAGCAGTGGAAGGAGGGTGGGGGTGAGCGAAAACAAACCGGGGAAAAGGGAACGCCAGCATCTAACATCGACTTGACAGTCATCTGACAATACCCAGACCCTGTGCGCTCTGCTTTCCACCGCTGTGCCCGGTTTGGGCCCAATACATGAAGAATCAATCGGATTAGCAGTAAGGTGGCCGAAGGGATCCGCTCGCTCACTCGCTCTCTTTCGCTCGGCAGAGACACCAGGCAGTCCCCCGCCGGCCGGCCGCGGGAGGACACGGAAGGTGTCCCGGAGAACTCAGGTGACCCCGCCCGCCCCCACAGAAAGAGACAGAAGAGGGCTCCTTCCCATTCTCTCCGCGGCCAGGCAGAGAGCTGAGGAGGCAGGGACCCAGCCCGGCTCAGTTCGCCGCGAGCGAGCACGGTTCCCGAAGTGGGTGCGAGCGGGAAGGGGCGGGGGGGGGGGGTTTGCAGAGCGCAGCGGGGCGTCCGGGGGGCGCCGGTCCGTGAGGCGGGCGCACGCACCAGACAGGAGAGCGGCGAGCGAGCCCGGCGCCCCGGAGTTACTCTGCGCGGCCAGAGCGAGAGGGGCGAGGAGCGGGGCGAGGAGCGGGGTCGCCGCCGGCTGGAGACGCGGGGCGAGGAGAGGAAGAGGAGGCGGAGGAGAGGAGGAAGGGGAAGCGGCTCGTACCTGCTGCGCGCCGGGGCGCCTGCTGCTTCCTCCTCGGCATGATGCTCCTCCGGCGACTGCCGCTGCCGCCGCCGCCGCCGCTGCCGGGCTGAGGAGAGGGAGGGAGGGGCGGCGGGCCCGCGGGGGGGCGAGGCGGGCCGGCTCTCAGCCTCCCCCCCGGAGAGCGGCCGCCCGCAGGATGCTGCTGAGCCCCGGCTCTCCGCGTCCCCCCCGCTCCGCGCTCCGCCGCGATCCCCGAACGTGCGGAGGGAAGAAGGAGGGCGGGAGAGGGAGGCGCGGGGAGGGAGGAGCGCGGGGGGAGGAGAAGGCAGAGGAGGAGGAGGTGGTGAAGGAGGAGGAGGAGGAGGACCGCGCTGCCGGCGGATTGGGAAGTTTGACAAATCGCTCCAGAGGCCGGAGGAGGAGGGGGCGGGGAGGAGCGGCGGCCCTGCCCCCCCCCGCCCCGTCCCCAGACGAGGTGCGCGGGGTTCAGGGCCGGGGGGCGGGGAGAGGGGGAGAAGGCGGGCAGAGGGGTGGGAGGAGGAGCGCGGGAGCGGCCCGGGCCGGTGAAGCCCCGGCCCCCGCCCCCGGGCAGGGGGTCACGGCATCGGAGGGGGCGCTCAGCCGCCGCCGCCGCGGCCCGGGGCTCGGCGGTCCAGTCTTATGCCCGCTGCGCGGCTGGAGCGGCGGCGTCGGCAACAGGCAAGCTTAAAGGAAAAGGAGATGATCGTGTCACTCGCCCGCCCGCGGGGGCGCCGCGCCCCCGCTCCCGGCCCCGGGCCTGTCTAGGACCCCCGCCCAGTCTGGGGAGGGGGTGCCGCCCCTCCGCCTCCGCCCCGTGCGCGCAAGCAGGGACGCGGCGCCGGCCCGGCCGAGCCCGTCCCGGGCCGCTAGCTACTCCCGCCCGCCCCTCTTCCCCACCCGGCCTCGCCCCCTGGCCGTCCCCCGATGCCCCTCCCAGGCCGCACTTCTCTCCACACGCCGCGTCCAAAGCCCCCAGCTCGGACCCCCGGGCCTGGGCCCGCGCACCCCCGGGGATGGCAGGGCCCGCGGGCGGGCGCCGGCGCCCTCGGGGGAGGAAGTGGGCGCGGACCCGAGTGGGTGGGGGCTGCTTTCAGACCCCGCGCCACCAGGGCTCCTCCCCCGGGACCCGCCGCAGCCACTTCCCCCAATTTTTTTTTTCCGGGCAAACTTTCCCGGGCCGTCCCGGGGGTTGGTGTGGGAGGGGGTGCCTCCAAGTTTCCTCTCCTGACTGGGAAGATCAGGGTACCTCCACCCCGCCCCTCGCCACCTAGGCGCCGGGGCGCGCCCCCCACCACCGGCGCAGGCAGATCCCAGGGCAGGACGGCGACGGGGTCAGGAACTCGGGCACCCAAGCCCATCCCTCGCCCCGGGGCGCCCCGAGAGGGGCCACCGCGCCCTGCGCCCGGCCAGCCAGCAGTACTGAGCAAACAGAATTGATTATTGATTGGGTGATTGGGATCGCTGAGACTCGCGGCGGGCCAGGCCGGCGGGCCGTGGAGAGGAGGAGCTGGGAGGGCTGCGTTGGCTGCGGGGTAAAGCGGGCTCACTTACGGGCGGCCGCTAGGGCGCTGGTGGGCCGGAGCTCACTGGGACGACCCCCCAGCGGCGCCGACTGAGCGGGAGCCGGAGAGGCGCGGGCGGCGGCGCATCGATGCGCTGCGGGCTCGATTGCGTCTCCCTAGGCCAGCTCTTGGGCCGGGAATGGGGCGGCAGCGGCGGGGCCGGCTCCGGGCGCTGCCGGGCGGCGTTGGCGGGAATGCGGGGGCTGCCGCCAGGCCTACTGCCCCCGAGGCGGTGCTGCTCCCGGGCGCGCCGCTGGGGCCCAGGGAGTTTCCTGGGCCCAGCGTCCGAGAGTCCCGGCGAGGGCCGGAGCCCAGTGCCCTGGGACTGGCTGCCTGAGCGCTCCGGGAGCTGCAAACCCTGGCCTTCTTCCTTCCTTCCTTCCCCGCCCCCCCCACCTTATGTTTCTTTTTTAGTCTCTTCCTCTTCTTCTGCCCCCTCTTTTCTTTATTTTTCTTTGTGATTGTTTTTGCAAGTTTGTTTTAAAAGTTCACAGGCATGCTTTCTCTTTTAGACTAGGAGACCGTGATCTCACCCTGACGGTAAGATCAAAAGTCTCCGCTCGCCCCCAGCCTAAGAGCTTGGGCTCGGTCCAGACGCCTCCCTGAATGCAGATGTGCCGCCGCCGTCCTCCCGGGCTATAAAGACGTCTCCTGCGCCTTGGCGCGCGCAAGAGCGCTCGGAGTTGCGGGATGCGGACCCCGGGTGGTTGCGGGAAGTCGGAGTCGAGCGGAGGCTGGGCTCGGAGGCTGGCCTTGTGAGGCGGAGTCGGGGGCGGGGGCGCGGCGTGCAGTTGGTGCCTGCGGCCGCAGAGGCCAAAACGACTGTCCCTCCAGGCCCGGGAGACGCGGCCGTAGGGCGTGAAACGCTTTTTGCGAACGAGAAAACGGTGAGTTGGCAGACGCCGCCCGTGGCCTCAGGATTCTAGGATTCTGGTTGCGGCACTGAGCACCACTTGCCTGAAGGAGGGTAGGCGCCGCGGGAGGTCAGCTCCTGCCAGCCCCCGGCTCACCTTCCACGCGCCGAGCGCCCATTTAGGCCCGCCGGTTGTAGTGAGTGCACGGCGCTGGGCGCCGCGCACGGAAGGCTGAGAGTTTCGCCCTGGCTTGTGCTCCTCACTCCTTTCCTTCCTCGCGCTGCTCTCCCAACCTCAGTTGCCTCCGCCCCCTCCCCCTGCCGGCCTCGGCCTGAGCTCCCGTCTCCGCGCCACCGGCAGCCACAGCCTGATCGCTGCCTCGCCCTCCCCAGTTCAGGGGCCGCGCGGAGTGCAATCCGCCCCAACATCTGTCCGTCCAACCATTGGCGCATCCATCAGTGTCAGTGAGCTTCACATCGCCGCGACAGCCCGTCACGCACAACACGGGCTATGCGGAGTGCATATTGCGACCGCGCTACTTTGCCCGGACACGCAAACAGGGTTCCGGCCCGGCTTGGCAGTCTGGAACCCAGATCTCTACGGGGATCTTTTAGCCACACGCACTCCCTTGAATACCGGGACCTCTAAACATGACTAGCTTTGCAGGCCATTCTAAGGATGGGACAGATGCAGGGGGACAGTGTCAACCTTGCATTCCACCAAGTTCTCTCTTCCCCTTTTCTGTGAACTGGGTACGGCATAGGAAAGAAGGAAGGGAGGTTTCCCGAAGCCGCAGCACGCATAGTATAGACCTGGAAGTTACCTGAACTCCGTGGCTTAAACCCGCTTCTGCTGGGCCGAGTCTGAGGCTGTCGAGGTCGCCAGGCAGGTCTTAGCCAGGAGGTCTCAATCTAAAACTTTGCCAGGCCCCGCCTGGCTGCTTTGTAACATGGCCTGACAGTGAGGAGCGAGAGGAGGGAAGAAAACGCGGATCCCAGTGAGAACCACGGGCTAGATTTAGGGAGAAATAGTGTCTGGGTGGCAGTAAGTCTGTAATTCACATTTTACTTACAGCGGGAGAGAAAGCAGGGCCATACGTTGGAGAAGCCAGTGCTTTGCAGGGGGTTCCCGGCAATTCTTCCAGAGTACTGACCCCGGCGGTGGTGGCATGTTCCCCTGCGTTTGCTTCTTGCTTTTCCCTATCGCCCCCGCCCCCCCCCCCACAGTGTCCAGAAGACAGACACCTTCACATATGTCCCTGATCAGTCTGGCCGGGCCAAAGGGCCTTTCTTGTCCTCCCAAGAATTTAAGAGGAAGAGCGAACATAGAACCTACTCCTCCTCGGACATTTGCGGGGCGGCTGTCCCTGGCACTTTCTCTGATATATCTGCATTATTCCTACCGTGAAAGTATCTGTCCGGGTGCCTGGTGAGTTCGGCCCCTCCGAGTCGACTACAAAAGCAGGTCAAAACCTGTGCTTCTATTCGTTCCGCGATTCCCGAGTTCGAAGGGATACAGGAACTGCTTTTCGGCGTGCGCCCAGGTCTGCGCGGTTCCGGAGGAGGCCAGAGACGGCCGCGGCGGCGCTCGCTGGGGCTCCTTTCTCAGGGCGGACGGACCACGCTGTAGGATGCGGGCTTCGCGCACCACATCCAGCGGCCGAGCCGTTTTCACGCTAGCCTAGAGGGCGGAAAAGCCCGCGCCGGGCGGAGGAGCTAGAATTCTGTAGAAGGCACACTGTATAGAAATCTTTGTACCCCACTCTGAAGAGTTGCAGAGACCATTCCTTTGAAAAGCAACAACAGGCTTCCGCCCAGCACAAGCACCTGGCAACTTCTTACACGCGTGAGTCACGCAAAAAGTAACCTCCAGGCCAGTTAAATGCTCCCACCTCTGGGAAGTGCCGTGTTTCTGGGAATAATTTTTTACACCCCTAAAAGTAAAAGGAGAAAGTTGCCTAAGGGACAGTGGGGAGACACCAAAATGTCCGGTGGCAAACGCCCGTGGGGGAAACTGGCGGCTCCCGTTGCGACCAGGTGGCTCACCCTGTTAAGAGCCCCGAAAATTCCCAGGGGCCATGAAGACAACTCCTGACCCCCAAGATTGCGCCTGGGGCCCAGTAGAACCCCGCTCCTTCTCCGCGGCGGGATGCTGAGCCCTGTTCAGTACAAATGCTTCCAAACGCGGCTCCTTCAGGTCAGGGGTTAGAGGCCCGACTCCAGCTCTCGGAAGTCAAGGAGCCCCAGGCCGCAGTGCCAGGGCCTACCTGAGCGGGTCTCTACCACCCCGGGGGTGTTCCTGCCCTGGGCTAACCCGAGCCCGACCCGGACGAGTTGGGGAGGTGGGAAGTACGCAGGCGTGGCTCCAAAAAAGTGTGCGGTGGAGGGGCAGGGATCCGGCTGCAGCGCGCTGCGTCTGGAGTCGGGAAGTTCGCGCTGGGGAAGGAGCAGGCGGGCTACCGCCGGGAGGCAGCCGAGGTTGTCTACAAGGTGCAGTTGAGGGCAGTGGGTGAGAGTCCGCCGGACCCAAGCCAAGCTGAATGAAGTGTGTCCTCATTTGGGATGGCCAGGAGGGAAAAAGCCTTCCGGAAAGAAGCATCCTTGAAGCTGCCGGTCCAGGCAGGGTAGCCAGGGTAGGTTGGGGGTCCAGGGGCCTAAGCCCAGACCTTGAAGAGGGGTTCTCCGTGCCCCGAGGGAGGTGCGGGCCGCCTGGAGGGACAGGGCGCGCTCTGGGAGTCTGCACCCCATTTCAAGGTGTGAGGGTATCTGACCGGGCGGTGGGCCTTTGGGGAGCCACTGCCTGCCCAGCAATGCCAGGGGAGGCGGCGCCAAGTGCTCTCCAGCCCTCGCCCTCCTGGAACGCTGGCGCTCTGGTTCGGCCGCTTTCACACTCCTCCTCGCCACAATCTGGGCTAGGCAGTAGGAAGTACCCTGGGTGCAGGGAAGCTGACTGCCAGCACCTGCACACCTCAACCAAGAATTGGGCCCGGGACCTCAGCCCCTGCCAAAACGGGAAGGATTTGGACCCTGGGGCCAGGCCCTAGCCAGGCGGTTAATTGTTTGCTAAAAGTGCATTTACACAGCAGTGAAGTTTGTTTCTCTTTTTCCGGTAGCTTTGTTTTAACGAACCAGATGTTTTGTCTGTAAATTCTCCCAAGAACTTTTACAGTTTTGACGTGCAATAAACCTTCGAAAATCGGAGCGGTATATTCATGCCACTTCTGTGGAGCCCTGGGGGAGCTGCATCAGGCATGCCTGGATGGGACTGGGGGCGGGGCAAGGCACTCCTGGAAGAAAAGTAGATATATTGGCCCAAGGTCAAGAACTGGTGTTGAGAATGTGAAGCTAACCCCCCCCGCCCCCCGCCGCCCCACCAACACTTGGGTACACAGGCTCCCAACCCTTCCCCTCAGGCGGGGGCTTCCTACTTTGTAAATTTCTTGTGGCTCCGCCACAGAGGCCTGGCCCAGCTTTGCCAACTACTCTCACTGCGGGTCTGCCAATCCCACCAGGACCACCCGACTCAAAGGCAAAAGGACCTTTGATCTTCTCTGGCCAGCCTTGAGGTCCGCTGTCAGCTGGGGCGGGGCAGAGCAAGGCGGCCCCCAGGCCATCCCTGAACTCCTGGGCATGACTGGGACTTCCTAAACTTTGGATGGAAGCCCTCTAAAAAGCCAGGGCTGGCAGGTCCCCCTCCTTGATGACTCATTTTTTTCTTTTCTTCCGACTCGGGATTTCCAGGCAGTTATAAACGTATTTCAAGACAAATACTAAAAACTATGCACCTAACAGGGAGGGAGGGAACACGGTTATCGGAGGGGAGCCAGGTCTGCCTACATACCCATCTCCTAGCTGGGTGATTGGTAGGGACTACTTTCTGGGGTTTCCCAAGACCCGCTGAGGATTTTTCTTCCCTACCACCCCCGGGCTCTCCTCTGCTCTCAGTACCAGATTTTCAGATATGGGGAGCCCAGTTTAGACTCCACTCCCCTTTCTTGTATAATTCTCTTTCAAGCCCAGTCGTTCACCAAACTTTCAAAAAACTTTTTTAGGAGACCTAAAATTAAAGAAAATAGAAAGTCTTCGTGTTGCGGTCTAAGAAGGACAGATGTACATTAAGGCCAGTTTGGAGGGCACAATTACTGGCAAAACGCCCTTTGATCAAATCCCACGCGTTGACCTCAGTTGCGCGGGGAATTTCCAGAATTACTCGCTGCAGCGTGGCGTGTTTTTTCCCACTCTGAGTGAAATGGATTTTTATAAACCATTTAGGCAAAGCTTAAGGAAAAAAAAAAAAGAAAAAAGTAAACTACACTCCAGACAGCTGCAGCCACGGTGGGGCCCACCCCTGGCTGGAAGTAAGCAGCTCCTTGCTAGCTCGAAAGCGGAGGTGCTTATCTCTTCCCGCGGGTGCAAGTTCCGCGGAAAGAATCGTGCCTGTGAATCACTAGCAGGCTGAGCTCAGGCTCGTGCAATGCAGCAACCCTGGAGAGGAGGAGGTCTCAGAAATCAAACCACCAGGTCTTCTCAGACCAGACAGCCCCAGTGTTGCACCAGTGAGCCTGGTGACCTCATTAACCAGCCAGTGAATTTGCAAGATGAGGAGGAATTTCGTTTCCCCTTTCTCCTCTTCTATATCGCTCTTCTTTTCTATCTTTTATATTATGGTTTTGTGTTTGTCACTGAATATCAAAACGGGAAAAACCGAGACCTAGCACACTTCTCAGTAGGGCAGGTACAATAGAGGGCTACTGTGCTGGGGCCTCGTTCTTTTTCATTTTTACTTCTTGAAACTTGGTGCATATCCCTTGTATTTCCAGAAGAGCAGAGCCAGAATTCTTTGGGACACGGTGGCCAGCAGGTTCAGATTCTTTGTATTCAGATAGTCTCTTATCTTGGCAGCTTTGATAACTCCAAGAATTTCCTCCTCCGCACAGGAGCTCTGAATTCTCCCTTCCCTCTTCGTCTTTCTGCCACTTCTCTTCCCCGCATCTCCTTCATCTTCTTTCTTCCTCCTACTCTCTGGTTCCTTTTTGTTTTCTCTTCTGTCAGTACCCTCTCAACACCGTATGCATTCGCAAAGATAATTTATTTCAGGTCTACCAAGTGCTCACCCCAAAGAGGTCGAGTCCTCCTCCCTGTGACAAGGCAGGGGCGGTCACCCGGTGCACAGATGATGAGGGAACAAAATAGTTTGTGGCTGCTGCAGTTTTTGTGGGGTTTTTTTGGGGGGGGAGGTCAGAAATACGTTGACACTTGATTTAAAATAAAAGAACATGTTAAGAAGTTTCAGAGCTGCCAATAAAAACCTTTAAGTGGCTTGTGATTCAGTGCCTCGAGTTCAGGCGATGGCATTGGTAAATGACTCTAATGCCCAAAGAAAAATATTACAAATGCAGCTGTCTCGGCCACCAATCGGGCGCCGCTCTCCTGCGCGGGCGACGGCTCCTCTCTGGCGCGGAGGGCACCCGCATTTGCATGATAAATTGACCAGACTGGCGGCAGCCAATGAAATATTCAAATTAGGCCAGGGGTTAGAGGTGGAGTCCCTGGGGCGCCCCCTTTGAGCCCGCGGCGGCAGCTGGCTGTACCACCTCTCCAACAGCGCCCTCTGGAGGCGGGACGGCGGGGACGCTGCTCCCGCCCCAGGGACGGGAGGTGGGGCGGGGGGCTGGGGAGCTCCCACCGCTGGCCTAGAGGACTAGGCGCTCTGCGGTCTCCATGTGGGTCTTGCGCTTGGACCTAATGATGGATGGTAGAGGCAGGTGGTGACGCCAAGGAGGGGTTTAAGAACAGCTCTAGCCCCTTGACTCCAACTCCCCTCTCTAGGTTCCCCTAACAAATCTAGCATTTCTGTTAAAACAGAGTGTTTGTTCCACTGAGATCACTTCAAGATAAGACCCTCGCCCGCCCAGATCTTGACCACCTTCTCCAAAGCACTCCAATATTGAAATTCTGGAGCAGATAAATCCAACTTGCCCTGAGCGGAGGACTGTGCGTCCCCACAGGCCGGGCTTTCCAGGGCGCTGGGAGCTGGGACTTAGATTGGGGCACTGCGGGAGCCTGGCTCTTGGGAAAGCCTGAGCAGGCAGTGCCAGTGTGCTGACAACAGGCTTCAGCAGCAGAACTCCTCCCATAGAAAAACACATCCTGGAGGAAGCACCCACACCCCGAGGCAGGAGCTCCTGTGGGTGTGCAAAAGCATGCAAGGAGGGAACGCGTGTACAGCACCAGTCAGGAGGAGTGTGGAAATAAGGGAGTGTGCAAGTGCACATAGAAGAGACTGGCTCTGCTATGGTGCTGGCCTCTGGACTCTAAGGAATGCAGGGACTCTGCAGGTGCAGGGAAGCTGGCCTCCTGGCCTGGCTCTGACTGTGGCTCAGGACTCGGCGGGGAACTTTCTCTGGGACACTGGGTTGGCTTCCATCAAGGACCAGCGGATAGCTCCTGACTGCTCAGCATCTCTCCCTTCCCAGCACCCGCATGGCTCATCGATGCCAAGTACCCTGGGGCCCACCATGGCCCTGCAGGCATATATATATATATATATATATATATATATATATATATATATATATATATATATATATAATTGAAGTATATTTGATTTACAGTGTTGTGCTAATTTCTGCCGTACAGCAAAGTGACTCAGTTATACATCTATATACATTCTTTTTTTATATTCTTTTCCATTATGATTTATCCCAGGAGTTTGCTATACAGGAGTACCTCCTTGTTGTTTATCCATTCTAAATGTAATAGTTTGCATCTACTAACTCCACACTCCCAGTGCATTCCTCTCCCCACCCCTTCCCCCTTGGCAACCGCAAGTCTGTTCTCAATGTCTGTGAGTCTGTTTCTGTTTTGTAGATATTTTTTAAGTACAGAGTTTTTAGAAGTGCAATTGTCTTTCTCTACTGTGGAGTGGTGAGCACACTGCTCTTTCTCCATCTCAACAGGACTTAGAGGCAGATCCCAGCTAAGGACTGCCCCAGGGAGTGCTTGATCCCCACCCCTGCCCCCTGCCAAAGGCAGCTGGTGGGCAGCCAACAGGGAAGTGTGAATTCCAGTGCAGAGGGCCCTCTAGGGCCCTCTCTGGAGACAAGCTATACTCAAGTCAGTCATCTGCAGCCATCCTCCCCATAGTCCCCATTCACCTGGAGACGGGGCACCCTGGTGCAGGGGGGCAGCGGGCTCTCAGAGCCTTGACCCAGGCTGGCTAACTGTAAATACACATAGAAAAAAATGGTAGGTACCGAATACAAATTTGACAGAGAGTGAATTTTGACTTTTGATCACCTTAGAGATATTATCAATACCTTTAAAATCTGTGGCCCAAATAGGGGGATTAATTCATAAGAAGCCTTTTGCATCATTTAAAGCAGGGATCCCCAACCCCTAGGCCACAGACCAGGTTCTGGGCCCTCACAGCAGGAGGTGAGCAGCAGGCAAGCGAGCGAAGCTGCATCTGCTGCTGCACTCCCCGTCGCTCCCCGTCGCTCCCCGTCGCTCCCCGTCCCTCCCTGTCGCTCCCCATCCCTCCCCATCCTCCCCATCCCTCCCCATCCCTCCCCATCTTCCCCATCCCTCCCCATCCCTCCCCATCCCTCCCCATCGTTCCCCATCCCTCCCCATCCCTCCCCGTCCCTCCCCGTCGCTCCCCATTCCTCCCCATCCCTCCCCATCCCTCCCCATCCTCCCCATCCCTCCCCATCCCTCCCCGTCCCTCCCTGTCGCTCCCCATCCCTCCCCGTCCCTCCCTGTCGCTCCCCATCCCTCCCCATCCCTCCCCATCCCTCCCCATCCTCCCCATCCCTCCCCATCCCTCCCCGTCCCTCCCTGTCGCTCCCCATCCCTCCCCATCCCTCCCCATCCCTCCCCATCCTCCCCATCCCTCCCCATCCCTCCCCGTCCTTTCCATCCCTCCCCGTCGCTCCCCGTTGCTCCCCGTCGCTCACATTACCACCTGAACCATCCCCACCACACTTCCTGGTTCATGGAAAAAGTGTCTTCCACAGAACTGGTCCCTGGTGCCAAAAAGGTTGGGGACCACTGATTTAAGGTGTTTAGGAGTGTTTTGGCTGCTGAGAGGGGGCTCTGGCTCTGGTTTTGCTGGGAATACTTGGGGGAAATAGCTGGGGAAGGGGTGAGTTCAAGTACAAATGGTCCTCCCTAATTTTCAAGAGAATCTTCAGTCCCTGCCAACTTGAATGCCTGGGGGTAGGGTTCCCACTAGGAGAAGGCCTACCAGTCACAGTAACAGTGAGGGCCTGTGGAGTCCCCCTGGCTCTATGGCACATGGCAGGGAGGGCTCCTTCAGCAGCCCAGCAGCCCACAAACCCTCCTTCCTCTTCCTCAGGGCTCACCTGTCGGCCAGGAAAAATGAGACTTGAAAATGGGCCAGAGTCGTCCTCCAATGGGGAAATTTGTCATGGAGACACACCCATCTCAAATGTCCAGAAATGCCACCTCTCTGGAGGATGGTCCTATCTGGGGCACGTCAGGAGTCTAGAAGGTAGACAGCGAAGGTGAGAAAGTAGAGAGCTGGCTCTCCAGCCCAGGATGCATGAAGGCGTGAGGGAAGGTGGCTAGGAGAAGCACCTATCAGCAGCACAGAAGGGCCAAGTGAGCAGCTGCACGTGTGCACACAACAGGTGAGTGCAAGCTCTGCCCATGCGAAGCAGGGCCTGGGCTGGCGGCCCATAACTCACCAAGTGACCTCAAGCAGATTGCCCACGCTCTTAGAGCCTCACCTCCTTCATCTCTAAAATGGGCGGCTCTCTCCTTCCCAGGCAGAGTAGGACTTGGGGAGGAAAAATTTGATCAAAGTCAGAGAAGTCCTTTGAAGCTTTTGCTTCCTTGCGCTGCCTCCCGGGAGCTTTCAGGGTCAGACCGGGGTTTGAAAGAGGAACGGTGTTACTAGCTGTCTGCCGATGGGCAAGTCACAGCAGATCCCACTTCCCAGGGAAAGTGAGGCTTCCCTGGGATGACGCATGTTGGTGCTTTGGTGAAGAGCTTGACATACAGTGGTTGTCTAATGATAGTGACCCCTCCTCCAGCCACTGCGAGAGGGGCTGCCACAGGGTCAGACCTCCCTGAAGACAAAGGCTTATAAGCAGACTGAGGTTGGATGCCCTGGAGGATGCTGCAAGCAGGTGCTTCGAGTGGGGCAAAAAGAAAGAAAGGGGGGAGGTGTGGAAGGCAGGGCAGAACACAGACCGCCTGACTTCCTGGGAAGAGTGGGCATTTGTAGGGCAAGTCAGGTGGATTCTCCAGGCCTTTCTGGGAGTTAATTAAAGGAAGGGGTTTGGTGAAGAGCCTCACTGATATTTCTATTTTCCCTGTTAGTAGCGAGTGGAATTTGCACCATCCAGGTCAGATGGAAAATAGAAGCCCGGAAAATCTGACAGTCTCATTGATTTGCTCGCCTTGCCATCGCTACTTGAGAGGAGAAGCAATGTGATTTCAAAATTGCAATTAGGAGCCAGCCCGTTAAGGGTTCGTCTCATGAGCTCCCGTGCTGTGCGGCTCCCAGGCCCACCTTGTCTCATTTCCTGAGGAGGTAGGTTCATTCATAGTTTTGAATGAAGCAGGCGATGCAAATATGTCACCCTTCCTCGGGGTAAGGCTCGTAGATGCCTTCTGGCACTTTGCTCTCATTTTGGTCAGGTCTTTGAAAGAATGGCAATTTTCTCAATGTTTTAAAAGTATTAACTTCCTTCCAAACATTCTTTAACCTTTAATGTTTTGTAACTTGATGAAAAGGTCATTTGGTTCTGAGGATGCAGCTGTTCCATAATTGTTCAGCTATCAGGGTGAATTCTATCCAAATCCTGAGTTCTTTAACGGGACCCAAACCACCACACACACGCACACACGATACAGATACTACTTTTCATTGTTCATCTGTGTCCGTGTATGTGTGCAGGTCTACATATTTGCACCTATGCACACACGTATGCTTCTAGAGACTCGGATTTAGATTAACATCTCTACATTCTCACAGAATGACTTCCTTACAGGAAAATATCTATAAAACAACTTTTTTGAATGGTAAGGTTTGCTAAAGATTGGATGATAATCATTCCTTATGCACTGCGCATGCTCCTGTTTTTTAAAAAAGGGTTTAGTCAATTTCTAATTTAACATTTCATTGTTGTGCCTACAGTGAATGCATCCGGAGACCCAGGTGACTTGAGGTGTTTTCTGTCTTCTTCTTACACAGTGTCACGGGCTCTCGTAGCCATTCCCTGCCACGTTTACCTTTCTAAGGTAAACATGGAGTCTTGGAAACAGACGTCTGGGCATGTTAGATTTATATTTTAAATAAAGTCAATAGGCTCCAATAAGAGCATGAAAGGATTTTATACAAGGAAAATGCATGAAGTTTATGCCTGGACCCACAGTAGATATTTCACTTACAAGAGGCATTGGGTGTGGTCTCCTGCGTGTCTGGGTCTGGCCCTGATGATTGAATTTTTTTTTATATATTTATTTTATTTATTTCTTTGTTTATTTATTGGCTACCTTGTATCTTCTGTTGCTACGTGCGCGGGCTTTCTCTGGTTGCCGTAAGCGGGGGCCACTCTTCGTTGTGGTGTGCGGGCTTCTCGTTGCAGTGGCTTCTCTTGTTGCAGAGCACATGCTCTAGGCGCGAGGGCTTCAGTAGTTGTGGCACGTGGGCCCTAGAGCTCGTGGGCTTCAGTAGTTGTGGCGCACGGGCTTAGGTGCTCTGCGGCATGTGGGATATTCCCGGACCAGGGCTCGAACCCGTGTCCCCTGCATTGGCAGATGGATTCTTAACCACTGCGCCACCAGGGAAGCCCCTGATGATTTAATTTTTTTTAAGATGAAAGATCTCCAGGCAGATAAGGAGCAGTTGGACAGGATAGCTGTGTCAAGTCTTAGTAGTCTCTGTAAGGCACAGATCTGGTCTGAACTATAATCAATCAGAAAGAGCACTCCGTCAGATTAACACATTAGACTTAAAAGAGAGAACTGATACTTTTCAAAGGATTCAACTTTTACTTAAAAGCAAACACTTTTAAGAGGACTCTGGCTGGAATAAATGGTAATGAAGTAAAGCAAAACTTGTAACCATCCGGGTCGTCTGTCTCTGGGGCCACTTCTCCAGAATTCCCTCGGACTCATGTTCACAGAGGCATTTTTCATAATAGCCATAAGAGTATCCATGCTGTCTGTTATACATATATGGCGGGGTGCGACTGCTAAGTCATAGAGTATGTATATCTGTACCTCCCAACTGTTTTCCAAAGCGATTATGTCAATTTTCACGCCCACAAGCAGTTTTTAACTGTTCCCATTGTTCTACATCCTTGTCAGTTTATGATAGTATAAGCTTTTCTTCCCCTTCTTTTTAATATTTTCTACTCTAGTGGTTGTTTTTACCGTCTCTCTGTGTTTAATTGGCATGTCCGTGAATGCTGATGGGATCGAGTACATTTTGATATGTTTGTGGTCACTTGGATTTCCTTATTCATGAGGTGCCTGTCCAAGTCCTTTCCCCATTTTTTGTTGGATATGTTTTCTATTGTTCATAGAAGTTCTTTATTGCCCAGTTTGTTTCAAGTTGCTTTGGGACTGTGGATCAGAACAGAAATGTTTCAACGAGCTCCCTGACTGCATTTCCTAGGATGCTTTAGTCTGCAAGTAATACAGCCCCCTGCTCACACTAGCTTAAGGAAATTGTCTAGAGGTAAATCCTGGCTCAATTATACAAACAGGAACCTAGATTTCTCTGCCCTCTCTTAGCTCTGTGTTGTCAGGATCATCTCATCCTCAAGGTGTTTTGTCTCATGATTTCAAGAGTGGTCACAAGTGGTAAATGGACCCACTTGCCTCTTTTTTGTCCACATCCAATAGGAAAGAGATTTAAAAAAAAAAAAAAACCTGTCCCTGGCCCATGTAATCTATGTCCCTCCCTCCAGTTTTCAGGGGCCACTTCTGTGGACAGTAGTCATCACCAGAGAATGCCATACCTTGATAGACTTAATCCCTTATAGGGTGAAATGAATAAGGGGCAGGGCAACCTCAAAAGGCCACCACATTCACTACCAAGGCTGCCAGGGTTTTAAATTTTTATTTTTTTTAATTTGAATAGAGTAAAATTCAGTCTTTTGGTATACAGTTCTCCGAGTTTTGACAAATTCATAGAGTCGTGTAACTACCACCACAATCAAGGTTTGGGAAAGTCCCATCACCCCAAACACTCCTTTGTGCTGCCCTTTCATAGTCAAAGTATCCTCCTGCCCCTCACTCCCACTTCCCACGCCAGGAACAACTGATCTGTTCTTCATCCCTATTGTTTTGCCTTCTCCAGGATGTAATATAAATGGGATTATATAGTACGTCACCTCTGGAGTTTGGCTTCTTTCGCTTAGTATTTGAGATTTACCCATGTTGTTGAGTATTTCAGCAGTCTGTATGGATGTACCACAGTTTGCTCATTCATGCATCAGTTGAAGGACAGTTGGGTTGTTTCCAGTTTGGGGTGACTGTGGATAAAGCTGCTATAAACATGGACATAGAGGTTTTGTGTAAACATAAGTTTTCATTTCTCCTGCGTCTCAATGTCTAGGATTGGGATTGCTGGGTCTTATGGTAAGTGTATGTGTAACTTTAGAAGAAGCTGCTCAACTGTTTTCCAAAGTGGCTGTTATCATTGCGTATCCCCATCAGCAATGACTGAGATCATTCAGCAATGACTGCTTGCTTCTAAAGAGGTCTTAATGGATGTGTAAATGCTTTGCAAAGAGTGAGGGTGCTACCAGGGTGACAAGGTGGGAGACTTCAGAAGAGGTTGTTTTAAACTCAACTCTGGGCTCCCAGCCTGTCCTGCTGTGTGCAGACAGAATATTTCCATCTTCAGGTCGTTTGCTTCTTTCAGGAGGAAACAAGCATCATTCTACTCATTTGCAAATGAGGGCTTCACCCTGCCTTTCTTGGATGAGCCATCAAGACCGAGATTCCATGGCCTTGTGTTTTATTCCTGGACTCACAGAGTAAAATGAAGTACGGGCATTTGGAACACTGTTATGCTATGTGGCCAGAACTAGACAGAGGAACCCATCCAGACGTACAATCAAAATGTCAGGGGGCTTCCCTGGTGGCGCAGTGGTTGAGAGTCCGCCTGCCGATGCAGGGGACGAGGGTTCGTACCCCGGCCGGGGAAGATCCCGCATGCCGCGGAGCGGCTGGGCCCATGAGCCGTGGCCTCTGAGCCTGTGCGTCCAGAGCCTGTGCTCTGCAACGGGAGAGGCCACAACAGTGAGAGGCCCGCGTACCGCAAAAAAAAAAAAAAAATAAGTCAGGGCTAGCAGGGACCTTAAAAGCTCTCACTTCGGACATGATGACCTGTCACATACCCAGGTCCCCAGAATCCCAGCCCAGGACTCTTTGCCTCCCAGATGCAGGGCAGGGTAGCTGCGGCAGACTTATCATCGGTCGCGGCAGCTGTGCACTCAGGAACAGAAATGAGGCTAAATGCTAGGTACGCTGTGGCCAGAGCACCGGCATCCCGGCTTACATCCTCCAAGCCTTCGCTTCCTTCATTTTAGTGCCCATTTCTGAGGCACCTCCACATTTCAAATGTCCTGAGAATATGTTTAATTAGAACTTGGCCATACAGCCTTTTGAAATAAAACAGAAGGGACCAGCTAATTATATCGCTCAGCATTCTGTGGCAAACATATATTTTTTAATAAAACACTTTCCTAACCAGAGTAATCCCTTGAGAGGCAAATCCTCATTTATAAGAAGTTTCCCAAAGGGAGTTAAAGAGAAGATGGCTTATAAAGAAAAGAGACAAAGAGAGCGGGGAAGTGTTTTCGAAGAGCTTCTAAAAGATACGCTCGTTCTGAGGTTGAAGTCCAGATATTTTTAACGATGCAAATTTTTATTTCAAATGTCTTATCATTCTTTCCTGTATTTTCGATCATTTATGTATCCCTACTCCCTCCCTTTTGATTATTACCATAAATGCCCATATTTCTCATTCTGGCATTTTTTTCATGAGTACAATATTTAAATAAACAGGTGATTTTCTCACAAAGCACTGCACGTCCCGCTGGTTCCCACCCTCTCCTCTAGCTCTGCGGCCACCCACCCAACCCCCTTCTCCATTCGTGGGGCAGTGCAGAGCGGAACATGCGGCTGGGTGCAGGTCCTCTGCAGCCCAGGACACGGAGGAGGGCCATTTAGTCCCAGTTGCAGCACGTTTCTGGATGCGGTGGTCTGACAGGACATTTGCACTCACGAGGCTGACAGCCCCGGTTAATAATAGCAGTAAGAGTGAGAGCTAACGTTTGCTGGAGTTTACCCCACGCTGGGCAACATGCTAAGAAGTATAGGTATCTTACCTCGTTTCATCAGCACAATACTCCCGCAATGTAGGTGTTCTTACTCCATTTTGCAGGTGAGGAAGGTGAGACCTGGAGAAGTGAAGGACCTCATGGCTATTAGAAGGGGTAGAGCTTGCGTTTGAACTCGGGTCTGTCGGCCCCAGGGCTCGGCCCCAACTCTCCACAGCGCAAGGCCCAGGGACGCCCAGCATCTTAGGAAGTGCTTTGTGCCTCTCTTCATGGTATGCTGGGTGGCACAGGAGCTGTGCTTTCAGTTAAGTACTGTGT
Source organism: Delphinus delphis (assembly GCF_949987515.2). Classification (NCBI taxonomy): domain Eukaryota; kingdom Metazoa; phylum Chordata; class Mammalia; order Artiodactyla; family Delphinidae; genus Delphinus; species Delphinus delphis. The sequence goes on along the minus strand of NC_082702.1, from coordinate 19,227,363 downwards.
CAGTTTGGGGTCCTGGCAGGAAAGAGGACACACTCAAATGAGGATGATCCAAGAAGGATTTCCTGAAGGGGCTGATGGCAAGGGGGAAGGGATGCACAAGAGAAGGCGAACAGAACTGTCAAAGCTTGAGGCTTGCGGGGAACGAGATGAGATGGTCCTTGGTTCCTGGAAACCAGAAGGAGGGCATCTTAAAGCTGCCACCTTCAGAAGACCCACAGGGAGGTGACCAGGGAATGACATCTCCCATTGCCCTGCCCTCCCTTCCTCCCCTCTCCTGCCAAGACTCCACTTTGGGTAAACCCCACCAGAAGCTAGTTGGCAAGGGTTGAAACAGCCGTCCAGGTGGGCCTCCCGGGCCCGGCGCAGGGGAAGGAGAGCGGGAAAGGGTGCGGCAGGAAGCCAGCAGAGGTGCCGTACCCTCTTGCAGGGCTGTGGGCCGTGCCGGCTCTGTGCTGGGCAGGAGGAAAGAGGGGGACTACACTGCAGTGGCTGTTCTCAAGGAGTCTTAGGTCGATGGAGGACACGTGTACTTGGCTAAGGGACTGCATGACCCACCAGGTACACGCCGCTTGCTGTGACTGTGTGTGCTTCCAAGGGGCAATCCAGAATCGGCGCGCCTCTCCACCCGCAGCTGTTTACAACACTCAAGCAAACTCCTGAGACTGGCCCTTTTGACTTGAGACAAGATGTGTACAATTCTCTCTTATCAAAAGCTTGCTAAATAACATTTAATCGTAAAACTAGAAAGAAGAAAAGGGAAGTCACTCATCTCCTTGTCCAAAGACGATTGTAATGGTTTGGTAGAACCCCTTCCACTCGCTTTCCCCTGAGCTTTTGCTCGTGGGTTACAGTCGTATTATGTGTGCAGTTTAGGATTTCATATTTTTGATTGAACATCGTCACAGCGTTTTGCCATATGTTAGAATAAAATCTTTGGTAAACAGAATTTTTGATGGCTGCATAATATTCCATTGTAGGGATCTTATAGTTGAGATTATCATTCTTCTACTATTTAGGTGTTTATGTTATTTTCTCTTTTTCATTCATATTATATAACACTACAATAATATACTATAACTTTATGTATAAAGAATTTTTCACACTTCAGATTACTTCTACAGGAGGACATCCCCAAAATAAAATTACTGGATCAAAGGAATAAACCTTTGTTTAACTAGGCGGTAGAGCACCTAGCACCATGCTGGCTGCAGAACAGACAGACTTTCAGCCTTTCCAATGGTGGGCATTCATGTGAAGGCTTTTGACCAATTAATAACTCCTCCAAGGACTTTCCTCTAGAACAGTGTAACAATATAATGCTGGCTACATATGCAATTCTACATTTTATTATAGCCCCATTTAAAAAAAAAACAGGTGAACTTAATTTCAATTATACATTTTATTTAACCTGATTTCATAGCCCTAAATTCTCACTTCAGCATGTCATCAACATAACACTACTAGTGATATATTTTACATCCTTTTTTCATGTAAACCTTTGAAAGCTGGTGTATGTATTACGCTTACAGCACATCTCAACTCAGACCAGCCACATTTCAAGTTCTCAGTAGCCACACAGGTAGCTACTAGCTACTGTATTGGGCAGTACAAGTCCAGAACAAGGAATCTACCAGAGATATTTGCCACCCTTGGCATCTTCACCTAGTTCCCAGATCCAGCTACCTTTCAATGCCTCCCTCAATCCCCTTACTGGCCTTTGGATTGACAGTGGGTCAGGTGGTCAGGTGTAATATGACTTCTGTACCTGGGCATTTTTACCTCTTTCCTGCCTTGCTAACAACAAATCACAGCACCGTCCCCCCGCCAGTTTGTTTTGGACTCATTCATTCAGAAATATTTATTGAGCACTTCCCAGATGTTAAGCCCTGTGCCTGGCCCTAGAGATACAGGTGAACAAACAGACTTTTCTGGCGAATTAATTACAGAACTTGTCAGTGTTCTTAGGGTCTAGTGGGGAGACAGACTTTAATCAAATAATTGCACAAGTCTGTAATTTCAAACTGTGATAAGTGCTGTGAAGGAAATGTACATTTACAAAGTGCTAACCCTTGGGTCACCGCTCGAGTGGCTTGTCCCTAGAGGTGTTTAGTAGAAGTCGTCCAGCCCCCGGCCAGGCTATCTTGGTGAACACTGATGTGACAGACGAGAGGTGGGTGAGAAGATCTCAAGATCCCCCTGGTCCCAAGCATCCGTAAGGAAGTTTCTAGAACAAACTCAGCAACTCACCAGTTCTTAAGTCAGGGACCCAATTCACCTATTTGTGTTTCTCCTCTCCAAAAATACTTGAGGTCAGCTGGAACACCAACACTAATGAGGAAGCAGAAGGCAACTCATTCATTCATTCATTCATTCGTTCATTCATTCAAGTATCAATTCTTATCGAGTAATCTATGGGATGCCAGGCCCTGCTCCGGACATTCAGGGAAGCAAGGCCAGTGTTCTCTTTGGCCAGACAACACTGCCAACTGGGCACACTTTCCCAGAGAAGATAGCAATTTAAAGAAGAGGAAAAATCAATGCTAATAGAACTCCTTTTCTGGTTTCTAAAATGATATCGTCCCCTGTGGCTAATGCTTTGAGCCTGGGGCCGTGCTGGGTAGCTTAAGCCATGGATGGATGCAATCTTGTGAGCGCCTCAAACCTGGCCAGATCAATAAATGAGAGGCAACACTGAAGCCTGCTGGGTGGAGGGGGGCTGGGTTCAAGGGGCAAACTGTACCATTCCTCTTCTACCCCCTGAAACAGGACGGGGACCCTCCCTTCAGCCTGAGGTCCCCGGGGACAGGGTAATTTCGGCTGCACTTGATGTAACCTATACATCACTGTCTTCTTGACCAGCTCTCAAATTAAACTCTGATGTATAAAGTTAAACAAAAATGAGATAAAAATTGGCAGAGGTTGAAGAGGGTCAAAGTAGTCAAAACACAAGGTAGACTATTGCTCCTTTTGATTTATGTTATTCTACACACTTAGAAAAAATAAAATTATAAATCTCCCTGAGACTTTTTTCATTGAGAATGAGGCATTACTAATTTATTTTCAATACAGTCCCAGGTTTCTCAACTGGGAGGAGCACTGTGGCTATTGTTTCTAGTGAAGACACCACAGCTCAACCTCAGAAGGGGCCTGTGATGGTAAGAAAGCATCCCGCAAAATGAGAATCCTCAGGCAGCAGCCTTCACCAGGATCCCGTGGCATTGCCCATGTCACAGACCTTGGGGTCTGCTCTGCCTCCTTTTCTCATTTAATCCCCACAAACCCCGACGAGGTGAAGCGCACAAGAATTTGTTGTCCGCCTTTGATAGCTGAGGAAACTGAGCCTTAAAGAAACTGCATCTCTTCGATAAACATTGGCATGCCTAGTAGGTGCCGGGACACAAAAGTGGGGAGGACAAAGGCCTGCTCTTACAGACTTTGCCTTCCAGGGAGAGAGCACATAACCAAGTGAAATGACTAGAAGTAAAGTATGATTAGGGGTAGAATGAATTGCTGTGAAGAAAGTGATGCAGGAGAAGAGAATGGAGAGGTGGGGATGTGGAAAGCCAATGGAAGGCACCATCAGGTTGACAATTTTGGAAGATCACAAGGGCAGCTGTGTGGATAATGGGGTTAGGTGGGCAAGGGCGAGATCAGGAGGCCAGTGAGTAGGCAGGGACCGTGGTCCCGGCAGGACACTGCAGTCAGTTGGCCTAGGGTGGTGGCTGTGGTGGTGAGTGAAGATCTATGTTGAAGGTAGGGCATCTAAAAAGGATGCTTTCTACTCCAGTGGGCTTTCCACAACACAACACAGCCTGCAGCCACATCCTCACACCAACGTACCTGAATCTCGAGTCAGCTGCCTCTCAGCGGGGGAATAAAGTTGGGAAAGATGGGGGCTAAGACAGCGGCAGCAGAAAGCAAGGGTTCTGGAGAGGGGTACCTGTTCCATATGTGTGTGTGAGTGTGTGTGTGTGTGTGTGTGTGTGTGTGTGTGTGTGTGCATGAGTTGTGACACACATTACCAACTTTGGCCCTATTTTATCCAATTAATTGGCAAGGTTAACTTCCAGCCCACTTACCTCTGTTCTTTCCTTAAGCTCTTAGTCTGGCCCTTGTTTTTACCACTCTGCCGAAACCAGTCTCTTCAAGGCCATCCTCATCTTCTATGTTGCCCAGTCTGTGACCAGGACAAGTGGACCAGACATACAAGTTTCCTGACACAGTGGCATCTCAAGGGGTGCCTGATGCCTACCTGCCTGGCACCACAGCATGGATTTCTGCACAGATGCTACCTCTGCGGGCAGAGGCCAGGCTGACGTTTATGTGGATGTCAAGACCAGCCTTCAGTCTGTTTTCCGATGCAACCACAGCTGCTGCAGGGCCCACCTCGTCTGAGCAGCTCGGCAGGTACAGGTGCGAGGGGGCCCAGGTACAACTCAGCCCTGACATGGCCAACTTCCTCTCTCTGTAGAGCACCAGCAGCCTTGGGCCCACCTCACCAAGTTCTCTGGAACTTCCTCTGAAGGTCCCTTTCTGTGCTGGCTCTGGGGGGTGTGGAGCACCAAAGGAGGCTGGGGCAGCAGAACAGCTGGTCTACCAAGGCCACACCCTGGTGGGGGACACAAGTAGACTGCATCTCTCATTCTCATTTGCAGTTTGGTGTGGCTGTCTAGGTTTTGTCAGATGGAACGTGAGCAGAAGCGATGTGTTCTACCTCCAGGCCTAACCCATAAAAAGCCCCTGGGAACACTCCTCCATGCCTTTGCCGCTTCCATAAGCTGGACACAGATGACGAGGAGGAGCCAGGGAAAGTGGAGCCACAAACCAGAAGGAGCACGAGTCCCAGAGTGACACTTCAAAGACTGCCATGTGAGCAGGAAATAAACATCAAATCAACTGTGTTGAAACTTTGCATGTTGGACCTATTTGTTACACAGCTTGGCTGACCCTAATATAATTCCTGTTCTCAGGGAGTTTGTAGTCACATTAAAAAGACTCAGGTGCACAATTCTGGTACAAGAGTAAGTGGCTTAGAAGAGGAAGTGGGTCATAGAGTTTGGGCTTTCAGTTCTGAAGTCCTGGGCTACAGGTTCCTGGGCCTGTGACCTTCCCATCTAAGCCCTTTTCTGGAAAAGTGGAGAAGAGTCAGATTGAGGGAAGGCACTTCTGGCAGGGGAACATCACAGTCAAGGGCTCACAAGCAGGACTTAGAACAAACAAAAAGATGAGATGAATGTCAATGATCCTCAGAAGGGGAAAATAAGAAAATGGTCCTTAAATACCTAATAACTTTGGCTGTCACAGGTAGGACAAGGATCAGAGTTCTAGAACTTCTCTCTCTGACCTAACACACCTCTTTAGTTCCCGAGAGTGGGGAGCCCTGAGCCTGGCGTGTGGGGTGTCGGTCTGCCTTTCTCTTCCAGCGCCCCTTCTCCAGGCTGGTCCCTCCAACTGTTGTCTGGGTTTTAGGGGATAAGTTCTTCCAGAATCAGATGCTTGATGAGAAAAGCAGCCTTGCTCTGCTCCCTCCAGAGACCTGTGAAGAAGGGGATTTCATCCTGTTTCTGAGCTGAGCATCCTGATGGAGGCTTCTAAGTATCAGCTAAAATTCAGATATGGTCTTTGTGGTCCCAGTTCCCAGCTGGGCACTGGCAAGTGAGGCTGGGCTTGTACTGTCTGTTTCCAACAAGCTTGGGAACAGAGCAGGCTGCTCATTTCCAGTTTATAACTGAGGACCCAGAGTCCCAGGGTAGGGCCCTTGTCACACTCCAGCCCACACTGATGGCAGAACCCCAGAGGTGTTCAAAGCAGTTTCCCCCTTGCTGGGGAAGATAGACACGGATACTACTGTCTCTTGTTGTGGACTCTGCACTGCCCACACACCCTGACTGCACCCTAATCGATGGTGCTGCTCTGGGCACCCCATGACAAGCATCATGGAGCAGGCACTTAAAAGCTTGGGTCCTGGGGCTTCCCTGGTGGCGCAGTGGTTGAGAGTCCGCCTGCCAATGCAGGGGACACAGGTTCGTGCCCCTGTCCGGGAGGATCCCACATGCCACGGAGCGGCTGGGCCCGTGAGTCATGGCTGCTGAGCCTGCGCATCCGGAGCCTGTGCTCCGCAACAGGAGAGGCCACAACAGTGAGAGGCCCGCGTACCGCAAAAAAAAAAAAAAAAAGCTTGGATCCTACCCCAGCTCCCTGTTTTGACTAGTGGTGTGACCTTGGCCTTCTTACTCCCCTCTCCTCTCACCCCCGCCCTCATTCCTTCACAATGATTATCTCACAAATTTTTGTTAAATTAGCATTCATTGTTTATTATATAAATATTGTTCACTGTTGAGTCAGGTAGTATACTAGGATAGCTTGATTGTTTCTATCCTTTTTTTTTCTGAAGCCAATTTGCCTGACTTTCTTTGTACATGTGATTAAGTTTTCCCACCCTTACAACCTCTCAGCAGGACTTTCCACAAGGTCGAACGTTTCAGATGTTCCATTGCTGCTGGAGGCCCCTCTGAGTCCTCTGACATCGCAGTCTGGTTCCATACTTGGGTGACTACACAGCTGCCGTCTGGAGTTCTTCCTCACCGCCAACCTGGGAATTTCCGTCACCTCTTTCAGCCATTGGATTCCCTGCTTCCTGGAGCTTCTGTCTTTTCTTTCTTGGTTTAATCCCTCCTTTCGATGGTGCACAACCCCCAGTAGCTTTCTGATAATGTAGTTATGAGGTCTGGGTTAAGCTGGTAGGGCAAAGAAGTTTCTGCATCTTTTCCCTCTAAATCATTATCCCACCCCCCACCAAAGAAAAAAAAAAGGCAAATAAATGAGAGAACAAGAATGCCAAGTAGAAACACAAACCATTGTTTTTTTACAAAATGAGCTGACAGCCATAACCTGATAGTGCAAAGGATAGAACAAAAATGAGAGAGGCTCGGGACCTTGTTCTACTATGTTTGCAGTGGCGCAGGAGCCAGTCTGCCAAGTGGAACCTCAAGTAGCTCAGGACACACCACACAAGGCTTAGGAGACACCACGCATGGCACAGGGACACACTCCATGGGAGGAGTGTGTCCCCAGGCCCCGACTCATAAGCCTGAGATTTCCTCCCCAATTCTTTTTGGAAGATGGGAGGATGACACTGTTAAAGGCTAGAGTGAATATCAAACCCAAAGCAGGGGGATTTGGGGAAAGTCTGCTGCTAAGCATAGGCCCCCAGCTTCCTCTCCAGTCTGGTTCATGGAGCAGAGGCAGGTCAGGAGGCCACCTTTTCCTCATGGAACACAAGTTCTAGGAATTTTAACACGTGTAGATTCCTGTAATGACTACTATAGTCAGGATACAAGAGAGTTCCATCACCCACCCCCACAAAATAAACCCACTCCCTCATGTTTTCCCTTTATAGACATAGCCTCCCTCCACCCCAGACCCCTGGTAGCCACTGGTCTGTTCTCCACAATATGTCTCTTCAAGAATGTCATAGGGCTTCCCTGGTGGCACAGTGGTTGAGAGTCCGCCAGCCGATGCAGGGGACATGGGTTCGTGCCCCGGTCCGGGAAGATCCCACATGCCTCAGAGTGGCTAGGCCCGTGAGCCATGGCCGCTGAGCCTGCGCGTCCGGAGCCTGTGCTCCACAATGGGAAAGGCCACAGCAGTGAGAGGCCCGCGTACCGCCAAAAAAAAAAAAAAAAAAAAAAAAAGAATGTCATAGAAGTGCAGGAATAAAGACGCAGATGTAAAGAATGGACTTGAGGACATGGGGAGGGGGAAGGGCAAGCTGGGGCGAAGTGAGAGAGTGGCACTGATGTATATACACTACCAAATGTAAAATAGATAACTAGTGGGAAGCAGCCGCATAGCACAGGGAGATCAGCTCGGTGCTTTGTGACCACCTAGAGGGGTGGGATAGGGAGGTTGGAAGGGAGACGCAAGAGGGAGGAGATATGGGGATATATGTATATGTATAACTGATTCACTTTGTTATACAGCAGAAACTAACACACCATTGTAAAGCAATTATACTCCAATAAAGATGTTAGAAAAAAAAGGAGAACAAAAAAAAACAAATTAGAAAAAAAGAATGTCACAGAAGTGGAATCAAATCACATGCATGTAACCTCTTGAGACTGGTTTCTTTTGCTTGGCTCAGTGCCATTGAGATTCATCCAAATTATTGCATGTATCAATATGTGTTTCTCTTTGTTGCTGCTACAAACATTTTTATATAGGTTTTGGTGTGAAGATAGATTTTTATTTCTCTTGGGAAGACACCCAGGAATAGGACTGTGTGGGTCATATGGTGAGTGTACGTTTATAGGTAACAACCAAACATTTTCTAGAGTGACTGTACCATTTTTCATTCCCATCAGCAATGCATGAGAGTTTCTGTTGCTAGACCTTACCAGAACTTGGTATTGATAGTATTTTTAAAATGTTATCCATTTTAATAGGTATATAATGGTATCTCATTATGGTTTTAAGTTTCAGCCATTATTTCCCTAATGGCTAATTATGTTGAATATTTTTCACATGCCCGTTTGTCATCCTTACATCCTTCTGGTAAAGCGTCTCTTGAAGTGTTTGCCCATTTTTTAATTGAGTTGTTTGTTTTCTTACAGTTGCGTTTTGAGGGTTCTTTGTATACTTAAAGGTACAAGTTCTTTGTTGTATTGAGTAAGTGATTTACAAATTTTTTCCCCGATCAATAGCTTTGTCTTTTCATTCTTATCTTTTTTGAGTAAAAAATTTTAAATTGTGATCATGGAGACCATCTTTAAAGTCATTCCCATCTCCCCACTAATATGCACTTACTGAGCACCTGTGGTAAGCAGATTCCTGCTAGGCATTGGGCTGCAGAAGACTGATGGAATTCACTGCCCTTCCCGCCGCCCCCCTGACCCGGGGGCGGGGGACTGTCCAGTTTAGACCCTGAGCCCTGAGAGGGGCTCGGAACTTCCTCAGAATCTGTACCCTCTATTCTGCTCGGTTCCAACTGGTCCATTAGAATTATGCCCAAGCATCCCCATCTTACCCACACTTGCAAAAGCTGTTTCCTCCACCTAAGTGTAGTCTGCCCTCCTCCCCACCTAGGTCAACCCTGTCTGCCCTTCCAAGCCCAGCCTGGAAAATCCACCAGGCCCAAAGCCTTCTCTGATCCAAAACTTCTGTTTCTTTGTCTGTTGCCTGCTTTGACTATGTCGGCTTTTCTCCCAGCTGATTGGTTTTTGAGGATTAAATCGCCTATATGAAACTTTTAGAAATGCCCAGCACAGAGACTATTAGAAAATATGTTTTCCATGCAAGTTGCTGCAAGCCCCCAAACTCTGAGAGCCCCTCGTTTTAAGGTTCCCTCCCATCCTTCCTTAGAAGCCAGGGTCTGACAGAGGGCTCCGCAAGATGCTTTCAATGACAGCAAACCGGTCCGTGTGTAGCCACCTCAGGCAAAACCACAGCACTGTCCCACGAACCTACTGGAAATAGCATCCCTCTTCAGCCAAAGGGCAGCACTAAGGGTGGGATTTCAGGTACCTCGGCAAGCCAGGAGAAGAATTTCTGAGTAGGGGGCTTCTGGTTGTTCCAGTATCCTGCCACCAATGGTAGGCAGACCTGGCGGTGAGTCTCCCAGAGTGCCCTAAGTTTCCTGTTCTAGGATGAGGACAAATAAAAAGCGAACCCCATACTGGAGTCCCATTTAGCAGGCCCTGTTCCCAAATGTCGATTCCTAATACGCAACAGCTGCTGCTACGCTTTCTTCTGGGCGAGTGATTCATGTCTTTGCTCAAAAAAGATAAGCAGAACAAATGTTTACTTAGATGGATAACAGAGGGACAGTTGGAAAACAGAGACTGGCAACTGGAAATATTTTGCTGCGATTTGATCCGTGACAATGAATCTGAATTAGTCATATGGTGCTAACTGGCTGGGCTGTCTTGGGTCCAGAGGCAGAGTGGGACAGAAGCTCCCCTTCCTGGAAGAGGCGTGCCAGTGACAAAAGGGCATGTGAAGAGGAAGCCGGAAAGTTTGCTCAGAGCATGTCAGAGCTGCTCCTTCCTGCCCAGAGGACTTTCCCTGACCTTACTTGGTACCTGACCCAGTCCCCTCGCCCAGAGGAGCCATAGAGAGAAGGGGGGCAGAGAAGGGAAAACTCTGCATGCACATGTCTGGCGCCTCTAAAACCCATGAACATCTTCAGAAATTAAAGAAAACATTTAACTTTCTGTGTGTATGCATGAGAAAAAAGCTTAAAAACAAAATCCCAACACCCGCAGTAATGAATTTGAATCTTTGGGACAGTGGTACCTATATTGACTCACCTAAGGAGGAAACATGTACCTTGAATGTGGAAACCTAAATGTGGGGCTGTAGAAGCAGATTTTCAGCCTAATTAGGTTTACATAATTTAAAATCTTGCATCCTATTTTATGCCTATACATTATGTAGTTGTCCTTCAAATACATTATTTAGTAGAGAGATCATAAATATTTCTATAAGAAGGGAGAAAAGTCAGAGATGTAATTCCACTTTTTTTTTTTTTTTTTTTTTGGCCCCAAAGAGAAAAATACTATGTTTTGTGAAAAATTTCTTAAAGAAGTGGGAAGGAAAGCTCAGGGAAAACCCCAAACTCGGGTCCCTTCTCACCTCAGGTCAGAACATCTGCCGTTAGTGCTAATGAGTCTGGAAGGATAATTAAAGTCATAGGGAAGGTATACCTTCTCAGAGCAGCAACGCTGTGCTGAGCAGGGGACGGGGCTGTTTTAACAGCAAACATGAGTGTGGAGGGTGGAGAACCTCATCTTCACAGGTGGGTTTTTCTAAGCCTGTGATAAAGTGTATAAACTGGGTGACATGCTCCCCTCCTGCTGTCCACAAGCACTTCCGGTGGGAGGCTCTCTGGGGCTGAAGCAGAGGCTGGGGGAGGTGGGGTTGGACCCAGGAGCGCACGAGTGGGTGTCCTTCTGTAATGGAGTGGACAGCTGTCGGTTTTGATGGCCCAGCTCTTTTCCCTCCTTCTTCTACTGATAGCACTTTGGTTTTCCTTGGAGGAACGTGCTTCTCCCATATTCTCAGTCCACGATGGTGATGTTTGGGTGATTAGAAACTGCGTCCCCCTCCCCCTCCACTGGACCCAGTTCCAGGGAGAACCTGTGGTCCAGCCTGAATCAGTGAGCTGCCTCCAGCCAGTCCCCTGAGGCTGGTACTGGGTGGTCCCGTGGCCCCGTCTGGGCAGCTGAGAGTTGGAATCAGGACTTACGCCTGAATCTCCAGGGATGAGAAGCAGCTTTTCTGCCCAGTCGCTGAAAAGGTGTGATCTCGGGGCCGCTGATGGGCATTTGTTTGCCCCGTGCCCAGGCATGCTGCGAACGAGTTCCCAGGACAGAGTTTAAGCCCCTGGCTCGACCACCCTTAGCCCTCTCACTGACTCATGCCTAACCCACTTGGATGCTTTTGTCTGCCTGTTTTTTATTGCCCTTGCAACAGTGAGACTCACATACACCCATCTTTGGCCCAAGGCAGAGCGGGAGGGAAGGCGTGAAGGCGAGAGCCAGATTTAGGTTCCACCTGGGGACTCTGAGCCCTCCTGAGGGAAACTGCAGGGTCCCAGTGCGGAAGCCCCTCCGTAGCTTCCCTGACATGTCCAGCGCCCGCCTCCAGAGATGGGGAGGTACTGTGTGGCCTCCTGAGACCAGGAGCCATGGGCAGCACTCACCATGGCCGGGTTCTTCCTCCAAGCCCCGCCGTTTGCCTCGTGGACAGGAAGCCGCTCTCCAGGCTCACTCCGAGCAGTCCTCTGTCTGCTACGAGGTGGCTTGAACTGCTCAAGGCAGAGACCAGTTTCTCCAGCTAAATGCCCCCAGTTCCTCCCACTGTGTCCATGGCTGTGGTCCAACGACCTCCTGCCACTGGGGCCCCAATGCTCTTCGTTCTCTTAACATGTCCACTAAGAACTGATGCAGCTCAACTGGCCTGCTCAGAAGTGAAAGATGGGGCTTGTATCTGGGCCACCCAGGAGGCCAGAGGTAGTTAAAACACCACTTCTGGGCTTCCCTGGTGGTGCAATGGTTGAGAGTCCGCCTGCCGATGCAGGGGACACGGATTCGTGCCCTGGTCCGGGAAGATCCCACATGCTGCGGAGCGGCTGGGCCCGTGAGCCATGGCTGCTGAGCCTGCACGTCTGGAGCCTGTGCTCCACAACAGGAGAGGCCACAAAAGTGAGAGGCCCGCGTACTGCAAAAAAAAAAAAAAAAAAAAAAAAAAACCCAAAAACCCAAAAAACCCCACCACTTCTTACTGCTCCTGGAGAAACAACCAGAATTATCTCTAGCAGACCTAAATTCCCTGCGTGCTCTTGGTCCCAAAACCTGAGGATCCTCTCTCCCTCCCTCCTGGGCGTTTGTTCTCCCTCCTGCTGGAGCTCTCTGTCTTCCCTGGGTTGGTTCCTGCCCATCCTTTTTCTCAGATCTCAGTTTGAATGGCTCTTCCCTGCCCCCAAACTGGGCCAGACCACTCTGCTATAAGTCTCATTCATTCATTCATTCATTATGTTGGGGTGTTTGTTGTTTTTAAATAGCATGTGTTACTTTTCCTGAACAGACTGCACCCAGCTGTTCTCATATGAGCTCACAGTTATCTGACTGTCTGTCACCCTCTGTGGCTCGTAAGGACAGGCCTGTGTCCCTTGCACAGCACTGTGTTCAGAGAAGCTAGTATATTTACGTAGGCTCTCAGTGAATAAGTGAGTGCATTTGTCCTTTACTTCTTATATGCAGTTTTCTCTCTTGTCATTCCTGCCAAGTCTTGGTCTCCCTACCCTCAAATATGTGGCCACAACTCACATTTCCCTAAAACCCATTCTCAGGTGACCTCAAAAGAGGAGAGGATGGGTCAGGAATTATCTGGAACAGGCAGAGCAGTGAAAAGCCAACGATTCAGGCAGAGGAAGGTCTGGTTTGGGAAGGTGTGGTATTTGGGTGGGTCTCAGAATTGCTCTTGGAAACAGAGGACAGCAGACAGGAATGGTGACAACTTCAGGCTGTCACCTTGTAACGTTGCAGCTGAGGGGTTTGCAGGATTCTGGCTGTAGTCAGGGGCATTGGTGCTGGGGCTCACTCTGCAGTGTGCCCATCACCCTGATGGCTCCATGGGCCACTGATGAGTGTGATTCATACCAGGAAAGGTGACACTGCTTTTACTAGGAAGCCCAAATGTAAAATGAACAGACATCCAGGAGGCCTGCGAGGTTTTGAAGTGTCTGTGCCATAAAACTATATCAAATATACAGTCTGGGGCTTCCCTGGTGGAGCAGTGGTTGAGAGTTCGCCTGCCGATGCAGGGGACATGGGTTCGTGCCCCGGTCCGGGAGGATCCCACATGCCGTGGAGCGGCTGGGCCCATGAGCCATGGCCGCTGAGTCTGCGCGTCCAGAGCCTGTGCTCCGCAACGGGAGAGGCCACAACAGTGACAGGGCCGCGTACCGCTAAAAAAAATATATATATATATATACAGTCTGGTTTAACAATATAGCATGTGTGCGTGTGTGTGTGTGTGTGTGTGTGTGTGTGTGTGTGTGTGTGTGTGTGAGAGAGAGAGAGAGAGAGAGAGAGAGAGAGAATCTCATTAAATATTTGGAATGACTGCATTTCAGAGGCCTCTGACCATGGCCTTGCATGCTGTCTCCTGGGTGTGAGTATACTAATCTGCGAGGCTGAGTTGAGAGCTAGCGGCTGGAAGGCTGGGAGCTGGGCCAGAGTTCATCTGCAGGTCCCTGGCTGGCCCATCGCTCCAGCTCTCCTGGTTGTGTCATCAGAGAAGCAAACAACATCCTGTCTTCTCCCACAGTGGACTATATATTCCATAAGAACCAATCCAGTTGCAGGTCAGAGAATGAGCAATTTCTGTGGGTCTTTCTGCTGCCCCACGTCCGGGGTTCTCTGGTCAGCCACTATACACCTAATCTAGGGTTTTAAACAATATTTGTTTACCTTTTCCTAAGTATGTAAAGTAATACATATTCATAATAGGTAACCTGGAAAAAAATTATTACAATATCATTGTAATTCCTCCACATGGAGAAAATATATTGGTGCATTTGCATCTAGTTTTTCCTTTTTCTTTTTTTGAATCTGGCCACACCGCATGTCTTGCCCGATCTCAGTTCCCCAGCCAGGGACCAAACTCGGGCCCCAGGAGTGAAAGCGCTGAGTCCTAACCACTGGACCGCCAGGGAATTCACTGCATCTAGTTTTTCATTAATAAATATTTTGTAACAAAACTACGACCTTATTATTTATTCATTCCCGTATCTTGCTTAACAATATGTCAAGAATATTTTATTATCATCATGATTACTCTCTGAAAGCACACTTTTTACTGGTTGCATAGTATTCCACTACTTGGCTATACTATTTATTTATTTAAATTTTTTCATCCAGGCTACTTTTATTTATTTATTTATTTATTTTTGATAATTTGTATTGGAGTGTAGTTGATTTACAAGGTTGTGTTTGTTTCAGGTGTGCAGCCAAGTGATTCAGTTATACATATACATATAACCATTCTTTTTCAGATTCTTTTCCCATATAGGTTATTACAGAATATTGAGTAAAGTTCCCTGTGCTATACAGTAGGTCCGTGTTAGTTATCTATTTTATATATAGTAGTGTGTACATCTTAATCCCAATCTCCTAATTTATCACTTCCCCCTATGTTTCATCTTTGGTAATCATAAGTTTGATTTCAAGATCTGTGAGTCTGTTTCTATTTTGTAAACAAGTTCATTTGTATCATTTTTTAACAAGTTTTACTGGTTGAACTGTATTCCACTATTTGGGTATACTACTATTTATTTAATCAGTCTTCTAACACTGGATATTTAAGGTGTTTCAATTATTTTCCAATAAAAAGTAGAAACAAATGAACATTCCTGTAATGGATTTTTGTGAGTGTCTCTGATTATTTTTTAGGAAAACCTCAAGACCTTTGTGGAACCAACTGGGAAAGAGTCTCCTGCTCAGGCCACTTGACTGGTAGGGTGTTAGCCAAGAGCAGCTGGAGGGCCTGTTGGCTGCTTTCTGGAGGATGAAGCCACTAGGAAAGTATAAAAGAGTAGGGGAGAGACAGGGCTTCCTGATGATGTCATTCAAATACCTGGACCCAGCTGTACCTGGATTTACAGTTCTTTTGTCTACAATGCATTTTATCTAATTCAATTTGAGCCGGTATCTTTCACTAAACTCTTGTTAAACTCAGGGATGAAGTGCACAGTACTAGGGCTAGAAGTTGTTCTTTAACTTCTACGATAGCAGGTGACCATCCAGCCTCTGAAGATCTGATGAGAATCTTCCTGTGGTGCCTTCAGACTCACTACATTTGAAGTCAGCCCATTTCCTTGTTGAAAATTGTGAACGTTAGAAAGTTCCCTCTCATAGTAGCTAAAATGTATTTTCCTATACTTTTTATTCGTGGATGAAGGTTGGAGAATGCCAGCATTCTTACTGAGGACTCCAGGGCTAGTACCTAACTCCCTCCAAAATGCCAGTGATGGGTGAAGTTAACCCATATCGCAGGGCTGGAACTCATGTACCCCCAGAACCGACACACAAAGCCTCGCGTTCATACTTGAAGCAGCATTAATTCCCAAACCTCTCGTCCTCGGTTTCCCCTCCTTCAGTCTGGGCGGGAGAGAAGGCTTATTCAGCATGAAGCTATCTTAGCCACAGTTTAGCAAATGTCTGTGGAGTCTGTAAAGTTGTTTCTATCATAATAAAAATACTTTAACTTATAACCTCGGGAAGAGACAGGCATGGGAGTCTTTATGAAGCACAGAAATCCAGATGAGCATAATTTGAAGGTAATTTGAATCATAATGAGTAATTTTAATGTAAACAGGCAGGAGGAAAAATTTGCTGGATTCTGACATAGTACACACCCCAAATAAATGTCTTTTGATGGAAATATTAGCATCAAGGGAATCCAGGATGGTGCAGACGTCAGTGGCACAAAAGAGAAAGGATGTTTTCTGTGGCTGTAGGTTGGGGGTTTCAGCAGGAAAAGAAAGGCAATTATCATGCTATATAGCCCATGGTCATTGCAGATCTAGCTTCTAAATGGAAACCAGGGACAAAATGTAGCCATTTGAGAATATTGACTGGTTCTTATGAGGCCTGACAGAAAGATGAGCTGGAGGGTTTCTTAGGGATAGAGAGATACAGGTATCCCCAAATATCAGGTACCTGATACCCCTCTCCACCTAACGTCTGCACTTATATTTACCCAGTGCATCTATCCCATTTGTCCCACTCTTTGTCCTCGCTCACATTTTTTTTCTTTAAATAAATAAATTTATTTATTTTTGGCTGTGTTGGGTCTTCGTTTCTGTGCGAGAGCTTTCTCCAGTTGCGGCGAGCGGGGGCCACTCTTCATCGCGGTGCGCGGGCCTCTCACTGTCGCGGTCTCTCCCGTTGTGGAGCACAGGCTCCAGACGCGCAGGCTCAGTAGTTGTGGCACACGGGCTTAGTTGCTCCGTGGCATGCCTCACTCACATTTATTTGAAAAGAACCTTTACATTATTACAGCAGATGTAAGACCACAATCACTTGCCTTGAATAAAATGAAAACAAGAGAGCGTCACTAAAAGCTAGCCTGATGCTTTTGCATGCCCAGAGCTCTGCGCCTCAGGTCTATTCCCTTTTTATTGAAAAAGGTGAGCAAAATGTGAGAAAGATGTTTAAGGCGTCGTGACACCAAACTGAGTCTTTGACTTTGTTGTAATCAGAGTGATTTAAGAAAAAAAAAGTTAAATAAAACATGGGCAAATTTCTCATTGTGGTGTCTACTGTTATTTCATGGGTTGTCCATGTGCTACTTCAAACCTTTTCAACTACTCCTATTACTAAGTACCCCTATCGATGGAGTCCAGGTCCCTCATTGAACAGATGGGGTGCTGAGGACCAGAGAAGGGAGGAAGCCTTTCTGTGGTTCCAATAGCCCCCTCACTCCCAGTTCCAGCTTCTCTCTTGTTTCCGTCCCTATTTCTGTGATTCACCACAGCAGCTCTTAAATGAATGTTGAGGGAATACTGCATGTCCGGGGTAAACTGGGACAAATGTCTAACTCTCCTGGAAGAAGAAGCAACGTGAGGGTGGTCTCTCTGCATAGGACACACGGCCAGAACCCTGCAGTGCTAGGCTGCTGGCGCGACTCAGGCCTCATCTCAAAGACAAGGACACTCAGCTCAAAGGACAATCTTTGTTGGCTCGAAGTTTGGCTTCTAGAGTGGCAGCTGCTTCTACCAAAGCACGTGCTGTGAATCCAGAATTTTCAGAAGTAATCGCCAACCCTCAGAAAAGACATGATTACACCAAAACTTCTCTGTGCGTTCACACCCTGTTCACTTAGTGTCTTGCTGCAATTTTCTCTGCACTGCATTTTCATGCAACGGCTTTTGCCTTGGAGTATCCGCACATGCAAACAGACCCTGACTGATGTCCAGCTGGGCTCCTCCCCAAATGGAGCCAGATCATTTTGTGTTGTTTATTTCTCCTGCATTTTAAAAAGCATGCCTATTGCTTAAGCAGAGAGCATACTTTCAAGTTCACTGGCAGGTCCATGGAAAGCTGGAAAGCTTCATTATTTCTACCTCAGGGGGTTTCATCAGTGTCTATCATAGGTGGCCTTGGAACAAGACCCTTGTTTCAGAGGCTAATTAAAAATGCAGCTTCCTGGGCCTTCCCCAGAATTACAGAATCTGAATTTTGAGACCCTTTTAGTCCACATTTTAAAATAGGGCTCAGAGCCCTGTTCACCCTAAGCCAATGGGTGCCTTGCAGGGCAAATTGCCTTGCAGGGCAAATATTCATTCTCCACCTGGATGTGCTTCAATATGTGGTTTGCAACCCCTTCCAGCCCTGGGACTGTGCACTTCGTTCTGTAGTTGACACTAGTTTTGGTGGCGGGTAAAAAACAGTTAAACTGGATTAGATGAAATGTAGACAAAGGGACTGCAAGTTCAGGTACAGCTGAATCCAGGTGTTCAATCTATCACCAGCCAATCAGTCAATGGGTTTTCACTGAGCACCTGCTAAGTGCTAAGTCCTGAGCAGGTCTCTGCTAAGAGGGAGGAGGTCCGTACCTTCAGGTGCCTTTTGGTTTGTTGGGAAGGCAAGGCACATGGTTGAAGAGGCTTATCCAATGCAAGGCAAATAATAATACAAGAAGATGCTCTCACATATCTGCCATCCACAGGGCAGACCCTGTCCTGTTCCTTTACTAACTCACATTCCATTACTGCCTACCTGGGCTGATAACTCAAACATAATTCTTTATATTCATTTCTCGGTACTGTGCTGAGTTTGGGGCATACGAGCATGCATAGCACACAGCCTTGACCCTCCAGGAGCTCACATTTGACTGGAGCATGTGACCCTCAGAAGAGACCCGGGGAGCTAGACAGGTCTGACTGTGTCCCCATGCTCTGGAGCTTGGGGACACAGAGCCCCCAGCTAGTGACTCTGGGATCTGGTGCCCTAAGCCGCGGTTCTGTCGCGACTTCTTGTGAGGAAGTCCTGCCTTATATGGCGTGTCAGTTTCCCGCGTCTGCTGTAACAAATTGCCAAAAACTTGGTGATTTCAAACAACAGACATTTATTCTCTCACAGTTCTGGAGGCCAGAGGTCTGAAATCAGTATCACTGGGCCCAAATCAAGGTGTCAGCATGGTCCTGCTCCAGCAGGAAGCTCTGGGGGAGAACCCATTCCTTGCCTCTTCCATCTTCTGGTGGCAGCTAGCATTCTCTGGCTTGTGGCTGCATTCCTCCAGTTTTCAAAGCCAGCATCTTCAAACCTCTGTCCGTTCCATCTTCACATTACCTTCTCTTCTGTGTGTGTCAAATTTCCCTCTGCCTCCCTCTCCTAAGGTCCCTTGTGATTGCCTTTGGGGCCACCAAGATAATCAAACCATCTCAAGATCCTTCACTTAATCACATCTGCAGATTACATCCTTATGGGGTGACATTCATAGTTCCAGGGATTAGAACCTGCTATGGTCCAAATATGCAAACCCATATGTTGAAATCTTAACCCTCAAAGACGGTGGCATTAGGAGCTGGGGCTTTTGGGAGGAACTTAAGTCACGAGGATGAAATCCTCAAGAGTGGGATTAGTACCTTATAAAATAGGCTCCAGAGAGCTCCCTCTCCCCTCCCATCTGTGTGGACACAGTGAACCATGAAGAAGACGTTCACCAGGAGACGGCCATGAAGGCACCTTGACCTTGGACTCCCAGCCTCCGGAACGGTGAGAAACAAATTTCTGTTTTTTTAAACTACCCGGTATGTGATATTTTGTTATACCAGCCTGAATGGCCTAAGACACCTGATGTCTTTGGGGTCCATTGTCCTGGCTACCACCCGTGGCTTCCTTGGTCATCAGGTACAGGCTGGGCATATACATATTGCCATAAGTATTCGCTCCACAAATGTGCAGTCCCTTGTCCCCTCTCTACGATTTTCTGGCCAGCTTCCCCAGGACACGTGTCCTCCTTGCTAGGGAAGAGCTCAAAGTCACAGGTCAGGCTGCAGCTCTGTGGCGTCCCCGGGAGAGGGCTGGCCCTCCCCCTCCTGTTGGCTGGAGGTTTGCGGAGAGCTCATCATTGCCTTGTCTCTCTCGTGTGAATGCCCGCATTCTGTGATCAGCAAGAGGGTCACAAGTCAGTGCATGCTCAGGGTCAGTGAGGAAACATAGAGAGATTAAGGGGACAAAGAGAGGGCAGGGCAGGGCGTCCTCCTGCTGGGAGTTAACCTAGCAGAACCACAGCGAGACAGGCAGGCGGCCCTGCCCTCCCAGGACCTGGCTCTTCTCTGTCTGAGAAGGGATACCAGGCTGCTCACGGCATTTCCCCTATCCTGCGTCCCAAGAGCCTGACTCCACACCTACCAATGGCAATGCTGCCTTCCTAACAGGCAAGCCAAGCGGCCCTGCCTTGTCCGGAGTCTCTCTGAAGTGTTGTATTCGTATCATGATTTCCCTTCTCGAAGCATCTCACAGGATGCTCAGGACCACCACAGCCTGGCCTTACCATGTCCATTTTCCAGATGAAGAGACTGAGGCCCAGAGAGGCCAACTGAGGACACAGGAAGGGAGAAGGATGTAAAGACCCCAGACTATGGACACCCTGTCTGGAGATCGACCTCCCAGTCTAGGAGAAGCCTGTGTGTAGAAGGGAGAGGAAAAGGCCAGCCCTCAAGTATTTCTGGACACAGCCAGCCTTGGCCTCTGCCCTCACCTCTTCCGAAAACCTGGAGGGCTGGAGGACCCAAACACTTAGATGGTTCACACATTCCGGAGGTCTCAGGATACACATAACCTGACGAGGGTCTCCAGGACAGTCCTGTTGGGAATTGTGGGTCATTGGGGGAAGGTTTCTACAGATGCATAGGCTGAAGTTTTAACCAGGCCCCTCCTCTTCATCCCCAACCACACAACCCTCCTTATCACTTACAAAATTAGCAAGTTACTGCAGAGAAGCAGGTCACCGGGGTTGGGGTGGGTAGAGGCCTGGTCAGGCTTGATCCCCCAGAGAAAGTCATCTGGTTATACAGCCTGGGGTCCGATGGAATGATGAGCAATGGTTGAAGTTTTTTGGGGGGGAAGAAGGGAATCTGCTCTACCTGTCCCCCCTGTGTCTGAGAACTGACCCCAGTTTCCAAGACTGATACTCAGGGCCATGTTGGCCTTTCTATCATCGTCTTGTGGAGTGGAGCCAGAGTGGTTTCTTGCCCCAGGCTGAGTGGGTCATCTTCTTTTTGAAGGGACTTAGGGTGGGAAGGCTCTGGGGGCCAGCTCCTCCCATCAATGTGCTGGGGACAGTGGCTTGGGACCCATGGATTTCTCTCTTCTGTCCTAAAGAAGCAGCAAAAGCCGTCTGCAGAGGGAGACATGGAGGAGGAGATGCCAGCTTGGGGCCTGGCAGTATTCCCATCCTCCTTGCCCTGGGGTCCTCCTCTGTCCTCTGCTTCCTAATGACAGAATTTGCATGGTTGCTTGAGACTGATTGAGTGGCCCCTGCTACTTGCAACCAAAGGAGCTCTGATGGCGGCTGCAACTGTGTGGGCCTCTGTGAACAGCACGGCCCTGGGCGTGGTTTGGGTAGAGGCCCAAGGACCCTAGATGGAGGGACAGCTGCTCTTCTGACACCCTGAGGTCCAGCAGGGGCTGGGGCTGGAGCCTGCTGACCCTGAGGTCAAGTACCCGCCCGCCCCCCCCAATCAGGAGAGAACAGTCTCTGTGGATGTCCTGAATGGCCAAGTAGGACACACCATTTGAAAGAGGGACAGGTTTCCTGCAGGCGGAGGGAAGCCAGGAAAGTCATCCCAGAATATGCGGATACTGGAGACAGAGCACGTGGGGCAAGGGCAGGAGGGGGCGTCACGAGGGTCAGTGGTGCCAGCTCTTGACTACCTGACCCTCACCCTGACGTACGCACTCCCTCAAAGTTCCCTCAGGCACGACAACGTTCCCGTTTAGACTAGGAAACTGAGCGTCAGAGAGCATGTTTGTCTCCTAGGGATGTCATAACAATGACCACAAACTGGCCCGTTTAAAACAACAGAAATTCATTCTTCCACAGTTCTGGAGGTCAGAAGTCTGAAGCCAAGGTGTCCTGAAGTCGGGGATGCGCTCCCTCCGAAGGCTCTTGGGGTAATTCTGTCCCTTGCCTTTTCCGGTGGCTCCATGCATTCATTGGCTTGTGGCAGCATCACTCCCATCCGTGCCTGTCTTCACATTGCTCTCTCCTCCTTTTTTGTGTCTCCTCATCCATGTCATATGAGGACACTTGGCATTGGATTCAGGGCCCATCCAGATAACCCATGGTGATCTCATCTTGAGATTCTTAATTACATCTGCAAAGACCTTTTGTTTTTCCAGACAAGGACATACAGATTCTGAGGGTTAGGACATGGACACATCATTTTGAGGACCACCATTCAACTCCCTGTAGCAAGGCTGGCTGATTTCCCACGGTCACAAACCTGTGAGAGTCTGAGTGTGGGCTGGAGCCAGTCCAGCCTGAGTGCTGTGGTGTTTGCTGGATCCTGCACGGACATATGGACACATGGGAGGAGCATAAGGTGGGGACAGAGAAGGGGGAAGCAAAGAGATAATGAGCTGCCCAGCGCTGGCTATCCCCTGTATGTACTGAGAGAAACCAGATATGTATCCTGGATCTATGGCTCTTAGAGAAAAGCCAGTGTAGGGGGCCTGGGGTGGTGTCCACACCTTTGTAACTATGTCCCCACCAATGTTTCTACACGAACCATGGTTTACCCTCTTAGGAGACACCCTACAGATCCCACCAGCCACACGGCCAGCAGCATTGGCAGGTGTCAGAGTCTTGAACACTGGAGAGAACCCTTTGAAAGTGAAGGTGTTGGTGGGTAGGTCCAGGGATACGCCAGGGGAAGGGGGGATGTCAGGAGCAGGGTGGAGCAGAAACCCTTCTACTGGCAGAGACGAAGCTGTCCGTCTTATGCCAGGCTGCAGGGAAAGGCACGGCCCCAGGAGGTGATGGCTGAGCATAGGTGGCATTTGGCCAGCAGCTAGGGAAGGCGAAGGGACTGTGCAGGGCCCTGTGCCCCCTGCATCTTCATCACCCCAGACTGTCCAGCTCATCAGACTCTGTATGTGATGCTCCAATATGCTGGGCACCCCAGCCCCTCTGCAGAAACAAATGGAGAACTTCATAGGGGATATGTCTGCATCCCCACCACACACACAGACACACACAGACACACACACAGACAGGCTTTTGTGTGATGAGTACGAGAGGGTCTTCTTCCAAGGGTTTCCACACTCACCGCCCTGCTCTCCTCCTTCCTTTGCTTTCTTCCCCAGCCTCACCATCTACTCTCTATCCCCCCTCTCAGCCTGCAAACCAGGAAAATGCACTCTTTCGCCCAAACTCAAGTAAACCATCCAGTGCCACAGAAAGTTACGTTTAACACTAGGGAAAATTGAATTTATCTTGGAAATGTTTTATTCTTCCAAAAGTTCACTTTGGCAAAGTCT
Organism: Delphinus delphis; assembly: GCF_949987515.2. Taxonomy (NCBI): domain Eukaryota; kingdom Metazoa; phylum Chordata; class Mammalia; order Artiodactyla; family Delphinidae; genus Delphinus; species Delphinus delphis. Next base: position 19,204,309 of record NC_082702.1, on the reverse strand, counting down.
AATGTATAAAAAAGCGTGAAATCCTACCGCTCCAGACGGAGCTGGCTCTCCGCCGAGCATTAAGCCTTGGGTCCGAATCTCGCCTCACTCCCGTCAACCACTCTCTTTAACTCAAATGCCCATCAATGTCCCTGCTAAATGGGAGTCCTAGGCACATCTCATCTTATCATAATGTCACGAAACCCATAGAATTACAAATCAGGTTTAAGGCAGAAACCATGACAGCCAAATCTAACTAAGTACACCAAAAGTACATTAAGTATCTGTCTTCATTTAGCACCCCATTCCAACCCCCTACTCAGCTCAGACCCACTCCACCCAGTGCTCAGATGACACAGCCTAAGACCCATTTTCGAGTGGACTGAAAGGTAAATGACAGTTCACCCTGCACACGAACATAGACAACTGTATAAAATATTTAAATAAAGACAGCAAAGAACAGAAGATTGCTGCAAAGCCTTTGGCAGACCCAGCCTTGGGGAACTTAGCAGTTTGAGATTCATTACAAATTTCATCTTTAATGTTATTTTTAGTTCAATATTTTGTAGTACTCAGAAGTAAATCTTGGTATGCTGTCTCCTCTCCCCTGGCTTCCTCTCCTCTGGTGTCTGATTCTTCAGTTTTACTGAAACCTAATACGTTTTCAATAAAATTGATTTGTGATGTCGTAATGCTGTGTGTTGCCGTCTCCCATTCCTTGATGTAATGGGGAGAGGATGATTGCATGATTTGGCAAAGTGAGGCAGGTTGCTCTTTATTGTGGAATAAGTTGGCATGAACTTGGAAACCACCCTGCAGCAGCACAGAAACTCGCCATGTATTCTTGCCTTTTGTGCTTTGCCAATTTGAAGGTCTAGCTTCCAATATCACTCCTGAATGCAAAGTGTCCACCTGTCCTCTCTAGAGAGTCACCACCTCAGATACAGATGCAAAGGAGAGGAGGAAATTCTTGGGTTTCAATACTTACTGTTCAGTTCCCCTCTCGATATGACTTTCCACCTGGAAACCTCAAGCTGGTTTGGCACCTCCAGATGAAATTCTAAAAGAGACACCTGTCCGCAAGCTGGGGGTAGGAGAGGACCAGTGGACCAGAAGCTCTGTCCTGAGGTCATTCTGTGGGCTCTTCAGTCTTCTTGGGAGACTGCAGGGAGAATAAAGCCTTGTGCATGAGGCAGCTGGCGAGGTGAGAGGGAACGCAGGGAATGCTGACTTGCTTGGATGTATGAACTTGAAGCCCCTGAAGAAGGAAGAGAACCCAGAAAATTCCTGTGATTTTGACTGAACTGAGATGGTCATTCTCATCTGTCATATTAGGACAGGCCCTGACTTCTGATCCAGGGAGATGAGGGGGTGGTGAGGAAGGTTCAGACTGAAGCTCAGAGCAGCTTGACAGAAACAGATATTCGACTCCCAAATCAGGTGACCCGTGACATCTGCCAGACAGAGACTTCATAGGCAAACTAGCCTTTCTGTGACTTGGTTTTTCCATATCAAAAATGGGTCTGATGGCCTTGGCTTCCTGTTTTATTAGGACAGCTGAGGATGAAGGAATACAAGAACTCTCCTAGCATTAGTGACGTGTTTACGTATGCAAAAGCAAAAGGCGAGAACCGGGGTGCTTATCTGGGTAATTTACACTTAAATAAAACCCAACAGTTTTATTCAATTAATTTTTTTTTTTTTTTTTTTTTGGCGATACGCGGGCCTCTCACTGTTGTGGCCTCTCCCGTTGTGGAGCACGGGCTCCGGACGCGCAGGCTCAGTGACCATGGCTCACGGACCCAGCCGCTCCGCGGCATGTGGGATCTTCCCGGACCGGGACACGAACCCGTGTCCCCTGCATCGGCAGGCGGACTCTCAACCACTGCGCCACCAGGGAAGCCCTATTCAATTAATTTTTATTGGAGTCAAGTTGATTTACAATATTGTGTTAGTTTCTGCTGTACAGCAAAGTGATCCAGTTATACATATATCCACTCTTTTTTAGATTCTTTTCCCATATAGGTCATTGCAGAGTATTGAGTAGAGATCTCTGTGCTATAGAGTACATTCTTATTAGTTATCTATTTTATATGTAGTAGCGTGTATATGTCAATTCCAATCTCCCGATTTATCCCTCCCCCCTTTCATTCGAAAAGATACATGCACCCCAATGTTTATTGCAGCACTATTTACAATAGCCAAGGAAGCAACCTAAATGTCTAGTTAAGGATAAATGGATAAAGGAGTCCCATAGTTTTTAAAGCAAAGATACTCAGAAGTTTCAACTCTGGAACCAAGTGTACCTAGATCATTCAGGCTAGGGATTCGTGGAGTGAGTGCTGTCCTAAGTAACCTGTTAGGGGATGAGAAAGGGGCGGGGAGACAAGGGAAGAAGCCAGGCAAGGATGCTGGTTCAGCCGGAGTCTACTTTCAGGTCCACGCGGAACTCTGGAGTGTTAATGGCACCACGAGTTGTCCCACCTTGAGGCAAGGGGTCTAGGCTTTTGGATTCCTGTTTTAGTCTGCCATTGGTTGGGCCACCTCCAGGATATTTCCAGGTGAGGAGACTCCCCCAGGGCTGAGGGTGGTCCTCTGGAGATGTGCAAACTCATTACCACTGATATTCACAGTGGCCTGAGATAGGAGCCATGGCCCGTTACAGGTGGGTCTGGCGGGGCACCACTATCCAGTGAAATTTCATTCTAACGTTTCCCCTCTGAGCTGAGAGCTACACTCCAGATCCATGAAGGCAAGAAACCTCACTGTGCTCCAGTAAGTTTTTGAACATCTCAGAAGAAAAACACGTTAACTAATAATGGTTTGGGTGGAAAGGAAAGCTGATGATTTGCAGCAGCATCTTAGGAGAGGAAGGAGAGGAAAGGGTCAACGTGAGAGCAACAGAGGGACTGTTTTTGCCTCTATCCTGTGACATGACATTCTTTCACTGAAGGAGCTGCTGTTAGATTCCATGAGAAAATACGTGGAAAGCATTTCACACCATGTCTGGCACATAGTAACCACTCAATAAACGTTAGCTTGTTATTATCATCATTTTCCTAAACAGTGAGGTCAAACAAATTAGCTGGGTTTTTCTTTTTAATGAAAACTCCGATAAGATAATCCTTGTGAGGCAGAAAGGCTTTGAATCCCTTGTTAACTGGGATGATTAAAATGCACTTGGTTATGCTGGGGCAGCGACAGCATATAGATTTCTTACATGCCCACTCCAACTGAGTGTGGTGGCTGCTATTGTTAGGAAGGATTCTGAGGCCATATCTAGGTCCAGGGAGAGGGGTTTCACTGATTAATTAGTCGTGTCTACCACCCACCCTAGAGAAGAGGTGTGAGCACGTGTAATCCGTGGCATCCTTGTCCATTGGAATCATCAGAATTCATGGCTTTTATTCATCGTAAAGCTCCAAGGAAGCAGAGGACGAGCACTGCTTCTCTCCTAAAGCAGCAAGTACACGCTTGGGGCTTTTCGCTTTGCAGAGGTGAGGTAGGAAGAAGTCCCAGAATGTGCCACAGGTAAAGGTATTTTCTCAGTAGTACCTGAATTTTCCCAGAAAAGGAAGAGAAAGGAAGAGGGGGAGACGTTGGAGGAGGGGAAAAAGATCTCCATGATTTGTAGCATCTAATAACTAAAAGCATTAATATCCAGAATATGTGTGGGTCTCTAAACACATAAATAACTGCAAATAAATAATAAAGAGACAGACATCTCAGAAGAAAAATGGACAAGGCTAGAACTTCTTCAATGAAATCCAACGGCCAAAACCAAGAGCTGCTCAGTTTCACCAGTTGTCCATGATATGCAAAATAAAACAGCATCCTATGCTCCAAACTGGCAAAACTTTTCAATCTGACAACATGAAAGGCTGGGAGGATGTGGAAACTGAGTGGGAGTATGTGTGTTACAAACCCTTAGGATAGCAAACTGGCAATCTCTAGAATGACTAATAGGATGTGCAGATCTTCTGCCCTTCCAGCATCTCTGTCTCTGGGTGTGCGCTTCAGTAAAACTTTGCTCAAGGAGTCACACGGAAGGATGCTTACAGCAAAGGCCAAAATTAACCAAACTGCCCATCACCGGGGAAATGGGTAAGTAGAGAGTGAGCAGACATAGGACATATAGCTCACCTCTGAGCAACAGAGAAGCATCCAATCATATTCACAGAGAGAATAAGGACAGCAAGAACGACAACTTCCCACTCACCTGCACCATCTATGTCTTCTCTGAATACAAAGGAAGCGACTGGAAGCTGCATCTGTGTGGATAATTATAAGCCTATATGGGAGGGATTGGAATGGGGAGGGTCAAAGGGAACTTTAGTTTTATTTATAATTTTTAAGTTTTTACTGTAAGAACATGTTCATGTATTCTCTGAGTAATTAAGTTCATAATTTTTAAGTGTTTACAGTAAGAACATGTTCATGTATTCTTTGAGCAATTAAGTTCATTTTAAAAGAGCCCTGGCTCCTGGACCAAACATAATACAGAAGGGTGGCAGGGTGAGGTCAGACAGACAGATATGCTGCGTGTCGCTGTACCCACAGTAGCCGTGGGGCCCCTTCTCCTTGGTATCCACTGACTGCATCATTATTGAGCTCCGTCGGAAGCTGGTTACTCAGAGGGCAGCCTGCAGCACCCCTATGGGTTACTGCTTGAAGTCACGTTCACAGAGACAGAGGTGTAGGGCGGGCAGGGAGTGCATGCCAGTACTCGCATTACCCAGGCTTTGGGAGGCTCCTGGGTAGGCTCCTGCCACCCCTGGCACTTTGGAGCAGCCTGTGAGCGGCAGAGGCATTTTGTTATGGACCTCCTGCCCTCCTCGTCCGTGGCGCTGAATGGTAAGTCTCTCCATATTGACGTCTCTGTGGCGTCGAGAGTGGGTGACCCATGACTGCTCAGAGGGGTTTCTTCCCTGACTTCTGCATCTTTCCAGACTCTAAAACCACTAGGCAGAGACACCTCCTGCAAATCCCTCAGATGCAGCTTCTGGTTTATTTTGTTTTGTTTTTTTGCGGTACGCGGGCCTCTCACTGCTGCGGCCTCTCCCGTTGCGGAGCACAGGCTCCGGATGCGCAGGCTCAGCAGCCATGACTCACGGGCCCAGCCGCTCCGTGGCACGTGGGATCCTCCCAGACCGGGGCACGAACCCGTGTCCCCTGCATCAGCAGGCGGACTCTCAACCACTGCGCCACCAGGGAAGCCCGCAGCTTCTGTTTTGAGGGCTGGTCAGACCTTTCTAGTCTTCCTCACCACCATTGCTGCATTAACGATGGCGGCCCATCACCACTGGTTGTCGCAGGCTCACTCCCCAGGCCAAGCCTCTTCTCTGCTGGCCAGTCCTCCCTGCAGTCTCTCCTCTAGGCCCAGCCCCTGGGGAAGGCTCCACTCTCTGACTCTCATGAATGGTTTGTTTTAGATTCACTGGTGAAAAACCTTCTTTATTTCCTTTCTCAAGGCTAAGACAAGAGGACTTGCCACAGCCTGAGCATTCTTGAGACGGGCCTGGGAGAGCTCAGGCTGGGGGCGCGGACGTGTGTGGAAGCAGTTTCCCCTACCCTCTCTGTCCTTCCATGACCATTCTTGTGCCCACCGCCCCTTCCCTTAATTCACACTGCCATCATCCGTGCCGAGCCGAGCCCCTGGACAGACTTTCTTGCCACCAGGGTTGCCCCCTTCAGCCTGTTTCCTGCACAGCAGCCAGGAGCACTGCTTTCAGGGAGAGGTCCTAAATCCAAGTGTCCTTGATCATCGTTGTTAATTATTGAATACTTGCCGAGAGCATAGGATACGGAGCGGCTCACAGCGAACTCTGGTATGCGTACCCTTAACTGCCACGCTGTTCACCACGTTGGCCTCAAGAAGAGAGGCCAGAGATGGATGTGGTCCTCAGAGTCAGGGGTTCCAGGCCAGAGTAATGCAGGGGAGGATCGTCTGAGGTCCAGGCAGCATCTGTGGCTCTGAGTCAGAATGTTTCCCTTCAGTTCTTTTTTTTTTTTTTTTTTTTTTTTGCAGCACGTGGGCCTCTCACTGTTGTGGCCTCTCCTGTTGCAGAGCACAGGCTCCAGACGCGCAGGCTCAGTGGCCATGGCTCACGGGCCTAGCCGCTCTGCGGCATGTGGGATTTTCCTGGACCGGGGCACGAACCTGTGTCCCCTGCATCGGCAGGCGGACTCTCAACCACTGCGCCACCAGGGAAGCCCCTCCCTTCAGTTCTTGACTCAGCTGCCTAGAATTTTGAGGCCGCTGAGTGATGTCCCAGGTAGCTGAGCCTAGGCTGAACCCGGGTTTCCTATTTCCTCCTGTGGGAGAGGGGCACTGCCATCTGAGCGTGGAGTGGGTCACTTAAGCTTAGCCTCTCATTCGTCAAATCACCTGATCAGCAGGAATTTATTGAGAACCCACTGTGTGCCAGGGATTCTTCAAGACTTGCAGGATGCAGACAAGGACACAATCCAACCTTTCACCTAGCAGAAGGGATAGAAAGAGAAATTGAAGAGCACAGAGTGGCAGGTGCTACTGGGGCAGAAAGGAAAGGTGCTCTGGGCACAGGCACGTCCCTCGACTCCAGGGAGGCTCCTTAGCTGACCCCGTCCCTGCATCCCCAGCAGAGTGAGCAGCATTACACACGCATAGGTGTGTGAGGAAGCGTGGTGCCTTCTCCCCAGAAGGTGCATTTCAGAGAGGCTGAGGTCTCCTGTGGGTGTGAAGGTCGAGGAAGAGCTCTGTGGTGTAGCAGACATGGTAGGAGCCCCACCCATATCACATCTGCATCCTCAAGGAGGCTCACATGCGACGTTCCTACTGCAAGCCCCTCGCACCACAGGACCCTGCCTGTGCCTGCAGGTGAGGCATCCTCGAATGCAGGGAGCTTACACCACCAGGAACAGCCTTCCTGTGGGTGGGACCAACCTGTGGCTCATCCACACAGGGTCCCAGTCTATCCCAGCAGGTCCGAACCCCGCTGCCCACAGCAGCCACCTGCTCACGGACGCCTGCATGACCTGCCTCCCTTTCCTGCCTCCCCCCTCATGTTTCCTGGGATGACCTCCTACATGAAGAGCCACACCGGTGCCCTCGTCTAAGGGCTGGCTTCTGGAACACATCACGCAACCTGAGACAAGACATGTGAGAAGAACCTCGTTTGGCCCCTACCTCACCCCTTGTGTGTGTCTCAGTGGGCCTTCCTGCCCCATTCAGGAGAGGTTCTGGTGTGTCTGTTTGTGCCACACCTGCCGACAGGTCAGCAGAGCAAAGACCAGCCTCCTTCCAGCCTGGCAGGCCCTGCCTCGCCTTCTGCGGTCTTCCCACCACAGCCACACCCCTTGTTTACCAAATGCTCAATTTTGGTTATGTTACTATAAAAATCAAGCAGCTGGCAATTCCAGCTTGATTAGCAGGTCTCCAGTTTTGATTAGGAAATTACTGTAGTAATCAAGGTTAATTCTCGTCGCAGTGCTCAGCAATAGATTTTGTATTTTGCAGGGAAATGGTTTTCCTGCCTGGGATGGAGAACATCTCATGAAAGAAACCTAAAGAGAGGAAAGGAGAGCAGTGCATCTGAGCGGCATTGAGATCGGACGCCTGCAAGACTCTGTTGTCTGTTCTACCTTCAGATAAGCCCTTTCCTGGGGCAAAGGAGCCTGGACAAGACCTCCTGAGAAATACCAGGTCCCCCACCTTGGGGCTTTCTGAGTGTCTTTGAGAAACTTGGGAAATACTTCTTTGCTGGAACTGAAATCCCCCAGCTGCTGGGGCCAGGGAGTCAGTGCTGGAGATCAGAGGTGCCTTGAACTGAAGGATGTCTTTAAATGCTTCCATGTGAGGCAGAGGAAGACAGCTTCTGTGCAAGCTGGTTGGGGGCAGCCGCTCCACTCCCCACTCTGGGGACGGTTGCTCTCTCCAGGGAATGAATGTCATCTATGGAAGGAGTCAGGAGTTCCGATAGATGCTCAGGCTTGGGAGAAAGCTCTTGGGACAGTGGAGCCCTGCAGCTGAACTTCATTTCCGACTTTGCCCTGGCTCCAGTGTTTGGACTGTGGACCCTGGACGAGTTGGGATAAAGGTGTCCTGTCCCACAGATCAGGCAGGAGAGAGGAGGTGCCCCTCCCCCAGGCTCTCTCTGTGAGCCCATTCCTCCCTGCTGTAACTCCCTGTGCTGTAATCACTAAATGTCAGCAAGAGAAGGTTTGTCTCCAGTGGGTGACGTTTGATTTCAGTATCTCTTTGGGGATGGATACCGTCAGTCCATAGAGTTCACGTTTGTTGGCAGGGAAGTGGCACCAGAGTTAAGACTGTGTTGGAGGCTCGGATGTGCCCTGGCCCCGTCCTACCCTCTGAGTCAGAAGGCAGCTTACAGGGTTGCTCCCCCTCCTATACCATCCTGCAGGCAGCCCCTCACCTACATGTCTATGAGTACCCACCCCCTCACCCCACCCCCACTGCTACACACACAGCTGCTCTTAGCTCCGCCTGGATACGCAGATGAAATGAGTCCCACCGCAGCCCTGCCCCTCACCCTGTCCTCCAGACAGTAGGAGCTGGTGTGTGCCCTGCCGTAGATCCTGTGCTGGGAGATCTTTCTCCAGGACTACCGGGTAGGAAGAGCAGCCGATTAAAACTCAGGCCACCCTGCATTCTTGGGGTCTTAGGGAGGGTCTTGTTTCTTGGCGCCTCCCCTTCCTATATCGCCCTTTGACTTCTGGAGTCCTCAAAGCTTATGAGCACCTTTACAAAGTGGGGATGAGGTGAGGTGGGGCTTTGGCCCAGAAGGAGCTGGAGGGAACACTCCCGTCTGGGGTGTGACGATGCGTCTGAATGTTCAGTGTGTCTGTGGGAGCACACCAGGAGCGTTGGACTGCTCTGGGGGGAGGAAGGCCAAGAGGTGCCCAAACCTCATTTCGATATGTTCTATTAGGCAGAAGTGAAAAGCGTTTTTTCCTCAACGACGAAATCTGGGTGCCCCCAAACCCCTTAGAACTCTCAGGCCAGAGCTCTCAAACCTTCATCTCTGTGTCTCAGGCCGCTGCATAAGCCCACCCATCCTTAAAGTTTTCTTTTGTCACCAAAGTTCTGATGTGGCTTTTGGAGCAGTATGAATAAGGCCCCATGGAAACAGAGAGCTCCGGGCAAAGGACAAGAGTCCAGAAATAGTGAAACTCTCCCAGGTTTCCTGGACTAAGAGCAATGAAATGTTCACACCTGTTTGGGTGGCGTGGGCAGGAGAGTTGCCAGGGGAAAGTACAGTAAGGGTGGTGAATCACAGTTCACTCCTCGCTCTGAGCCAGAGTGTTACCCAGACTCAAGTCCCATCTAGCCTTGTCTACATCTGATCCATTACTTGTCCACTGTGTGACACTGGACAAGGCACTTACTTCTTTGTACCTTTGTACCTCAGTTTGCTCATCTGTAAAATGGGCCTTGTAACGTTATTAGTTCAGACGGTTGTGTAAGGATAAATAATAATACATGTAAAATATTTTAACTTTTCAAAAAAAGTAGTGCTTAGATATTATCCATTATTAAGATTTCATAAGCAACAATGGTCCAAGAGGGCAGCCCCCAATGTGCAGTCTTGTGTTTGATTCATGTTTGCTGATGAGCTGTTAGCCAGAGCAAGTAACGTGGCCAAGTCCAGAGTCAATGTGGGAGGGCCTGGAACTGGGAGGTATGACTCATCGGGGCCACTAATGGAACAATTTACCACAAATGTGTCTATTATTGTAGTCTTAATTTTGATGGTGATTATTGGCTTAGAAGAGAAATTCCTTATCATGCTAAGTGAGCACTTTCGTATTCACTCTGGAATGAAAATATGTTCCCAGGTTACCATTTTACCTAAAATTCAGTTAAAACACTTTGTCCACTTCAGTATCAAAATGACTCTTCATCCAGATGTGCTTGTGAATTTTCTTTATCCAGCCTTGTCAGTGGTTATTACAATGTCTGAGTCTTCCTACATTCTTGTTTCCTTGTCCCTCCCCTCCTGTGTCCATTGGATTTCCCCCTTTTCTCCTTCCCATACCTTTTGTTTTGGCCTAAAACACCAGTGGGATGGGAAAGACAGGGGAAAGAGAATTGCCTTGAGGAAGAAGATGTGTCAGGGGTAGACAGAGAATCTAAGGGCCACACCCTTCTCTGTGGGCTGTTAGATACTAGAAAAAAGGAGTTAGTCTGAAGTGTATTTCCCAGACTAAACTTCACAAATTTGCTTAGTACTATGCAGATCTTCCTTTGTAGATCCGTCAGCAGAGAGAAGCACCATCATGTTGGTGCCTTGTTGAAGTTGACACCATATTGCCCTGCAACAATACTGTTGAATCAGAACCCAGGAACAATGGCTTTTGGCATTGTCTTTCTGTTAGTGATTGCAGTTGATGTCATTTTGCCAAACAAAATTATAAGCAAAATGGATGTTTTGGGTCAGAGTGCAGCAGGGAATATATAGCTGCATTTCCCTCAATAAATCTGCCCTCTTTTGCCTGAACAAAGACATACAACCTATAGTGATTGACGTTTTCACCACTAAATTATGCTATGTCTGTTTCTCGAAGAAATGTCTCCATTCCAAAATTAGCTACCCATCAACATAACATAAAATAACTTGAACACGGTGTCATTTCACAAAGATATCGATTCACGCAGACTTACTGGATTAATAACTGGTTTCCCATAAAAGGGAGTAGTCACTATGTCTTTGGGAGACAGAAAAAATATACACTTTGGAACAAAGTATATTGGTACATTTAAGCCTGGTTGCTGAGCTCAAATGAACAGAACAGTTTTCAGAGGCAACTTTGCCCATGAAGAGAGAGGTGACACAATGCAACTTACAAATGAAGCCAGGGGTGATGGAAAGCTAATAAAAAAAGACAACTATTTATTTATTTGGGGCCTTTGATTTTACTTTATTGGATTACACAAAGCTTTAATTTTTCACTGCAGTCAATCTGTATAAAAGTTCAACTGATTGGAGCATATATTTAATTCCCAAATGCCTTTTCCTTCAACCCCTACTTCTTCAGAGTTGGACAACCTTTGGTGTCCCGAGTATCAAAGAGGTTTGGCTTACGTTGGAGCAACCAGACCAGGGGAGACGTTTGCAGGCAATAGGTGATTTACTCAGCTCCCAGTGACAGCCAATCCACTCTTGCCTCCTTGAGGACTGGGTTTGCCAATAGGTGGAGAAAATATGTTTCTTTGCATTTTTTTAAAGTGTGCTTTCTTCATGGAGTTCCGTGGTAATAAAGTAATTGAAATCAGTCTTCCTAGTCCCTAATCTAACAAAGTATCCCGTGGCATTTAGATAACATTGCAACACCTGACCATAGGTTCCACGGGATTGGCTCAGTTTGCTTTTCTAGACGCACCTCTTTCTGCCCTTCTGCCTGCCACGTCCAGGTTGGTCTTGCTTGTCCCTTGAATGTGTCATGCTGACATCCATGCTGGCCCTTCTATTTGGATTCTTTTTCAGCTCTTCCCATTGCTGCATCCTTTTTTTGTTTTCATTGGATCTGTGTTCCTCAGAGATGCCTTCCCTGACCATGTGATTTTCTAGAAAAATATCTACCTCTTCATCATCCAGTTTTATTTCATTATGGCTTTTTTTTACAGTTATCTCCTCCCCTTGGAATGTAAACTCCTTGGGGACAAGCAGGGGCTCTCTTGGTCTTGCTGATGGCTCTGTTCCTGTGGCCCCGTATGGTGCTGGGACACAGAAGGCACTCAATTACTGAATGGATACATTTCTGGGAGGAAGATGCAGAAACGGAAAGTTTTCATCTTGACTCGGTTCCAACTTCCTGTCATATCATTGTAGGATAATTATCATCTTTGAATTTCAGTCTCTCCACCTTTAAATAAGGAGAGTGGTATTTCTTTGCTGCCCAGAAATGGTGCGAAGATGAACTATTGTAAAACAAAACAGAACAAGCTATCTATTTATTTGCCTTTAAGGCACTTTTCTGGATTATTCACAACAGGATCAAAGGCTAGGAGTTTATTAATCTAGAAAACCAGCTGACTTTGGCTGTGAGGCCACATCTTATCTGAGGATTGAAGTCTCTCCGGCTGGTGAGGCATCCCTTTGGAAATGCCTGTGGGAGCTTCCACAACTCCAACAACCCGTTTTTTTTCAATTTATCTTCTGGTGCTGAAACAGATCTCTGTTTCTGCCACTGAACACTAGATTAAGTAGTTGTATTAAAAATGAATATTTTAAAGCATGAGAATCACACCCATCAGCTGGCCACCCAAGGAGAGACATGTGCAAAGGAGACCCAGAAGGGACTGCAGATTCGGGGTCCCATTTCGTGTTTGTTTCTTGGTGGAGCTGACTGAGTGAGCTGGCAGGTAGAGTGGGCCTGCTACTTCTCCCATTGCTTTTCTCTCTCTGGTCCCCATACTGCCCAAGTAGGTATGCATTGGCCTCAGTCCAATAGTGGTAACCCCCCTGTAGTTTCAGGCTGTTCCAGATGACTGGAGCTTGAGAAATCCTCTGGAGAGCGGTAGAGACAGCTGGTGGACCCCCACATCCTGGGAGGGCTTGCTAAGTGCCGTCCCATCTGAAGGCAGCTGAGGTGACGGCTCACTTGGACATCTCTCTCCATGTAAGAGAGGTCTCAGTGCTCCAGGGACAGCCTCAGATTCCCTCTCTTCCGATGCTGGGAAAGCCTTGCTCACCTGACTCGTGGGTTATCAAACCTGAAATATCTAAGGCAGCAGTTCAGCAAAATCTAATTTGCAGAACCTGGAAATAATCTTGTAAAACTGGTACCAAAAATCTCCTGTTGCTGCTGACTTTGGATCCTGTGAAATCAAATAGTGTTTATTGAACAGTCCCTAATTTCTGTCCTTACCTTGTAGGTCCAAAGCGGTTCTAGAGGTCTCTCCAGACAAAAGGCCTGGACTTGGCACCTTAGCTGTCACTCAGCTTTGCATGGCTTTCCGCTGTGTTCTATCTTGAGACAGTGAATCCAATGAAGATTTTTTAAAAACACTGGCTGCTGGCTCCAGTTTGCAATTAGATAAGTGTGAAGCTGATTTAATCCAGTGCATAATTCCAGGGGAATGAGAGAAAGGGGAAAGGAGGAGACGGCCCCAGGGAGGGTAGTCTCAGCCATTCCCACACGTGGCCCGCTGGCTCTCTCTCAGGAGCCAACCGCCTCTCCAATTTTTCGACCCTTGCTTCCTTGTTTGTCCCCAACACCCACCCCTGCGGTGACTTGGTAATTTCCATTCCATCCTCGCTGAAGATAAAAGACACCATGGGCGGGATCCATGAATAAAAGTCGTTATTTATCGATGCCAGTTTTGGGGAACATTTTTCCTTCTGATTCATGAACCACTTTTCTACATTCGAAAAGCAGTTCATAAATCGTTCAGCACCAGCAGAAATTAATAATAATGAATCCATTTACATAAAATAGTCTCATCCTGCCAGGTGCTGATAATATTGGAAGCTAGAACCTCATTGAGAAGCTGGATGGCACGTGTGTGTGTGTTTCCCACACATCAGAACTCACGCCTTTTATTTTTGAGCTTAACCAAAAGTTTAATTATTTAGTGTCCAGTCTTGATTACTATTTGCTATTTGGACATGCTATTTGAAAAAATAGAAAAAGATAAAAATAAGAGAAATAATTCAGTGTCTTAAGAAGAGAGAAGCCGTGTAAGAGTTCATGTCTGGTCAAATTAACAGTTCTGAAAAATGCATCAATCTACAGAGTCGTTAATTCCCAGGAGAGACCATCACTGTTTGACTACACACACACACACACACACACACACACACACACACACACACGTGCACATGTAAATACACACAGAGCTCCTGGAGCAATAAAATGAAGGCAATGTCAGTGGGTTGATTTATCGTAAACTGTTTTTCCAGAGCAATGACAAGGAGCACAAATTCTCATGGTTATTAGTAGGTCTCCTGTCAAAAAACAGCACTGGGATCAAAAGAGCTGGCATGGCATCCAGATGAGACAGACTAAATCGAGTGCTTGCCTAGAGCAGAGCACCACACTCTACAGAATGGACTGGACAGTTGGGCAAAATTTTTGTTCTGTTCTGTTCGAGTTTTCCTCTCTTCAGAGACAGAAGGTTAAGTCCACACATTCCTCAGCTCTAAGAGCTTTATTATCACTGGTCTGTACATGGTCCCTTTCTTGTGTTGTGTATTTTATTCCCCTTCAACTGCTTGCTCTACTCCTTACAGGAAACTGTTGAATTTTTTTTCATGTGCGTTTTTGTTTAGTTTGCATGTATATTTAACTTATGTAAGTAATATTGTTATTTATCTCATTCTGTATCTTTCTTGTTTCCCAAGCACCATGATTCTGACATGTACCCGTGTTGCCCTGTGAACACACAATCTAATGCTTCTGGTCCTATTGTCATCTGGATATCGATGCCCATCCATTCTCCCGGGAGACGGTGCCCAGATTGCACTTGGGTTGCACTGCTGTAAGGAGCGTCTTTTGGGATGAGGGCGAGGGTTTCTTTGGGATACGTGTGTCGAGCGGCAGAGTTGCTGGGTTAAAGTGTGTACATATAGTCAATTTGAGAAGGTGGGACCAGATGCTGTCTCCACTGCCACCAGCAGTGACAAGAGTCCCACATGCCTGCCAACACATGGCATTATCCAGCTGTCTATTTTGCCATTCAAAAAGGTGTGAAGTGCTATCTTGTCTTAATGGCATTTTTCTAATTACTAATAAATGTGAGCATTTCTTTATATGCTTATTAGCCTTTTTAATCTCTGCAAGTTGCCTAAATATAGCCGTTGTACATTTATTTTTCCTTCTGGGGCTGCTATCCTCTTCTAGTTAATTTATAGGAATTCCTCGTCAGTTTTGGACATCATAGCGATCTCCTCTTATTCCATCATTGCCCGTTAACTATTTGTAGTGTCTTCAGTTGAACAGAATTTATTTCTTTTTCTATAGTCCTATGGTAGGAAGGCTACTAAGACAGCCCCCAAAGGTCCCTGCATCCTGGTATTCACATAGTTGTGAAGTCTCCTTTCCTGGAAGATTGGCCGAACCTAGTGACTGACTTCTAACTGAGGGAGTATGGCAAAGATGATGAGATGTCACTACATGATTACATTGCAAAAGACTGCGGCTCTCAGTCTGCTAGCGGACTCTACTGATGAAGGAAGCTGCCGTTTTGGAGGGCCCCCGTTGCAAGAGACTGAGAGCAGCCTCCAGCCAATAGTCAATGAGGAACTGGGGTCCTCAGGCTAACAGTCAGTGGAGAAGTGAATTTTGCCAACACTCATACGAGCTTGGAAGCAGATCCTTCCTCGGTCGAGACTTGATGTCTGCCGCTCTGGTGACACTTCAATTGCAGTCAAGAGAGACCCTGAAGTAGAAGACCTAGCTAAAGGCCCACCCAGGTTTCTGACCCACGGGGATGAAAATACACATGTGTTAAGCCAGTATATTTGGGGGTCATTTGTTACTCAGCAATAGATAACTCACACCAGTTCTATGGTTGTAATTCTGATAATTGTCTTTAATCCATTTCCATTTCACCATGGTTTCTAAGGTTAGGAAGAAATCCAGCTTTATTTTTCAACAGAATTGTTTTGTATTTCAGCCCTGCCAGTTACATTCTGTCTCACAAGGTGAGGTAAGGTTTGAAGGATGGCTTGAGGCAGTGCCTCCCTCACAGAGAGCATGGGGAGAGAGGCGGCTGCAGACATGGTTATTTCCTGCTGTACCGTCTCAGCCAGGGGCCATCGGAGGCCATGTTTTCCACAGGTGTCCAGCAATGGGTCTTCTCCTGGCTCACCCTTTCCTGTAGCTGAGTCCTCAGGAGCTTACTTTGAAACATAAACCCCTGAGAAGGTTAAGACTTTGTCCCTGAAGTCTCCTCTGAGAGACAGTTCTCTCTGTAAGCGTAAGGAAAAGAACCCGGGTTCTATTGCTGCATTTCCCACCTACCAGCTGTGCTCCACTGAGAAGATTCACTTCGGTTTTGTGGGCTCAGTTTCCCCATCTGTTGAGTGAAGTAGGTGGATAGGGTGACTTCTTTCCACCTTAACAGCTGAAAGGAATGGAGCCATCTCTGCTCCTTGAGAAGCAATAGAAGGGCTTTGGAGAGTGAGGGTTTCTACAGTCTGGAGGAGCAGAAAGATGCAGGTTGGAGCTCACTTAGAGCAGACTCAGGTCAGGGCCTGATGGATGGCTCTTTCCTCTGGCAGCAGGAGATGCTTCTGGGGGACCTGCCTGGTGTTCAGAACCTCCTCTTCTATACGAGGACCTCAGCTTGCTCAGATGAGATCAGATCTGTTAAAACAGCTCAAATATCTCACTGTGGGCTCTTGTCTCTTATCACAGCCACGATGCATTTTGACAAGGATTTCTGCCTTTAATTTCCAAGTCTATGTTAGGGAGAGAAATGAAATGTGTGTGATTCTGACTCACTTCAACGCAGTTCAAGGAGGTCCCACCCAGACAGCCTTTTGAAGTCATTCCTCCTAACGAGGGAGTCTCACTGCTCATCTGATCCACAGAGATAGGCGAGGAGGCACCCACATACCAAGGGCTTTCTAGATGGGTTTGGAACTTTGCAAAACGCTCAGCAGGGTCATAAGTTCCAGTCTCAGCAGCTCATAGTAAGTATGAAAGTTGCTTGGGGAAGATGCACTTTTGTGATAGACACTCAAATGTTGGGTTGTACGCATTATATGGTTAGGGTGAAGTCACCACCACCTGGGGCTGCTGAGTTACATACACAGGTCGTTCTGGTTAGAGAGAGAGAGCAGGTGACAGATTGATGTGGAATCTGATTAGCTCCTGCCTCACTTATGCTATTTCTTAAGTTGTCATTGAGAAACCCATAAACCCCAATGAAAAAAACCAATACTACTAATACTACTAATACTATGACCACTACACCCATGGTGCTTCCTGAGCGCTGCCATCTGATTCACACACCCCATCTCCTTGAATCCTCAAAACTGTGAAGGCAGTACCCTTATTATCTCCATTGTACAAACAAGTAAGCAAAGATGTGTTCCAGGGTCAGCCAAAGAGGTGATGTGACAGTGACTATCAATTTATCATTGATTAAAAAAATTATGGACAAAGTTAGGAGACAAATGACAGATTAGGAAATGATGTTTGCAATTTTTTTGACCAACAAGGGGATGTAGCAAAGAACGCCAGCAGATAAAGAGGAAACAACTCAGGAAAGAGGCAAAGGGTGTGAAACAAGCAATTTACAAAAGAAGAAATCCAAAGTGTTAAAAACCATATAAAGAGATGTTCAGACCCATGAGTAATCAGAGGAATGCCAATTAAAACAATGAGGAGATGCCCCTTTGTATCTATTGGACGGGCATAAAAGATGATGCTAATTACTGGCAGGACGTGAGGCTACAGGAACTCTCATGGGGAGTGAGTGGGGGTGTGGACCAATGCAAGCATTCTGGAAAGCCATCAGGTAGAGGTGAGTCAAAATGACAACCAGGATCTTTGGCTGGGCATTTCTGCTCCTCAGTACACGTTTCTAAGTAATTCTCACACAGGTCCAACAGAAGGCCCTGAGCAAAGCTGTTCATTGC
Organism: Delphinus delphis; assembly: GCF_949987515.2. Classification (NCBI taxonomy): domain Eukaryota; kingdom Metazoa; phylum Chordata; class Mammalia; order Artiodactyla; family Delphinidae; genus Delphinus; species Delphinus delphis. The sequence goes on along the minus strand of NC_082702.1, from coordinate 19,186,739 downwards.
AGTCTTGCCTATGACTCTGGAGAGCTGGAAGAAACCTGGGCATCCATCTCTGGGGGGCGGAAGGTGTGTCATCTGGTGGATGCCCACCTTGGGGTACCATGCAGCAGTAGAAGCTGCAGACTATGAGATCACATGACAACAGGCACAGGTATAAAAGCACAAGGCTCGGGGCTTCCCCGGTGGCGCAGTGGTTGAGAGTCCGCCTGCCGATGCAGGGGACACGGGTTCGTGCCCCGGTCCGGGAGGATCCCACATGCCGCGGAACGGCTGGGCCCGTGAGCCATGGCCGCTGAGCCTGCGCGTCCGGAGCCTGTGCTCCGCAACGGGAGAGGCCACAACAGTGAGAGGCCCGCGTACCGTAAAAAACAAACAAACAAAGAAACAAACAAACACAGGACTCGGTGAAAACAGTCAGAAGAAGAATAAGATAATGAATGCACTGCCATTTGCACAAATTAAGAAACACTTACCCAAGAAACATCCAGTCACACTTGGAGGGAAACAGCAAAGGAATGGGAGTGGAGATGGGTAAAGGATAAAAGAGGGGGGAGTAGCTGGACGAGGTGGCGATTTGGGGGCAGTATTAACTTTATATGGGAGAGATAATTTGAACTTGCTCAAAGGTTAACAGGTAAAAGTCAGTGAAGGGCAGGGATGAAGAAGTAGAGGATAGAGGGGTAAGTAAGGGATAGAGAGAAATCCTGATGAGAAGGGAGTGAATGAAATCCCCGACACAGGTGTTCGCTCTGGACAGGAAGAAGGGCACTTCTTCTATCGCAATGGAAGAGAAGGGAAAAAAAGATAGAGTTAACTCTTGAGAATGGAATGGCAGAAAATTGAAGGGGTTCCCTTTTGATGGCTTCTATGTTTTCTATAAGACATTTCGCCACATGACTTCGTGAGAGTAAATAAACAGATGGCATGGTCAATAGTTTGAAGAGAGTAGAGAAGTTTGAAAAGAGCTAGGTAAAGGATTGGTGGGCGGGTGGAGTGAAGGGATGGGTCCTGGATAGGGAAGAAGGGAAGAAAGAGGGAGGATAGTAGGAGAAAGCAGAGGGCTGGGCGGGTCAAAAGGACTGATGAGGCCAAGAACACAAGAACTGGGTACACTGAGCAAAGGCCAGAAGAAGCAGTGGTCATGGTCGAGGTGGCCACAGTCACAGCATAGTCTGTGGGCATGTTAAATGCCACTGGGGAGCAGTGCTGGGAAGGTCAGAGCCAGTGGTTGGCTGGGGACTGGATTTTGGGGAGAAGGAACTGGAAGACGATGTTACTCAAGGTAATGGCAAGATCTGTGCTGGAGAGGATGTCTTCGGTTCTCTCCCAACCTTTAACACACAGGGAAGGGAGTGGCCAATTCCCCAAAGAAGGAAAAGAATAAGACGCCGGAGGAGAAGAAGGAACTCGTGTGTCTTGGCCCAACATCTCTTCACGGGGTCACATACACACTTCTCTACACCCCGGCCTTGACCCTCAGCTCTGAAAGCTGGAGCCTCCCATCGTCACTGACCTGATGAAGGAGTTGTTGCAGCAGAAACGTTCAGAGAAAGAAATAAGAGGAAAATTCTAAGCTAAGGAGCTTCAAAATGGCAGAGCTAATTGTTTGAAAGAAAAAGTTTTTGCGATTCCAAGCATACAGCTTTTGTAATAGGCTAACATTTTGGAGGCACAAATGGTGAGGTTATTCCACACCTAGTAAGGACCTAAGAGAAGGGTGAGGAGAGCCACATGGATAGGTATATAGTGCCAGCAGGGGGACAGTGATGGGGAAAAGGAAGGAACAAAGTCATCCCACTGCCCTCGTCCCCAGCACAACTGGCTGTGCCTGGAGCCGTGGCAGTCACCCTCAGCCCCTCTGGTGAAGGCTGGTGAGGACAGTGGCCAGCCTGACACCTGCTGGCCATTCTGCAGGCGAGGTTTATCTCTTCTCCAAGGTGAGATTGACTCACCTGACGTGGCCCATCATCCACTTCCTAACACAAGCCCCTACTAAACTTCACTCCCTGTGAGATGGGCTATAGGGCCTTGGATTCATGGGGACAGAGGTGAAGTATGGAAGGGAAGACCTTTTTCCTTCCCATAGAAGAAGGAGGGCTATTATCCAAAATATTTAACAACCTTTATTATTATTATTAATTATTATTAAGTTTTTGCCACGCCCCGCCACACGGCTTGTGGGATCTTAGTTCCCTGGCCCCCAGGGACTGAACCCCTGCCCTCGGCAGTGGAAGAGTGGAGTCCTAACCACTGGACCACCAGGGAACTTCCTAACAATCTCTATTGTACAAACAAAATGGGTGCAGGTTGCTGGAACCTGCTAGTCATGGGCTCTTGGGTTGCTGGGCTGTGATTCAGGGGTCTGGATGGGGTGGCCAGGGTGATGGGGGACCTTTGGGGGCCCTTTGCCAACCAGGACGATGCTATTTCAATATTTTAACTGCAGATGTGACTGTCCTGGTGCATTTTGGTCCTTGGGTGGGCCCCTGAACACCACACCCTTGGTCAGAACGGGGTGCAGCACTCCTGTTTATTGTAGGAAAGTAAATCAGACAATGGACTGACAGCATCAGGTCCTGAGAGGAGCCCAGACCCGCAGGGCAGGGCCAGGAATGACAAGGCTGGGGACACATCTAGACGCGGCACTAGGGGCTTTGCAACAAAACACCTGACCCACAGGACTATCTCTGGATGGAAATTCAGACCCTTTGAAAACCCCAGGAGCTGAAATTCCTCGTGCGTTGGGGAAGCCTCCCCAAATTCTCCAAGTTACAACAGCCTCTGTGCACCCAACTGCTGACCTCCATGTAGGCCCACGTAGAGATTGAGGCTGATTCTAGCCACTGAGTCTCTCTGGGGTGATGATCTCTCCTGCTTAGACCACATCATCCCAAAGCGAGCAACCCCTGTAGACGGCTTCTGTAGCTGCTAGGCCGGCAGGTGCCAGGTGCAGATTTGTGATTTGGAGGCGCAGGCCAGTGGTGTTGAATTTGGGGTCCAGCCAGGCTGAGGAGCCGTGAGTTTTGAGAAGGTGATTGGGTAGCTTGTGTGGCTGGGGAGGAAACCCCCAAGTGATGGCCCAGATGAGACGCGGAGATGCATGTTTGCGCTCATTCTGGGATGGCAGGGACATCACCGTCCTGTGGTTCACTGGCTCACAAAGGACTGGGAGAAGAATCAAGGCCATGAGTACACGAGACGACTGCACCACAGTCACCATCACTGGGGGCGGTGCAGTCCGCAGTGTTCGGTCCGTCATGGAGGCAAGAGGCTGGGGGGAAACCTGGGCATGTTCCAAACACAATCAAATCCTGCAGGCATTAGGAGCATTTCCGAATCCACGTTGCTCCATGCCAGGATGCTGAAACACTGAAGGACCATTACCCCCTGGCCCTTCTATTTCTGTCTGCTGTGAGCACTCCTTTGGAAATGGTGGGGAATTTGCATTTATCAGAAAATTGCTTACTTACTCTAATCAGCTATTTTTAAGGTTTTATTTTAGCTAGATAATGAATAAGACTAAATTGATGTCAGTCATGAAGTAATTTTAACCAATACCTTCAAAAGTCTATAATACCAAATATTGGAAAATTATATGTAGGGTAATCTAAATAATGAGATGTTAAAATTTCTTGGATCCCAGGAACCCCTCTATTCATTTTGTTCTTCTCTCTCTTTCAACCTCACTGTGGGAGGCTCCATCGCTGACATCTTTATATATGATGTTCTCATTTCAAAATGCTACTGAACCTTCAAATGAATACTTGCGTATGATCCTTGAATACAAAAATACTTAAATCAAGATTTTTATATTTTGGTGCAGTCAGCCAGAATGCATAGGGAGAAGTGGGAAGGCTTAGCTCTGGACTTTACCTCGGGAAGGCAGGAAAGGTCCTTCTAAGGAAGGGAGGTTATTTGTGGGGGAAGGATACAGATGCCTTGGGGGATGCTGAAAGACCAAGCAGGGAAAAGCATCCTCACCTCTGTAACCAGGGGCAAGTGCAGATTCCAAGTAGTGAGAACAAATGACTTCTTCTGACACTAAGGACCTCGAATGATGCTCCAATAGGAAAGAGTACAAAAGGAACTTCCCTGGTGGTGCAGTGGTTAAGAATCCACCTGCCAATGCAGGGGACACGGGTTCGAGCCCTGGTCTGGGAAGATCCCACATGCCGCGGAGCAACTAAGCCCGTGAGCCACAACTACTGAACCTGTGCTCTAGAGCCTGAGAGCCACAACTACTGAGCCCACGTGCCACAACTACTGAAGCCCTCGCGCCTAGAGCCCCTGCTCCACAGCAAGAGAAGCCACCGCAATGAGAAGCCTGCGCACCGCAAAGAAGAGTAGCCCCCGCTCGCCACAACTAGAGAAAGCCCGCGCACAGCAACGAAGACCCAATGCAGCCAAAAATAAATAAATTATAAAAAAATTTTTTTAAAAAGTAAGAGTACAAAAAATGGGTGCTCTGTCCATCACAGGTGGCCTCCTTTGTCTGCAGAGGAGAAAGTGGAAGGCGGCATCCACTGGGCCCGGAGGTGGTGGTGCCTGGGGAGGTCTGCATGAAGATTTGGCAGGTCCCTGGCCACAGCCTGCTAGTTTTCTTCGTGATTCTAGTTTCATACCAAAGAGAGAGAAAGAACAATTTGCATGTGTGTTGAAGAAGGGTGAAGGGAATCTGCATTCGTGTACTGGTCGCTCACAATGTGCCAGGAGCTGGAGTAGATGCTTCATGGACATGATTGAACTTGGTATCACAGTGAGCTATACTTTTGCTATTATCACACCTTCCTATGGATGAAAGACCAGAAGCTTAGAAAGGTGTCATGATCGCATATGTGGGGAGAGGCAAAACAAGAATTCGAACCCAGATCCACCTAGTTCTGGAGCCCACGCCCTCAAGAGAGTTACCAGGGCTCAGGGAAGACCTCTGGTGTCAGTGACTGAGCCACAGATCCAATTGAAGGGGTGGCCTCTGAATGTTTAGTAAGGGTTACATTTTGCCAGAATTGGTCAAATGTTTTAAAAATGGTGAGACAAACGGGAAAACTTTTGTTTACAGAAAGACCTTAGTTTATTTTGGCACTAAGCCTGCCTTGGTTTTGTTGCAGAAGCTTTGGTCCTCCCCGCTCTTGGAGCCTATAGGGCTAGTGACCTGTCAGCCTTGCCCAGAACGGCAAGGTTGCCAGCCAGTGAGGAGAGCAGAAGGTAAGGCTGTTGGCACTTTGCCAGAGCATCAGCATCACGTGGAGGAGGGTGCCACGGGCTGGAAAAGCCACATAGTGTACTTTCTGCTATTATTTGTTTGTTTAGATGAGGAATAAGAATATTCCTACTCAGCCTTTAAATCTCAGCTCATACGCGACCACCTGCAAAAAAACCTCCCCAGATACCAGGAGGCAGGGTTAGAGGCCCTGTAAAAGCACTGGGCCCGCCCGACACTTGACGATATGTGACAGTGTGTGTTTATAGTTCTGTCTTCCCCACTAGGCAGCAAGCTGTGTGAGAGCAGAGACTAAGTCTAGCACCGTGGCTGTGGCGAAAGAGTTCTAGAGATGAAGTGGGTGTGCTCTTGAGGCCGTGATGGAGAAAGGAAAAGCAGGATACAGCTTGGACCAGTGGTCCAAAGAGAGATGGGCATCCAGAATGCTGATCCCCACACGCTCCAAAGCAGAGTGAGTCTCTGGCCCCGTGGCCTCCTGGGGACCCTTCTCTGGATTGGTGGGTGGGATGGTGGGCTGCGCCGGTCCACTGCAGGGTAAGGCTGCTCAGTGAGGGAGTCCTGGACCTGGGCCTGTCTGTTTGGCCAACCCATTGGGAAGTTCCTTCCTGCAATTGACATTCCTTCAAATGCAACAGCAGCAACAGAAGCATGAGCAGAGCCTGAAAGATGTAAGCAGTGGCCCCACTCTCCGCCCCTATGGTCCACTGACTACTGACTGAGACTCTGGTGCCACGTGCTGGGATTGGAAATGTCTTATTCTCAAGTGAAAAGACGAGATCTTGATCTCAAGGTCAAGTGAGACAGAGATACAGAGGAGGAAAAGGAAAAGAGACAGAGATAGCAGAAGAGAGGGGCGGTGGTGAAGCTTAGGGAGAATAGCATGCAGGAAGGAGAAAGTTACAGATTCATCTAAAATCCACACAGGGAAACCAAACTCCAGGTTAAGCACTGTGACAGAGGGGGGCCCGCTTGGCCCAGCTCCATTCTTCCCACCCACAGAAAAATTTAAAAACATATTTTACTCTTTTCTCTGATACTCAGTTCCCCTGAGGAATATTTTTGTTTTGCTTTGTTTTGCCGTTTTTTTAAAAGGAAAGATGTTCACGGAAGGTTATAAAACACATATAATTTACTCACGGTAATTGCCCACATGTTATTTATGTGCCGTGCTGGCAGTGAAACAGAGAAGAACGCCTTGATCAATGCATTAGTCCAATCACGGGGCTCCTTCTCTTAATTTCTTTTGTTGGTAATTTCCATACTCGGGCAGCCATGCGTAGAATTATCTCGATTTACAGATCTCGGGACCCTGGGGAAAATCTCTTTGGAGCCATTTCTGTCTCCTGGGGAGTTTGATATTTATTCAAAACTGAGTTTGAAAGCCCTATACTACAGACTCAACAACTCCAAATAACTCCTTAGGCGTGTAGTGGATCTCCATGACATTTCCCCTTTTTAAATTGGTACATTTGGGGGGCTAAGAATTAGATCATAGAAAGCTATTAAGAACAACTTTAGGTCATGGGAGGCCATGATTTGATACATTCGGCCAGGAAACAAACACACTCTAACAAACATATTACTTTTTCTTCTCTTTCCTTCTTTCAGGTCAGTAGCTTGCTTTGGTTTAGCACCTGCAGGGAAAGGGTATAATCCCTGAAACAGCCAAGCAGGTGTGGGAGACCAAAGTCCTTCTACTGAGCAAAGTCCTTCAGCGGAGCCCATGGGCAGGTAAAGCCTCCTTTCCTAATCCAGTATCACAGATATTCCAGACTGAACCTCAAAGGGTGTGGCCAAGGGGCCAAAGAAGAGATGGGTGAGCAGCTGTCAGAGGACAGCCCAGAAGGTCCTGGGTTGTTTTCTTTTTTTTTTTCCCGCGTACGCGGGCCTCTCACTGCTGTGGCGTCTCCCGTTGCGGAGCACAGGCTCCAGACGCGCAGGCTCAGTGGCCATGGCTCACGGGCCCAGCCGTTCCGCGGCATGTGGGATCCTCCCGGACCGGGGCACGAACCCGTGTCCCCTGCATCGGCAGGAGGACTCTCAACCACTGCGCCACCAGGGAAGCCCGGTCCTGGGGTTTTTGATCAGCAGTCAGGACCAACCTTCTCATACGGTCAACACTCAGCAATTTAGCAATGATGATAATAACTATCTGTATTGGGCTTGCCGTTTCATGGTCAGCATCCCATATAATCTCAACAGCCCTGGGGATAGATGCTGTTCGTATTCTTATTTTATATACAAGGAAATTGTGCCTCTGAGAGGTCTAGGCATGTGTCCAAAGTCTCACCCAGGTGGTAAGTGACAGAAGGGGGATGTAAACCAGCTTCTGTCTGATTCCAGGGATACCTTTCATGCCAAAACAGGTGAGTTGTCTCTTCTCAGAAACAATCAGCCAAACCCGCCGACCTCTCTCGGGCAGGAGAGTGACAAACTGCTCCGGTTTGCTGGGGACTGAAGTGTTCCCAGGACACGGGACTTTCAATGCTAAAACTGGGAAAGTTCTGGAAAAACTGGGACAAGCTGTTTTCCTTATCTGGAAGTGACGCTTAAACAAGAGCTACCATAAGAGTGTTAGCACTCAAAACTGTAGGAACAAAAATAAGTAGCAAATAAGTGGTTTGAGGGTGGGATGCAACCTTCTGGTGAGTTGTATTTGACCTGCAGAGTGTTACTAAGGTTTTTAAAGTAGAATATTGTTGAAATTCAGGAGACTTCGTATGGGAAGTTAGATCTCGTGCTCCTCTTAAAAAATAGAAAGATCAGATCTCAGAGGGGCTGTAGTCCCAGCGAGGTTGATGGCAGAAGCCTCCTTTACCGGACACCTACTTACTTGACCTGTTGCTGCCAGGTTCACCTCTCTCCTTAGGTCACCTGCTGGGCTCTCATAGACAGCTGAGTTTGGGATGTCTGGCATAGAGAGCGTTGCCCCATGGTAAATTCCAACAGGACCCCAAAAGATCTAATCCATTTGTAAGTTCTTTCTCTCTCGGCCTTAGTGTCCTTTCCAGGTTGAATATTCCAGAGTCCCACGCAAAAGAGCAACTTCCTGTTAAACCTGAATCCCAAACAATTCTCAAATACCCAGGAAGTTTACGTGCCCCTAATCACTGCTCACAGTGAGGGCTGGCAGCTCGGGGCTGGGGAAGCGCCCTTGAATTCTGATGGGAAAAGGAACATCTTCATGCAAGAGTTTGCAGAGAAAAGATAGTCCCTAAATTTTATTGTTTGAAATGTGTGGCAATGTCTGACTGATGATTATGTAGGATCTCAGAGCTTAGAACGCATTCTTGCATATATTGCCTGCTCACGGCAACTGTGGGAGGAAGGCAATGTGGGAGGGTGAGTGGATGAAGCTCAGAGAGGCTGAAGAGCTCTAGCCCAGCACCTTCCACTCCCAGTCCCATCTCAGCACCACGTGCTAAAGCTTTATTAACCAGAATGTCCAATTCACCAGAACATGCCTTTGTCTTGGGGATCACCCTAGACTGATATCCTCTATAGGAAACTTCCCTGGAGCACCAGCCTTCTTCTGCACCTCCTTTTCTTTTATTTTTTTTGCGGTACGTGGGCCTCTCATTGTTGTGGCCTCTCCCGTTGCGGAGCACAGGCTCCAGGCGCTCAGGCTCAGCGGCCATGGCTCACGGGCCCAGCCGCTCCACGGCATGTGGGATCCTCGCGGACCGGGGCACGAACCCGTGTCCCCTGCATAGTCAGGCGGACTCTCAACCACTGCGCCACCAGGGAAGCCCCATGCACCTCCTTTTCTTACTTATATGCTTTTCTGCTGGCTGACGATGCCGCATTTCTGAGCTTGTTTTGCAGGGCTCCTTGCTACAGGCCAGGTAGGTTGCAGGCTGGGCCTGCAACTCCCACCCCTCCCCGTGAACGAGCAGCCTCAGTAGCTCCCTCGGAAGCGACAGAGACAACAGGTGATTCTTCCTCTCCACGACCCAGCCAGGGAGAGCCTCACGGATGTTCTCACTGTGTACCCCGACCTTGCAGTCTTACACTTCTGGCTGAACGAGAGACAAACAGCTCCTCTCCACTTGGCTGTGTGCGGCTTAACGAGTGCGTATGAAGACTGTATAAATAATTCACATCACTCAGGAGGTGGCGAGCCGAACAAGTCCCTTCTGGTTACATTTATTTAAAGATAAGGTGAAACTAAGTGAGTGATGGCCCAGTTACAAAGGCCAGGGCCCAAAGGGGATTGGGACACTCTAAGTTACACCACCGGAGTGATTTGTGCAGAATTATGTCAACTTAGAGATCCTGGCACCTTGGGAGACGAGGAAATGTCTTATCTCTAAGAAAAGTGATGCACGATGAGTAATTCCCAAGGACAGCCTATGAGCTAATTCCACAGGATTCATTTTGGCTCTGGCAGGAACCAAATTTCTGTTTCAAGCTAAAAGGACCTCTGAACTAGTGACCTTGCCAATGCCGTTTTCTCTTGGAAACGTCACTCAGGGACTCCCCGGAGGCAAGCCCTGGCTCCCTGGTGTGGATCCTTCCAGTCCAAGAAGTTGTTCTTTCCACAAGCACTGGTGCGCTTCCAGAGGGACCAGAGGGTATTTGATCTGAATCAGTAGGTGAGAATAAATATCGTTGTGAAGCTTGAGTGAGGGCAGCATCCATGAAGCCTGGACTGGAAAAGGTTGGGCCGTGCCCGTACACCCGGGAGAAGTGTCCTCTCCTGCCTGGATTTTACCTTTCTTATTCTGTGGCCACGTTTTCATCTTTTTTCCTCCTCCCTTTTCCCACGGTGCCCCCTAAATATTTCCACGGGAGACTCTGAGAACTTTGTAATAAGGAAATTGTATCGCCAGCTGACAACAAAATTTATGGAGCAAAGCATCCTCTGTTAATGCCGCCCAAACGTCTTTGTTTCTGAACGGCCAAGATGCTGCGAATATTCCAAGTCGGTAACCCTGCCTCCAACAGGCGGTGAAAAACAGTTAGCGAGGCTGACAGATCGATGCAGCCACGATGCAATAATCCTTGCTGCGTTGGACTTTGTATTTAAACACTTATTTTATGTTTAATTAATTTCTCCAAAGTGGAAAACTCCCAGGCTGCCTTTGAAGCAGGCAGTTTGTTTAAAAGATTTTGTTTTAAGAATAAGAGAAAGGAAGGAAGGATGGAAATTGGGGGGAAAGGTGTATGTTTTTCCTGTTGTTTTTTCAAATATGACGTGACATCGTGAAAAAGCCTCCTGAAAGTGCAATTCTTTGTGTGATGGAACAGAGGAGCACCTATAGTCTCACTTCATCAAAGAAACAGACATGTATCTATAATTTATGCTTTGCTTTAAGCTTCTGCTGATCTGATGTGGCTTTTTTAAGACAACACAGGCAGCCCTGGCATCACTTGTCAATCACTGGGGCATGCTCAAATCGTAAACCATTAGCAGAAGAGACGGTGGAGTTTCTTTAATGACGCTTTTATATGGGGCATGCTGGCAGTGAAACAGAGAGGGTCTGACTTGATCAATGCATTAGTCTAATCACAGAGTTCCTGTGCTTAATTTCTTTTGTCGGCAATTTCCATACACAGGCTGCGTTCAGAATCCTCGCAAAGACCCGTTCGGAGCCCTGCGTGACATGTGCAGTCACCTCTGCTGGATGCCGCTCAGTGGGAAGCGATGTCTGCAAGAGAGGGACCAGGCAGGCTGGACGGTTGCCTTTGAATCCTGTCTCGCGGTGAAGACCAGGAACACCCACCCCACGCAGCCTTGGCTCCAGACCCGGGGTGACTGCCAGCCCGGTGGCAGACCTTGCCCTGCCAATCTTGGCCCCCTCGGTGATTCTGTTGCCATGCTCACCAAAAGCAGAATCCGTGTATAATGAACAAGTTTCATGTTCAACATTTTAAGTGTCTATTTATGAGTCCCGATAATTAGCCCTTTGTCTGCAATTCCAGCGATGATGATTAGAATTTCATCTCTCGCTATTAGTGTCGCTCCCCAAACTCGTCCTCCTCGCCTGGAGAATCACAAGCAGCCGGGCACCTGATGGACAAGGAGATGGGCAACTGGGGGAGTGGGGCTCCCTTCCCTGCCCCGCCCTCCAGCATCCGTCCTTTGATCCACTTCTTCTCCAGTTTTACCTGCTTTCAGACTTCTCGGGATCAGTCTTCTTTGCTTTTGTTCTTAAACTTGTGTTCTGCTCACCTTGCTCTTAGCCCTAAAGGCTGCATTTTTTTACATAATGCCCTGCACACAATATTGGTGCCTTTTGCAAAATCTTGTCAGGATGCTGTGAAGTTTAAGATTCTTTCCAAATGAATCATTCCCGGAATCAAAATATTATGAGGGAGGCTAAATTATCTCTAATTATAACCGCCAGAAAACGAGAGAACTTTCCCAACCAACGGAATCGGGGAAACAACCTACAGAAATATTTGCAAGAAAAGTAATGTTCTTTTTTTTTTAAAGCGATCAACTCATGTAAGCATACAAATAAATGTATTTTAATAAGGGTAAAATTACTAGTTAATGAGTTTGCTTTGGGGTGTCGTATCTTCAGTGTAAAAATATATAAATGCTATAAATGCTTTTGTTAAGGTTGTACCTATTATTCTCTAAATGAACACAAACACAAACTCTAATCCATTTAGCAATATTATATTTTAACATATCACTTACTCTGTCTGCCACTTCTTATTAATGTACACTCTAGACAACTGAATAACCCATACCGCACAGACTCTCAGTGCCCTTTATGACTGTAAAAGGAATTTGGATTTTTGATGATATCACAGCAATGGAAACAGAGTTGAAAGCCAGGGCTTGTCTGCACAGAAGCCAAGGCCAGCCTTGGGTCTTGAAACTGGGTAGGATCCTTGTGTTCCTGTCTTAGCCCCAGTTTCCTCCTGAGCATGGTAATGCCTACAGCCCTTCCCACCCCTCCTGGCCAGGACTCCTGGGGAGGCAGACAGAGCAAATGTTGAAGTTCCGAGTTCATTTATTTGCAGAAAGACAAGAAGTTCCAGGCCTCCAGGAATCTCTGGCTCAGTGGATGATAAGGGGGCCCAGGCAAGGTGATGAGCAACCAGTCATGAAAATCAGCCTGGCCCACAGCTTCTTGTTGAAGAATGAAGGACAAGGAAGCAAACATGGGAGAGGAGAGGCCACAGAGCATTTTCCCTAAGTCGGAAAATCCCTTTCTTCTGTCCTTCTCTCGGTCTCTGACGGTTGCCCGAGTTTTGTGGTGTCTCTGCTTCAGTGGGCTGAGTATCTAAACAAACCAATTAATCGCTGGGATTTGTACAAGACGGACCGGTCTGGAGAGGTGGTGTTCTTCAAGGCCCTCCGTTTACTTTTTAATCTTTGCAACCATTTATTTGCTGAATATGCACATTTCTTCCTTGAAATTTCCTAGCCATGGCCAAGGTTAACTGTATACAGACTCATTCAGTATTTATGATTTTGCATAGTGGAGAAGTTTTTTTTTTTTTCCTTCAGAGTCAGAGAATCTGGGTGCATTAATCAAAAATAATGAATAAAATGATCCTTCTGACAATTCTCATAGCTGCCTAGGTTTCAGGAGAATAACGAACTAACTTTATTAATCAACAGTTCCTGATTAATTGTTACAAAGTGACATCCATAAATTTCCCTTCATTTTAATAATACTTGCTGAACGCTAACAATATCCCCAGTGATTTCAGATTTATGGCGGCCTGGGCATCGCCAGGAGTGTGGCACTCCAGCCTCCCCGGCTCCCCCGAGGCTCCAGCCGCCCTTCACTCCCAGCCTGACCCCATCTCCTCGGGCTGCCCCTTCCTCTCCATCCTCCCACCGCCTGCCAGGAGGCAAAGCCGCAGGGCTCGGGGCATCTGGACCTGTTATCCCAGCCCCACCCAGCTCCCAAGCCATCTCCACCTCTCCGGGCCGGGTTTCCTGAAGGGTAAGGTGGAAAGCGGCATTGCAACCCATTAACTATGACAGTTTCACTTTTCTCTCCTAATTACTGGTTCCTGCCTATTTGGCATTTTCTTAGAAAAATTTGTTGAATAATGACCAGCATTAAAATGGAGGCTCTTAAGAATTTATACGCAGAGCTTAATTTATCATGTACTTTCCTTATCTTGCAGCTGAATTTATTTCCAAGTGTCTTTGCTATGCCTGTGACAGTGTAGTCATTTTCTTAAGGGCACAGCATGTATCGGTAACACATTTAAAAATGCAACACTATTTAATCAGAAGAAGCTCAGGCTGGTTTCTTTGTGAATTGTGTTTGTTTACTGCAACTGCCGGCTTGACATAAGGCAATTAGTACTAATTGTTTAACCCAGCTGCCTTGCTGAGAGCAACCAAGAACTTTTGTACTTTATCTTGTTTTCTCTAGCTGCTCTTTGCTATCCAGTTGCTGCCATATTTGCTCTTGTTTCCAGTGTTTTAAACAGGGCACAATTCTGCCTTTGTGGAACCGAGGACTGGCTGCAGGCTGGACAGGAGGTTGTCTTCCTCGAAAAAAACATTTCTCCAAAGATGATCTGCAGCAAACTTCACCCCATCCGCTCTTCTTGGGGAGTGTGTGAAGTCCCCAAAGGCCAGCAAGAAATCAAGGTCGAAATGGACACAACAAACGCAGAGACAGTAAATGAGATGAGACAGATATTCTCTCCACCTTCTGCTTTAGCCAAACTTCTGTAAGAAGGGAAAAAAAAGTGTCTGATTTCAATGGTTTTAAAGTTATGAGGGGAAGTTGTAACTTCAGGCTACCATCTGTCTGCCTCAAATATTTTACTTCTTGCTTATTCTTTGTCAAAGTTTGCATCTATAGGAGGCCACTGGGAGTAGGAGGAAAATTCATGATTTATCTTATGTTTTGATTTGCTTGTAATGTTTTAAATATGCTTCCACCGAGACTCAGAAAGTACATCTAAAAGGAGAGAATTGTGTTGGAGTCAGACACAATGTCTCCCCGAGAAGTGGGAGGGGTGTTTCAGAGCAGCCCAGGCCATGGCTGGGTCAGGCTGACCCTGTGCAGGGCGGCTACCAGGACACCCCTTGATGTGTCCTCTGGGGACCAGCTGGGATAGACATCTCACTGAAAGATGGCAAGTACACTCCTATGCACAGGGCACCATGGGACACATCTCCCTGGAAGTGTGCAGATTAAAAACCAGCCAGCAATTCACATATCCCCAGGAGCCCTGTAGGTAACACAGACGAGTGACATAGGTCAGGTATAAAAAAAACTATTTTCTCTTATTTTCCTTGAAACACTCAGCCTTCTTAATTTAGGTCTTATCTCCCCACTTTTGATCACGACATGGGTACAAGGAACACTTCACATCCCTCTTACCTCTTCTCTATGAAACAACATTCAAGCACCATGATAAACATCAGAAGACTCAGCCTAGGTGTTAGGAAGATAGTCAAGGGTGGTGGGGACCCCAACGATAGGTGCCAGAGTTGGTCACTATGGCAGGGAGAGATGTGAGTCGGCGTCACTAATTTAAAATTAAGTTTGCTCTAGCAGTGACTCAACTGTCCCATCAGGAATCTGGGGAGGGGGAAGGGTAAGCTGTGACAAAGTGAGGGAGTGGCATGGACATACATACACTACAAAACGTAAAATAGAGAGCTAGTGGGAAGCAGCCGCATAGCACAGGGAGATCAGCTCGGGACAGGGAGGGTGGGAGGGAGGGAGACGCAAGAGGGAAGAGATATGGGAACATATGTGTATGTATAACTGATTCACTTTGTTATCAAGCAGAAACTAACACACCATTGTGAAGCAATTATACTCCAATAAAGATGTAAAAAAAAAAAGACAAGAAATAACAAAACAAAACAAAAAAAGAATCTGGGTCTATCCCTCTCTCTTCCTTCCTTCCTCCCTCCCTCCCACCCTCCCCCTCTCTCTCTTTCCTTCCTTCTTTCTTTCTTTTTCTTTATTTCTTTCTTCCTTTTTCTTTTTTCTTTCTTCCTTCCTTCCCTTCCTCTTTCCTCCCTTTCTCTCTCTTTCCTTCCTCCATCCCACCCTCCTTCCTTCCCTTCCTTGCTTCCTTCCTCCCTCCCTCCCTCCCTCTCTCTCTCTTTCTCTCTCTTTCTTTCTTTCTCTCTCTCTCCCTTTCTTTCTTTCTCTCTCTCTCTTTCCCTCTCTCTTTCTTTTTCTTTCTCTCTCTCTTTCTTTCTCTCTCTCTCTCTTTCTTTCTTTCTCTCTCTCTCTCTCTCTTTCTTTTTCTTTCTCTCTCTCTCTCTTTCTTTCTTTCTCTCTTTCTCTCTTTCTCTCTTTCTTTCATCAGCTTTGGCTTTCTCCTCTGGCTGGCTGTTCTCATGATTGCTGGCTGGTGGGCCATAGCAGTTGGGGTTGCTTGCTTTCTTTTATTCTCTTTGGTGTGAATGGGAGTAACTCTCTCTCCAACCACAGGCTATAAGATTGTTCCTTCTTTCTGACTGGACACACCCAGGTCACCTGCCACTCTTGGACCAATAACAGACCCTAGGAGAATGGAGTATGCTGACTGGCTTAGAGGATCAGACCCCTTCCTGGGTCTGGGATCAATAATGGAAAACAGGTAGGACAATAACCAAACAGAACTGGCGCTCTGTGGGAAAGGTGGAAGGAGAGGAAAAGCATTGGGGAGACCAATGGTGTCATTTCTCAGATCTTTTAGCTTATCAAAAGAAGTAAGAAATCTGGATTTTAGATGAAATCTTCCAATTTCAAATAAAGACAACTAATTTAATTTTTTTTTCTAAAACTTCCACGATGGTCAATATTGCGTGGCCCAACAAAGCATAATTAGGCAAGATCTGAAGGTAGCCCTTGGGTCTCCAGGTTGGGGTTCCTAGGGCGGTAGAATGAAGGACATGATGAGTGGATGGAATCCATTAGAGAAGGACGATCAGGATGGTCAAGAACTCTGGAATGAGAGACTCGTGGTGTCTTTTTTCTTCATTCTTGTGACTGCCTGGGAATAACACATGGAGTAGATTTCAGTGGGCCCCCAAAAGCACCTTAGAGACCTTTAAAAGGTCAAGTGATTTCTTAAGAACTTAACTTACTACCTGAGAGTAACTTGGGTGCTATGAAAAATCAAGATTAATGTTCATTGGAAATTAAATCCTGCCTTTTCCCACTTGGGAAAATTCTAAATGATAGCAGAAGCATGGATCAGCTGAGAAAGCTATAGGTTTTCTGTTCCAAAAATGCTTTTGTTGCTAATTAAAATTAGTCTAATTTTGAAATGATCACATCATTAAAGAGTATTTCAACTGATATTGATTTAATGATACCGACAAATATCTGAGAATAAAGAGGCTGGTGATTTAGCATTATAAGGTGCTCTGATTAAACCTAGACCTGTGAAATTGATGACATGAGCTCCTGATACTTCTTCATTTGTTTTTTTTTCCCCCCAGCGTGAAATAATTATGAATAGCTCACTTCATGCAATCCACGTTTATTTTATTTTTTACAGGGATGGAGGATGGCTGGATAAAGTCCTAGTTCTTTGCTTGTCTAAGGTATTGCTCTAGCAATATCTTAATTAAGTCTAGAGTCAAGATGAAATATCTGTCCAAAGTATGTTTCTAATCCTTTCAAACTTGCAGTTTTGATGTGTGATCCTGGGCCAAGTCTTTTTTTTTTTTTTTTTAACATCTTTATTGGAGTATAATTGCTTTACAATGGTGTGTTAGTTTCTGCCGTATAACAAAGTGAATCAGCTATACATATACATATATCCCCATATCTCCCCCCTCTTCCATCTCCCTCCCTCCCACCCTCCCTATCCCACCCCTCTAGGTGGTCACAAAGCACCGAGCTGATCTCCCTGTGCTATGCGGCTGCTTCCCACTAGCTATCTATTTTACATTTGGTACTGGGCCAAGTCTTTAGAATGGTGTCTATTATGTCAATAAATCTTCTGAGACGTGTCAGCCAGGACATTGGGAAGGAGGGCTGGCTTTCAGGGAGGCTGGAGGTTGGCGGGGACAATTTCAGAGCGTTATCTCTTTATTCCCTGGGACAGGCCCTTTGCCATACTGTCTATTCTTCATCAATATTCTGTTCATTCATGGCTACTTTCCTCTATTTGCCTGGCAAGTCAACCCTACACCTTCAGCCTGTCCAAATGTAACCACCTGCAAATGTCTACACTGAAATCTACCCTTTTCAAAATTCAAATAAACATGGATCTTTCCCTTCTTCACCATTTGCAGTAGTTACCAGTGGTGCCAACCATCTTGACAGTCAATCAAATTCCTTCAGCAGATTTTACCTTGGTTCATTCAACAAATATTTATAGAGCCCATTCTCTGTGAGAGGCGCTATTTGTATTAGAAAGATGTGCTGTTTGTGGTGAGAAAGACAGACAGACAGGTAAGATCTCTGCTCTCAGGGTATTGACATTTTGAGGGTGTGACAGACAATAAACAGCTAGGCAAATATGTAATTTTAAATTGCTAAATGTCCCACAAAGGAAATGAAGAGGGTAGCACGACAGAGATTGGTGTTGGAGAGCCATGTAAGGGAGGGGAGCAGGTTGGCCTCTTAAAAGTATGGTTTTCAGGCTGAGACCTGGGGATGAGAAGGGGAAGAATAACCCAGAACATTCACAGTGTTGCCTGGAGTCCACACATGGGCTCCTCTACTCCTCCTACCTTCTGGATTAAGAGGCTCAGAGAGCCAGATGAGATACACTTGTCTTAAGGGCTAGATGGGATATACCTGTCTCCAGAGACTCTTTGGATGCTGCTACTGGGCTGAATATCCTGGTGGTATCCACTGGAGACTTGCTGAGCTTAACTGATGGAGAGAAAGAGTCCAGATTCTTCCCACTTCCTAAAGAGAAACAAGACAAAAGCAGTTTGGTATTACTATTAATCTTTGAGTGAGGAAATCTCAGTCCTAGGAGTTACTATTTTTCTTTGACTACACGTTACCAGAATTTCACAAGTTCTGAAATGCAAAACCATGGTAGGTTCTTCACCACCTACTGGAGTGAAAGAAAACCTCTAAGCTTTTTTTCTGCCATGTGTTTCTCCATCTTTCCCTCCATGCCTTTCCAAAACATCTCTGGTGGCCCAGCCCCAAGGCCCTCCTCTGACACAGTGTGAGGCTGATTCCTGGCTGGCTTGTGGTACTACTATTTGGGACCACATCCCATCTTTCCTATTAGACCAGACCTGTCCTAGAGGACCATGTTCGATTCCTCCTGTGTGCTCAGGGGTACAAGCAGGGCAGGCCACGGAGTGTGTTAGGACAGTGGGGATTGGCCACTAGGGACTTCCTTTGGCCATAGAGACTGTCAGATGACTGTGATTCAGGGTGTCCATGGACCGAGTGCCAGAGCCAGAATGGCCAGCAGCAACTTGTCAGGGCACCTTACAAAGAACCTTTTGCCACTCAACCAAGGTAAGGAAGTGTCCAATGTGTGTGTAGCCAGAGATGGTGACTTAGCTTCTCTTGTTTGGGGCAGATCCAGTGAAGAAAGTCAAGGTTGCTGTGACTTGGCTGTGACCTGGGGACTTAGCAGCATTTCACCGAAAGTTTTGAATCAGCCCATGTTACTTCAGATCTCACATCCATTCAGTGCTGGGCCAAGTCATTGGTCCTCAGCCTCTGGGATTCAGACAGTCACGAAAACCAGAGCTCACAGTTGCCATCTCTTTAAGCTGTTGGTGATGAGGCCACCAACCATGATGGCCAGAAGGTTCTAAGAATGCTTCTCTGTGTTCTTTCTGTGGGTGGCCCCGTAGCTTTCCTTTTCCCATTCTACCATCTCTGGGAAGAAGAAAAAACAGTTAACTTCTTTCGCTCTTTATGATTCAAACTTCTTTCCATATTGTTGGTGACACATTTTGAAGGAGGGACCAAGGGCACCAGGGGACCATTTCTCTTGTCAGGAACGTTTTGAAGATCATGTTAATGCTTCTTCTAACTTACAAGGAATTATCAAAACAATGTCAGCTACAACTAATTTCATCTGCATATGATATCTGCAATGATTCCAAAGTGGAAGACATATTTACACAATGAGACTTCTCATTGCTTGGGATTTTCTTTGTCTCCAAACATCTGGGATGCAGCCATGCAATTGTCCACTCTGATGCCCTCTGAGAGCTTCTTTGACACACTGTCCCAAGTTTCTCTGCCTACTTGAAGGAGGAACTCTGAATGCATGACAGATACTACTTTGCCTCTTGATTTCAACGAGTTTTCTGTTTATATTGAGTTTTTTAAAATAGAGTTTTATGTTCTTACTGTTTTTATGAGTTCCAATTGAAGAAATACCCAAAGTGAATATTTTAGGGCACCAAATGTACAATCCGGCACACAGGGAAGGCTTGCAAAGTGGAAGTTCAATTCAGTTCCAACTCCAGGCAGTGACCGCTGAAACCTCCACCAAGCTGTGATTATGGACCAGGGACAAGCCACCAGATGACTATCCTTCCTGGGAGGCCTACCAGCCCAGTGGCTAGGGCCAGGTGTTGTATGGAAGTGACTGGTATGCTTCCGCTTTCCCAGAATGGTTGTTTATGATAGGTAACCCAACAGGCTCTTCTCTGAGGAGAGAAGATGGGTAAGGAAGAAATTCCTCTGGCTGGAGAACACGGTGCATACCAAAGTGTGGAAGTGTGTTACATCCTGCTTGTCTATCTGCTGGGGACAAGCTTAGGAGGATGCCTAACCTAGGTTCTCAGTGTTTCTGGAGATCTTTGTGAACTCCTGGGGTCTGGATTGCTGCCTTCCTTCACAGGAGCTCTGGGAACTTTGACTAGATGCATCATCCCAGCCTCAGGACCAGGGTCCTATGGGATGAGCCCAGGAGTAACCAAGCCTCATTCGGAGCCTTTGGACATCACCACTCCAGGTGCACTGACCCACTTCAACTTCCAGGTGTCAGTGTCTGCATCACTGTGCCTCAGGGATTTTTCTTCCAGAAGCACTGACACCCACTCTGCCTGCACACAGCAGGTGGGAAGCAGCAAGGAATGAACAAGCCCAGGATCAGCCCTCAACCAATGACTGTTGATAATGGGCTATGATTACACCAGTTCTCTCACCTCTCAGATGGGGTTTCCCAGGATTTCCCATGGCTCCAGGCACCACTGTGGTAGCTGTCTTGATAAAGCACCCTTTGTTGGCTGAACTTCCTTTTCCATCCACCTACCAGTATTTCCTGTAGCCACATCCTTGTCTCAGGGTCAGCATCTAGAGGCATCCAAACTCAGAAACATGCACCACTCTTGAAGGTACAGCCAGGCAACTGGTGGGTGCGTTGCTGGCCCTTCATTCTTCCATTCACAGCTCAGGATCTCAAGTCTATTGGCCATCATCCTGGCCCTTTAGCAGTTCTGGCAGGGAGGTTGGATAAGAGCACGGCCCTTTCACACAGGGAGAAAAAAAACTCAACTGAGGAAAGGTCCTGGTAGTGATCTCTGGGAGCAGAGTTACAAAAAGAACCACCCCTTTTAGTAAAATGACTAAGAAAGGCTCCTGTCAGGAGAAACGATGCCTGGGGTTTTGAAGGAATGACAGGATCTGGGAAAGTAAAATAGGACAAGTCACATCACACAGGTTGGAAGATGCTGGGACTTAACAGAGAACCACGAGTAGGTAACATTGGCAGGAGCACATCAAGGATTTATGAAGGCAGGAATTGGGAAGGAAAGTGGGAAAGGAACATTAGGAAAGTCCTGGAGGGTGCTGTGCCCTTTCCAGGACTCATGGAGTACGGCCTCTTGGGAAGTTACACACTGGCCTTCTCCACAAAGATGATCAGGAAATGTGCCACTCCCCAGAGAAAAGTTTCAGGTCCTACTCTGGCCAAAGTTGAGGCTTGGTACTAGAAGCTTTAGCCACCTTGCCATCTGGGCAACATTTTCTTCGTTTTTGTTTTCCCTTTTTCCACTAAAAAAAAAAAAAAAAAAAAAAAAAAAGCCAAGAGGTTAGTTAGTACTAGTCACCGCATGAGGAATCAGTCAAAAGCCTACCCTTTGCACACATATCTTTTAAATATATATTTTTACATATCTCATCACTCACGTCTCTGCCCTTCACACTTACCTTCTTCCAAGTGCTCAGCATGGAGGTACAGCAGATGCTGTTTGTGATCAAGCCTTGCACTTTTCTCTACTGTGCACACAGGTCCAACATCCACTGGCTGGAGCCTGCACTTCTGTGACTGGAAGATTGCTCCTGTCCCTGGAGCCAGGACAAAAGTGTGCTCTCCACCCAGGGAGGCATTCTCAACCAGTGACTGCCAGGACCTGGTGGATAAACATCTCAGCCCAGGAGTAACTTTTATGAGATAGCTCGGAAGTGTGTGGAGACTCCATCAGTGCGGAAGAGTTCCCCATCAGAATTAGGCTCTAGTCACCCGCAGTGGCAAACTGCTTGGTGAAATACCATTTATTGGCCCCTTTCCTTTCTTGTCTCACTTTCCCACCCTTCTACCCATGTTTTCAACTTCCCAAATAAGCCAGCATTTGAGTGGTTGAGTCCTTGTATTAAGGCCTGCTCCTGGGGGAACCCAGACCAACACAGCCTGTCCTGGCAGTTACGACTTTCAGCTTGTTCATTAATCCATTCAACATACATTTATTGCTGACAATGCTTGTTGCTGGAAATACAGTGGAGAAAAAGACCTGCAATGTTCCCTTAAGAGGCCCCCCTTCCTGTAGGGGAGACTGATAATAAACAAGTAAACATGGGCAAAATGATGGCGTGGGAGGGAGTGACTCCGGATGAGAGGGGTACATAAAAGCCAGGGTTCTCCAGAGAAACAGTATAGGAAATATGTAGACATACAAAAAGAGATTTATTATGAAGGACTGGCTTGCACAATATGGATACTGAGAAGTCCCACAGTCTGTTGACTGCAAGCTGGAGACCCAGGAAAGCCAGGGGTTGATTCCAGTCCAAGCCTGAAGGCCTGAGAACCAGGCGTGCTGATGTCCAAGTGCAGGCAAAGGTGGATGTCCCAGCTCAGAGAGTACATTTTTCCTTCCTCTGCCTTTGTGTTCTGTTTGGGACCTTAGCAGATTGGCTGATGCCCACCTGCCTGCATTGATGAGGGTGATCTTCTTTACTCAGCCTACAGATTCAAATGCTAATCTCTCCCAGGAACAGCCTCACAAACACCCCTGGAAATAACGTTTTACCAGCTATGTGGGCATCCCTTAGCCCAGTCAAGTTAATGTGCCAAGTTAACTATCAAGGCTACTTGAGATTGGGGGGCAGGGCAGGCTAACCCCTCTGAGCTGTTAATTTCCAAGATGCCCAGCCAGGCCTGGTGTCTGTGGGGCCTTCCCTCATGAAAGCATGGCTGGCCACTGGCCCTCTCTGCCACCTCCACCCCTCGTCCCTAGCCCCGTGGCTGTTGTTCACCAAGGGCTGCCCATCTCGGGAGGACCCAGCCAAGCTATGAAATGTGGGTCCAAATGGCCTTGAACCCATCACTGCAGCCTCAGATGTGGGCTGTTCTCTGTGAGTCCCAGCTCTCCCCTGGTCATAGCAAAATTCTAAAATCTGGACTAGTTGTTACAAGACATGGCTCACAGAACTGAGGAATTAGAGAAGAATAAAGGCCCACATATTTCAAGCAATTTGTGTACGTCGGGCTCTAGCAGGGGCTTTAAAATATGGTGTCTCATGGAATCCTCCTAATAACTCTTTAGAACAAATATTTTATCCCTCATTTTAGAGAAGGAAACCAAGGTTCAGAGGGGTTGAGTGACTTACTCTGAGTCAGAGCTAGCAGAGCCAGGACTTAGGCTTCAGTCTGCACGGCCCCAGCCCCATGCACCCCTACCACACCCTGCTGTGTACCCACAGACCCAACCACAGTGTCTTTTGGGATCTCTTTACTTTCACCCTTGTGGCCTTCCGGGGTCAGCCTTATTATTTAAGCCCTTGTTATGCCACGTTTCTCCAGGAAGTCTTCAAGGATGACCAGTGTCAGAGCTGGAGGCTGAGGTCTGGAGCTCCTGGCCTGCTTCTGGGGGATCCTGGGGCAGAGAGCAGCAGTACCACCAGAACATCGCTGGTCATGGGTGCTTGCTTGGGTGCACAGGAATCACTCCTCAGGAAAGGATCAGAGCTGGCTGGCTTGTGCTGCCCTCTCCTCAGTATCCTGGCTTGAGCATCCTCCAGTGAGTTTCCATAGTGATGGTAACAACTATGAAGATTATCTCTCACTGGTCATTTTTTGGTGGCAGACCTTCAGGGCTCAGAATTTCCCGTGTAATATCTTAGGTATTTCCCCTACCACCTGCTGCTCCATGGTCATGTCTGTTATAATACATTTGTTTTCTAAGGAGGAGCACATTGACATGGATAAAAGCCCCATCCAGAATCAACATTCTTTTAGATGACGCAGAGGGCCAAGTCTTGGCCTAGCAGTAGAGAACTTTCTAGACTTACTTTAAACATTTTCTCTGTAATACCTTGGGAAGTGTTCAAAAAAGCTTGTTCCCTTTGCATTCATCTGAGCCTGGCATATGTCAGTTTCTGTGCTTTTCAAAACTGCTGTCAATCCCCCACTTCTCAAATCAGTTAATTATCCAGCTGACTGTCTGTTTGGACAGAGGAAAACCCAAATTGCTTAGGATCTCACCCACTTCTCTGCAAGTCAATTCCATCAACATTTACCACAGCCCTGCAGGCTTTCCCAACGCAGGAGGGGTGGGGCGGGGTGGGGAAGAGGAAGCTGGGGGTGTGTCCCCACTGGGAGACAGGCCTGTGCCCTCTCTTGGCTATAGAGCCTCACACAACCCAAGGGTGAGGGGAAGTGGTCACTGGAGACACAAAGGAGCACAGAGCTGTGCCCTGCAGGACAATATGCGAGCAAAAGAGACCGAGCGCCTTTCAATTCCCCTCTGCAGCTGGGAGCTCCATGTGTGCCAGCTCGTGGGATATCTTAAGCAAAAATATCGGTTTATTGGGAGAATCACAGGAAAGATGGAAGAATGTGAATAGGGCAGGAAAATTTGGGATTCAAGTGACAGGAAAGAATAGACAGCTATTTCAGGGGACTCTGCCGGCATGATCTCATGACATGAGTGCCATGTGTTTTCCTTAGAGATGGGGAATGAGAGAGAGAGAGAGAGAGAGAGAGAGAGAGAGAAAGAGAGAGAGAGACGACCCTTCAATGTGCCCAGCTCTTGGCTAGGGAAGATCAGGCAGTCCTCCCAAGACTGAGTGCAATGCCACAAGGGGACCTCCCCAGGGGACAAGCCTGGTGCTTTCTGCAGAAGATACAGATATGGATGCCAGGTGGGTAAAGCTATAGATACCTGCTGCAGGGTGTTAGTGTCAAGGGTACAGCATCCTGCCTGAGAGAGAAGGCTTGTGAAGGGTCTGAATTTTCCCTAATGACCAGAGCAAGACCAATAAGGTGGTCACAAGCATTGGGTTCCTTCAAGATCCAAGAGTTCAAAACCCTCGGATGGTTGAGCTGGGAGAACTCTGAAAGCAGCCAGGGCTGCTCTGGTACATGAAAGGGGGACTGGGGGTGCATTTAGTGCCATGGAAATTAGAGAGTCCAAAGAGAGATGAATCTGGAGAGTCCTCAAAAAATTAGACACAGAATTCCCATACGGTCCAGCAGTTTCACTTCTGAGTATGTACCCAAAAGAACTGAAAGCAAAGACTACAATAGTGATTTCATTTGTATACCAGTGTTCATTGCAGCGTTATTCACAATAGCTAAAAGGTGGAAATAATCCATGTGCTTGCTCATCAACAGATGAATGGATAAATAAAATGTGATCTATAAATACAATGGAATACTATTCAGCTTTAAAAAGGAAGGAATTTGGTATTAGCATATACACACTACTGTATATAAAATTGATAATCAACAAGGACCTACTGTGTAGCACAAGGAACTCTACTCAATATTCTGTAATAACCTAAATGGGAAAATAATTTGCAAAAGAACAGATATATGTGTATGTATATCTGAATCACTTTGCTATACACCTGAAACAAACACAACATTGTACATCAACTATACTCCAATATAAAATAAATTTTTTTTAAAAATTAAAAAAAAAGAAAAGGAAGGAAATTGTGATACATGCTACAACATGGATGAAACTTGAAGACATGGTGCTGACTGAAATAAATCAGTTACGAAGGGCAAAGTTTGTATGATTCCATTTACATGAGGAACTTGATGGACAGAAAGAGTGGTGTTTGCCCAGGGCTGTGGGGAGGGGCAGTGGGAGAGGTTCAATAGGTTCAGAGTTTCAGTTTGAGATGATGACAAAGTTCTGGAGATGGACGGTGGGGGCAGCACAAAAACGCGTATGTACTTAATGCCAGTGAAGTGGACACTTACAAAAGTTAAAGTGGTAAATTTTACAGTATGCATACTTACCACAATAGAAAAAGAAAAGAAAAAGAGGAAGTGGAACAGGCCGTTTGGGCCCTGTCACCAGAGACATTCAAGCAAAGGCTACCTAAGTCTGGACCTGGGGCTCTGCAGTGGGACTCAGGCAGCAGATAAGGGTTGGCGCATTGGAGAGTCAGGGTGACTTAGAGGAAAGGGTGCTTCGAGGTCAGGTAAAAATAGGTTAGAAGCCCAGCCCTGCATCCTCATTAGCTGTGTGATCTCATACAAGTTGCCTAAACTCTCTAAGCCTGCCCTTCCTTATCTGTAGACCGACCGTGCTGCATGGGAATTGTGAAGACTGAATGAGACAATGTTCCCAGAAATAATTCCCCTACAAAGCCCAGTAGAAAACAGATCAGAACAACAGATATAGACTGACCATAGGCAGATAAAGAATCACAGATGACTCTGAAACACGAAAAGATGCTCAAATTCACTCACAACAAGAGACACGTGAATGAAAGCTACATTGAGGTACCAGTTTTCACCTATCCAATTGGAAAGTCCAACAGTTGGAAAACACATGCTGTTGGAGAGGTTCTGGGGAGACAGCCATCGGTATTATTGGTTCAGGGCAAAATAATGCCCCCTCATGGAGGGCAACTGGGCCATACTTATAGAAATGAAAAATAAATATTCCTGGTGAACCAGCAATCTCACTGTTGGGAATTTATCCCACAGATATACCTGCACATGTACAAAATGGTATATTTACAAGGTTTCTCATAATAGGAAAACTTGTAATAGCAAAAAGCTTAAAATAATACAGTGTCCATTTATAACGGACTGGTTTAAATAAACTCTCACATCCACACAAGTGCAACAGTATACAACTGAGGAAAAGAATGAGGAGGCTGAGCTAATATGACTAAATGACAAAAAGCAAAGTTTAATAATGCAGACAGTAAGCTGCTTTTATTGGAAGGGAGGTGAGGGGGTCAAAAAATATATCTGTAGTTGCATCTTTTCGCTCAAAGGGGCGCTGTGAGGATAAAAAAGAAATTAATAAAAATAATTGCTTGTAGGTAAAGGGTCTGAGATGGGAGTGAGACTTCCTGGGTGTATCTTTTTACATAAATTTTAATTTTTAGATCATGTTGATGCATTACTTGCTTAAAACTTAATTTCAAAAATAAAACAATGAGGGGCGGAGTCAAGATGGCATACTAGGAGGACGCGGAATTCGCGTCTCCTCACTAGGGCACCTACCAGGCACCAGTGGGGGACCACGGACACCTAAGGGGACGGGAGGTGCCCTCAGCGACCAGGTAGGATGGGGGGTGAGTGAAGGGGAAGGAGAAGTGGAGGTGGGATGGGACTGGTGCCCCTGAGGGGCAGCTGGGGGAGGAGAAGGGATCCCACCCCGGAAGGGGGAAATTGGGGAACCACTGGGAAGGCAGAGGATCAAAAGGGAGCTGGGCAGGTTTCCCCTGCCCACTTGGCCCCCCAGGAACCTGCTGAGATCCTGGGCCTGATCTCTGCCCACCTGGGCCCCCTCCAGCCGCATGGTTCCTGAGGGAGTGGGAGGGAGGGAAGGGGAAGCAAAAGTAAAGGCCAGACCTCCAGGCCCAGCACCCCTGAGAGGTGGCTGGGGGAGGGGAGGAGTGCCTAAACCCAGAGGGACCCACCCACTGTCAGGGGTCCAGCAGGGACGGGGGAGACCCTTGGGAAGATTTTGGAGGAGGGGCATGAAAGAACAGAATGGAACAGGTCCAGGGCGTTCCCTGTCCCCTTACGCACTGGGAAGCCTGTTAGGCTCCCAGGCCTAATCCACTGCCCTTGGAGCCTCCAGCCGCGCAGAGCCCAAGCCCTGCCCCTACACCCCCACCCCGGGCCCCACCTCTACACTCGGAGACCCCCTCCAACGTGCTGGGCCTAAGCCCCACCCACACACCCTCACTCAGGGTCCCACCTCCAAACTCCAGAACTCCACACTCCAGACGCCCTCCTTTCCTTGTGCCGCCTCTCCCCTTCTGCACAGGTCCTAAGCAGAGGCCTCGCCCCACATTTGAATGTCGCCCCGCCTAGGCCCCACCCCATGCTCAACCCTAAACCCCACCCCTGCCTACACTCCACCCCCTTAGCCAAGGCCTTTTTTTTTTTTTTCTTTTCTTTTTTCCTGTTTTAGATTGGAGTTCTGTTTTACCTTGTTGATTCATTGTTGTTGATTCTTTTATATTTTTATTTTTCCTAACAAATATTTTATTTTTCTAATTTTATTTTATTCTTTATACTTTATTAGTGATCTCTCCTTTTGGCTTGTTCCCTCCCCCCCGCTTTTGTTTTTTCTTTTTTCTGTTGTGGATTTATTTTACCTTCTTGCAGTTGTTTCAATTATAGTTTTATTTTTCCTAATATATTTTTTATCTTTCTAATTTTATTTTATTTTTTATTCTTTGATATTGTACTGCTCCTTTTTTTACTTTCTTTCTTCCTTTTTTTTTTAACAGCACCACGAAGCTTGCGGGATCTTGGTTCCCAGGCTGAAGATCGGGCCCGAGCTCCTGTGGTGGGAGTTTTGTGGCCACCTAGAGGGGTGGGATAAGGAGGGTGGCAGGGAGATGCAAGAGGGAGGGAATATGGGGATATATGTATGCATATAGCTGATTCATTTTGTTATACAACAGAAACTAACACAACACTGTAAAGCAATTATACTCCAGTAAAGATGTTAAAAATAAATAAATAAAATGATGAAAAATAAAGTTAAAGACCTATGAAACTATACTGGAGACATAAAAGAAGCTTTAAGGAATGAATTGATGTTTTATGTTCCTATAGGGAGAGCCTCTGAAGGTGTCAATTCTTCCCAAATTAATTAGTTAATTCAATTTATGTTTACTCAACATATAGAATCTAACAAAGTTATTCTAATGTTCATACAGAAAATAAAATGTTCTAGAATTGGCAAGATAATTTTGGAAAAAAATAATGAGGGCTTTATGTTCTCAAGATATACCTTTAAAAACGTAATTAAAATATATTTTAAATATAGCAATAACAGTGTATTATTACATAAGAGAAGACAAATATATCAGTGAAAAAAGATAAAGAGCCTGGAAACTGACATGTGTGTATGTGAACATTTAGAATATTATAGAAATGAAACTAGATCCATTTTTCATTAATAAAACTAAACACAAGTGTGTTAGAAATCTACACATTTAAAAACAAAACTCTAAAAATATAAAAATAAAATGTAGAATTTTTTATAGACCTTCCAAAGCAAGAGAGAAAACCCAGAAACAACAGCAAAAAGAATAATCAGATTTTACCATGTAGAAATTTAAAAATCACTGCAAGTACAGCTGCATATATTTGCCAGTCATTTATCAGTAATAAACGGCAATTGAAAATGAAAAAAATTATTTGCAATAGCATTAAATTTCCACACCCTGAGAATAAATCTAACCAGGCCTCACACAGGAAAATATAAAATATTACTAAGAATATGGAAGATTTAAATAAGTGGATCTATATACTCTGTTCACAGGTTGAAAGACTCAATATTTTAGCTATGTCATTTCTCCTCAAATGAGCTATATACGTAATGCAGCCCAGTAACAATACCAGGATTCTTTTTTTTTGAGGAAATCAACAAGCTGATTTAAATTTTACTGCAAATATAAAGGGTGAAGAATAATCAAGACTCTCCTTAAAAGAAGGTGGGAGGACTGATTCTATTGATTATTCTGAGTTATTATAAAGCTACAGTAATTAGGGCTGTGGTGTTGGTTCAAGGCTGGGCAATGGGCCAATGCAATAGCAGAGAGGCTAGAGAGAAACTCAGGTATATGGGGACACTTGACCAAAGACAAAGGGCACAATGCAGTGGGAAAATAATGTCCTTTTCAAGAAATACTCCTGGGTATTAACTGTATAACAATATAAGGAAAAAAAGCAACTTGACTCCCTCCCTACCTCACACCAGCCATACACAAATCAATTCCAGACAGATTGTAAATCTAAACATGAAAAGAAAACAATAAAATTTCTAAGGAAAATATTGGAGAATATTCTTATAGCCTTAAGGTAGAGAAGACTTCTTAAATAAGATATCCAAAGTCTTACCATAAAAAAGATTGATAAATTGAACTACATTAAAATTAAAAGCTTCTGTTCTTCAAAAGACATCATAAAGAGTCTAAAAGATAAATCACAGGGTGGGAGAATATATTTGCAACACAAAGAGCCAATAAACAACTTGTTGCCAGAATATACAAAGAAGTCCTACAAATCAATACAAAATGACACACAACCATGCCAGTTATTAACTTATTGCCTCTCGGCTTCAAATTCACGCTATTCTCCCCTACTTTGTAATCCTGGAGCTGGGCTCTGCAAACCCCATGTCTGCTTTGCCAGCTGGCTCTGTGTCAGGCTCTGACAATAGGGGTCACTGAAGGAGGCTGCAAGGATGGAGGAAGGACTAGGGTCTTTGTTTTTCTCTTGGATTTGCCCCAACTGGTGATGAGCTGAGCAGGAAACGACGTGGCTTCTTGCAGCATTCCCATGGCAGTGGCAGGCCCTCTTGGTTCTGAAGTGGCCCCAGCAAACTTCATCTTTACTGCAGAGGCATGTGGCAGGTTTCTGCAATAGGCTCATCGTCTCAGAATCTGAATAGAACTACCATGTGACCCAGCAATTTCACTCCTGGGTATATATACAAAAACAATAAAAACACTAATTTGCAGAGATGTGTGCACCCCAGTGTTCATAGTAGCATTATTTACTATTGCTAAGACATGGAAGCAACCTAAGTGTCCATCAAGAGGTAAATGGATAAAAAAGATGTCGTATATTTTATGCAATGGAATACTACTCAGCCATAAAAATGAAATTCTACCATTTTCAACATCATGTATGGATTTGGAGGGTACTATGTTTAGTGAAGTAAGTCAGACAGAAAAAGACAAATACTGTATGATATCACTTATGTGGAACCTAAGAAATACAACAAACTAGTGAATATAACAAAAAAGAAATAGGATCACAGATATAGAGAACAAACTAGTGGTTACAGTGGGGAGAGGGAAGGGGGCGGGGTAATCTAGGGGTAGAGGATTAGGAGGTAAAACTACTCTGTACTGATATAAAATAAATAAGTTACAAGGATATATTGTACAGCACAGAGAATATAGCCAATATTTTATAATAACTATAAATGGAGTATAACCTTTTAAAAATTGTGAATCACTATATTATACACCGATAACTTACATAATATTGTACATCAACTATACACCAATAGAAAAACAGCAGAATGGGTAAATGCAGTATGGCATACTTATTAAATGCAATACTATATATACAGTGGCAAAAATGAACAAAAGATAGCTACATGGCACAGTGTGAACGAATCTCACAAACATGATACTGACCAACAGCAACAAAGAGCCAGACACAGAAAACAGAGAATGTACGATTTCTTTCTATAAATTTTCTAAAGGCAAAACTCATCTTTTGATAGTTATTGTTGCTTTGAAACCACATTATCTTTGCGTGGAGGAACCAGATGGTGACGGGGCAGGTGTGAGAGAGCAGCTTCTTGGGTATGTAAAATGTTCTATTTCTTGGCCTAGGGTGTGGTTACATGGATTTGTTTACTTTATGATCATTGATTGAGCCCAACACTTTTACTTATGTTTCTAGATTTGCGTTATTTTTCAATTAAAAAGTAAATAAAAAAAGAAAAGGTGACAGTTGAGATAAAATATTTACTATATTTATACTAGCCAAGGTTTAATACCCAAAATTTATAAGGAGCTTCTATATAGAAAAGACAAACTATCTAAAAGAAAAATGGGTGAAAGAGTGTGATAAACAGTTCACACACTGTATACAATTGGCCACTGCACACAGGATGAATCCCCCAATTTCACTGGGAACCTGGAGAATATGTTCGCAAACACCAGTGAACACCCATTTGAATGGAGAAAGAAAAGACTGATAAAATGCTGGTGGAGATGTGGATAAATAGGCACTTTATTATCAGAATCAAAATAAAACTATGACTAACCTTTGGCCCAACATTTCACTTTTAGGAATCCTAAAATAAGAGTCACACATATTTCAGAAGGTGTAAGTAAAAGAGTGTTCACTAGAGCATTATTTGTAATATGAAAGAAAATGGAAAATTAAATGTCCATTAATTGGGAAAAAATCAAGTATATCCATAAAAGGAAAGGCTATGTGGCTGGTGAAAAGAATAATGGGGCTGCATTTGGCTTGACATGAGAAATCTGCTGTAAAGCTAACTCAGAAAAGCAACTCTAGGATCGGTGTATTGAAAATTATGGCAGTAATGCTAAAGAATTAAAGCCATAAGTATATTTGTAAAGGGTATCTTTCAAGTGTTATCCTGTAGGTTTATGTACTACTTAAATATCTTATCAGAATTTTTTTTAATGGCCCCAGTAAAACATTAAAAAAATATATGAATTTAAAGTACCCACTGTGAGGTAGGTACCAGGACCCCCATGGGTGACAGTTCTGGTTTTTCCTGATACCCAAGGCAGACTCCATGCAGGAAATAGCCAAGCTCCATCTCCATATCCATTTGAAACCAACAGGATTTATTTAGGGAGGAGGGAAAGAGGGAACAGGAATTCCTATCTAAGGAAGAAGTTGCTTAGCCCTGAGCTGATTTATTCTTGGCTTACTTCGTGGTCTGGAATACCTACTCGGACTATTCTCCATCTGCGTAGGGTTGGTGGGAGGTCTTTCTCCATAGACAAGGTCTGATGGTATCTGGCGGAAATATAACGTGAGCCTTGCATGTGATTTTAGATTTTCCAGTAGCCACATTAACAAAGGAAAAAGAAACAGGTGAAATTAATTTTAATAATATGTTTATTTAACCCAAGATAGCAAAAATATTATCATCTCAACATGTAATCAATATAAAAATATTAATGAACTATTTTATGTTCTGTTTTTTTGTGAAGTCTTCAAAATCTGGTGTGTACTTTACACTTACAATACATCTCAATTTGGATGTTACGTTTTTCTTGATCTGTATTTGATTTCACAAAATTTACAGTTGAAAAAGTAGATTCAAATACCTAAGCTGTTCCAAACATATTTAAACATACTTAGAAATGTTCAGTAACTGAATCAAGTATCAGTCATTTCGTTTGAATTTGAATAAAATGAAGTTAAAAATCCAGTTTCCTAGTTGCCCTAGCTATATTTCAAGTGCTTAGTGGCCACATGTGTTCAGTGGCTCAGTATCGAATAGCACGGGTCTAGGCCAACCCCTCCCTGTGGTCCTGGAGGTGGCTCCCTTGGCCATGTGCTGGGACTGCAGCTCTTCTCTGCCTCCTGAATACGTGGAGCTCCAGGCACTGGGAGAACCAGGTGAGTGCTGGAGAACAGCCAGCCTCCAGAGTGGGCAGAGAGGCTCAGACACCTGGGTACATGATATTTACCTAGCAGCCTCAGCACTGCTGTGCAGAGCTGGTGAAGATGAGCAAGGGGCCTTGTGAGCTGTGAAAGACCTCCACAGAGGGATTGCATTCCTGGGGGATGAGCCTGACCTTGGGATGAACCCAACAGGATGACCTAAGCTAAGATTTCACAATGCAGTGGCAGCAGGGAACAGGTGGTGGCAGCAGCTGGGAGCTCTCTGTGGGCTGGGGTGGGACCTCGGCCTCTCTGAGCAAATGAGCCCTTACAGAGGGCAAGTCTGGGCCCACAGGGGAAAACGAGGAAATCCCTAGCCCTGCCTTGTACCAAGGTCTCTTAGCTTCTTAGCTGAGGCAAGTTATAAGGCCTTCAGCATCATCACATCTCTGGTGTAATCACACCCAAGGCAAAACTGAAGGGCTGCTTTTCTACATCTTTAGAAATTCCTTTTTCTTTCTTTCTTTCTTTCTTTCTTTTTTCTTTTTCTTTCTT
Source organism: Delphinus delphis (assembly GCF_949987515.2). Taxonomy (NCBI): domain Eukaryota; kingdom Metazoa; phylum Chordata; class Mammalia; order Artiodactyla; family Delphinidae; genus Delphinus; species Delphinus delphis. Next base: position 19,153,255 of record NC_082702.1, on the reverse strand, counting down.
TCTTTCTTTCTTTCTTTCTTTCTTTCTTTCTTTCTTTCTTTCTTTCTTTCTTTCTTTCTTTCTTTCTTTTCTCTCTCTCTCTCTCTCTTTCTCCCTCCCTCTCTCTTTCTTTCTTCCTTTCTTGTCAATGGTGAAGCTTCTGTTGAAAAACCATTCTTGAGAATCCTGTGGAAGCCTCTCTCTGAGCTCTGGGCTGGGAAGACCACATGCTTTCATCACCATTCTGGGTTCCCATTTTGGTGAAATTGACATTTCATGGATTAATTCATCTCTATGATGTGCCAATGGATGCAACCACATACAAAACATGGCCCCTCCCCTTTAGCAACCCACAGTTCAGTGAGGGCGGCCAAGGGAGATTTCCTTTTGTTGAAAACAGTGGTGTTCAACCTTGGCTTCACAGCACTGATGCCTGAGACACACCCCAGATGTTCTGATTTAATTAGTCTCGGGTGCAGACATGGCACTGGGGTTTTAAAAGCTTCACAGGTGATTCTCACGTGCAGCTTGGGTGAGCACCACAAATTGGAATCAAGTCAGTGACCTCAAGGGCCAGCAACTGGGTTCTAGGAATTCTGATTATATCCCAGGAATTCTGTGCTCAGGGAAGTAGCCAAAGTGATCCTTTAAAGTGTAGCCTTTAAAGGTCATAGCCTTCCCCTCTTCAAAACTCTACCATGGCTCCCATTAAGTAACAACCAGAGCCCTTGTATCTCAATATACGCACAGGACCCTGTATGATGGGCCCCATGTCGTCACTCTGCCTCCTTACTCCCTCTCCTCCGGCTGCACTGGCCTCCAGGTTGGTCCTTAAGCATTCACCTTAGCTCTTCCCTGTGGCCGGGACAATCGTCCCTCAAACACCCATGTGGCCAACTCTGTCACCTCCTGCACACTTGTGGTGATTAATTTTACGTGTCAACTTGACTGGGTTAAGGGGTCCCCAGATAGTTGGTAAAGCATCATTTCTGGATATGTCTGTGAAGGTGTTTCCAGAAGAGACTAGCATTTGAATCAGAAGAATAACGATCACCCTCACCAGTGTGGGTGGGTATCATCCAAGCTGTTGAGGGCCTAAATAGAACAAAAAAACAGAGGAAGGGGGAATTCGCTCTGCTTGAGCTGAAATATCTACCTCCTCCTGCCCTTAGACATAGGCATTCTTGGTTCTTGGGCCTTTGGACTCAGAAGTAAACTTATGCCATTGGCTCTCCTGGTTCTCAGTTCCTTGGGTTTGGACTGGAATCTGCCACCAGATTTCCTGGGCCTCCAGCTTGCAGTCAACAGATCATGGGACTTCTCAGCCTCCATAATTGTGTGAACCAGTCCCTTAAAAAAAAATCTCTTCCTATATGTCTATATATTTCCTATGGGTTTATTTCTCTGGAGAATCCTGACTATATACCACCTATGCTCAACATTATCTTCTCAATGAGCCTTTTCCTGAGCCCTCTGCCCCTTTCCCCCTGCTCTCTTTCTCTATGACACAAATCTCCTTCTAACATACTATATAATTTCCTTATTGGCAACGTCTAGTAATTATTACCCACTTCCTCTGCTAGGGATGTTTGTCTGCTTTGTTCACTGATGTGTTCCTGGTGCCTAGGATGTGCCTGACATGATGGGTGCTCTGTAAATATTTATTAAATACGTGAGAATCTGCAGAGTTCTAAGTAAGAAAGATTTCTGGGTAAATGAAGGTGATGACCTTACATGTTTAACGTTCCCCATCCAGATACTGATAAATGATGAAAGGACTAAAGGAAGAGTGATATACTAGTACTTCACTGGAAAATAGGGAAGATGTGCACTGTGGATAGGCCAGAAACTGCAAGAAATTACTACTAAAAATAGCACAGATAGATCAAAAATGAAGGAAATGACCCCCCAAAATACATCTGCTTTTTTGAGAAAGCAGTAGGTGTCATGGGAATAGAGAAGATCATGGCAGTATCTACCCAAACGTCTGCATTTTAAGTGGTGAGAACAGAAGTGTGGGTAGGTCATGAATTGGATGTGAGTTCCGTGTCCTTTAACTATTTGTAGATTGATACCCTGGGAAAGTATCTGCTCCAGGAGGTATAAGGGTAAGAACAAAAGCAGCAAATGCAAAAGTCCCAGATATAAAAGTCTCTCTCTGATGACCATGGCCCTTCCCAAGGTAGTGAACTGTGGGGTCAGGAAATAGGCCAGATGAAATGACATTTCACACTAGAAGTAGATGCAGATCTAAAGGGAAAACTTCACATGGAAAGCTAATCCTTGGTGGATGGCTTCAGCAAAAACAGAGAGGGAACTGTAGCAAACTGAAATTTCCCTGCTTTGACTGTCTCCTAGCATACTTCCTACTCCTCTCTAGCTGCATAATGACAAAGCAGATTTGTAAACTATGTCAACTCCTCTTCCAATTTCAGATCTGTAAGTATCCAGGTGGTGAGGGAGGGATCAGAGGAGAATTCGCTCACACTGTTTGGGGCATATACCTAGTTTGGATAGATGTCTTCTTGTTTTAGCTTGAATAATGTGACCAAAAATGGCACCTATGAAAAGACTCTGCATTACTTAAACAGAAGAATATGGCAATTATAACATACTTAAAATATACTGTATTGTTTACCATGTGCTTTCAGTTAAATTCAGAAAAAAAAAGAACTCTGTAAAATGAGGTGAAAGATATGATAGTGAGCAAACAGACTGAAATGTAACGGGAGGTTCCTGAATTTCGAAAAGTCAGTAAAGAAATGAAAAGTCACTAAAGAAACAAAAAGTGCAGGTAAAAATGACATTAGAGGCATTAAATTGCAGAAGTGACATAAAAGAAAGTAAAACCAGTGATACAGAGAACAAACACAATAAGCTCTATGAGTGCAGAATTTTCTTTTCAGACTAAGAAGATAGATGTTCTAAGGGTCAAGAAGATAGATAAGGAGATAAAACAAATATATAAATATTCTTTCAAATATTCAATAATCCAAATATACATTATTCATAATCCCAGGAAAAAAGGTTTGAGGTATAGGAAGAAACAGTGAGGAAAAAAAAAAACATGCAAAAAGCAAAAAAACAATGATATTCCTAAAGAAGAGACTGGAAAAATATAACTGAATCAATTATCAAGGATAGAATAGAATAAATCTCTTGGATGAATAGAGACATAAATCTGAAGATTCACATGGCTAGATGTTTACAAGGTTAATGAAAAGTGATCAATTCCTGTACATAACTCTGGTGAAAAATTTTCATTTCAAAGGGAAAGAAAAACTCCAGAAAGGAGAGAGAAACACAATTATAATAGAATGAAGATTAGGCTGTTTTCTAACTTGTACTCTGCAGTATTGGGGTAAAAGAACAGTAGAACTAGACTCACCTTTTTCTAGCAATATGGTGGACTTAATGTTGAAAGAAAAATTTGCTGCAGAAGATTTAAAAATGTGGCATAGAATTTTTAAAAGCCACCTAAACAGGGTAGGGAGACAAAATCTGTGCATGTTCAAGGTGGGTGGTCAGATCAGAGGCAGCTATGTATAGCCAGCAACTCTATAAAGCAAACTAGGGAAAAAACACACCCCACAGAGAAAATGAAATACCCTTCTGTCTTTGGCTCTAGATGGAGGGAATAAAAAGAAGAAAGATTCTTCCAAGAATTTTTTAATATAAATCATTGCATGAGTTTGGGACTGGAATTCACACTACCAGTGTGGCCTGAAATTCCCTAAGAAACTTTAGTTTAAAGTAGTTTCAGGTTGGCAATATTCATATGTGTCTAGCAGAGCTAAATGAAATATTCTTCAGAAAAACCACTTTAAACCTAGGTTTCAAAAAACTCCAATAGATAAAATTCTGGAGAACATGCACTCATAATCAAAAATTACAAATCACATGAGGAAATGAGCCACCATAGCAAGAAGTAGCAGAAAATACAAACTACAGAATCATCAGACATTCAAAACCCATAGATACCACAATGATAAAATTCAGAATATTTAAAACTGTGTTTATTAGGATTAAATAAATAAAGGAGAGTTTCAAAAGTGTAACTACGAAACTAGCAACTGTAAAAAAATTACCAGGAATGCTTTCCAAAAATTAGTAGAATTTCTAGGAATTAAAACCTTTATGCACAGATTAAGCAGACATAGAGAATAGAGTGTGAAAATCTAACATATGCCTCCTCAGAGTTCCAGAATAAATATATTAAGAGAATTGGAGGAGAGACAATATTCAAAGATATAGTGGCTGCAAATTTTCAGAATTGATAAAAAATTCCAATCATCAGATTGAGGAAGTTCACCTACTCCCAAAGAGAATGAGTATGAATAAATCTACATCTCTAAAACCCTCCAGACAAACAGAAAAACCATAAAAGTGACTAGAAACAACAGAAACAATAAATAGAAAGGATAATTAAAGTGACATTCGACTTGTCAGCAGCAATGTTAGAAGCCAGGAAATGGAAAAATAACCTTAACATTCTGAGAAAAATTACTCTTAACTTAGTACTTCTGAGTATAAAATTATACCTTGCAAGAATGAAGATGAAATAAATATGTATTATAACAAAGAATGGCTTGTAGAGTTTTAAAAGGATAAGCTGTTAAAAAAGGAATGTCTAAAGGCCATTCTTCATAATACAGAAAAGCGTTTTGAGTTGTAGGAGGGAATGGTGAGCAAGAAAATTGTATATGTGTGGGTAGATCTAATTAAACAATGACCGTTTAAAACAACTATTATGATTTCTAAAATGTACAGTACAAATTGAGAAAAAATAAAATACTGGGTAAAAATAGTGGTAGGTGCTAAATATTCTAAGACGATTGCATTATTTTGGAAGAGGATAAAGATACTGATTAACTACAAGATGGAAAAACAGGATAAAATCAATCATCTAAATTAAAAATACATAAAAGTAGGAAAAAAAACAAAAAAGGAGCAAAAAAGAAAAAAAAATTAAATTGTAGAGCTAAAGCCAATTATATCATATTTCACAACAAATGTAAATGGACTAAAGTTTCTGGGTAAAGGACAAAGATTTTCAGGTTTCATTTAAATTTTCAGGTTTCTCCATTTAAAAATGGAGAAACACTTAAAACATTCAGACTTGGAAAGGTTGAAAGTAAAATGATGAAAAAGGATACACTAGATAAGCACCAATCATCAGAATGGAGCTGGTGTAGCAATATGAACCTTAGAAAAACTAGAAACACATTACTGAATATAAAAAGTATGACCCCATATTGAGTTCTAAGCTTCTCTGAATTTAGTACCATAGCTTTACAATATGCAAATAACAATGGTCATAACTAAAAAGAGATTCCAACAAACCCATCATCAAACCAGCAGATTTTAATACACCCCTTTTATTAAATGATAGATTAGGTAAAAAATATCATTGAGGTTGTAGAATATCTGAACCAAACAACTAACAAACTTGAATTAACGTATTAATAAAATAACAATCTTTAAGAGAACTTTTCTTTTCATAAATAAATAAGATATTTATAAAAATAAAACACAAGTAGCAAGATGCAAAATTTTTAAATAATTAATTTCATACTATACTAGATATAAAAATTTCATATATAGCATATATAATAGCTGTATAACTATATAATCATATACTAACTGTAGTTATGTATAGTTATATAATCTCATAATCACTGGAATGGCAAGAAAGTTACATCTAAAGAGAAATTTGTATCATTTATATCAGAAAAGAGATAAATATTAAGGGTAGAATAGAAATTAATAAAATAAAACCAAAATTGTACTAGAGAGGCTTAAAAGAAGCTAATATTTGGTTATTTTAAAAGGCTAATAAAAATAGACCAACTCTAGTGAGAAGGATCATTTAAAAAACAGAGGTAGACAGCACAAATAAAACAATTTTAGGGATAAAAAGGAAAGAAAACTATAGATCAAACAGGAATTAAAAGAAAAGAGTGTATTTTTTCAACTTTATGACACTATTTTGGAAATTTAAATGAAATGGACAAATTTCTTAAAAATCAATTAGTCTGACCAAAGAAAAAATATTAAATTTTAATAGTCCTGTAACAAGTAAATAAATTGCATCAATAGTTTAAAAATCTCCCCACAAGGAAAACATTAGGCACAGGTGATTTTATAGGTAAATTTTATCAAAAAATGAAGAAACAAATACTCCAAAATCTTTATAAACACCTTCAGAAAACAAAAAGAGGGTACAATTCCCAAGTTACTTCATGTGCCAAGCACAACAAGATCAACATAGAGAAGTAAAGTTATAGGCCAATCTTACTTATGAATATGGAGTTAAAATCTACCTTCTCCCTCCAAAAAATATGTAAAAAGAGAATGTAAAATGACCTAACTAGTTTCATTTCAAGAATGAAAAATGAGTATAAAATTATAAAATTTATAAAGGTTATTCACCACATTAAATTGAGTCTCTCAAGGTCATTCTTTCTGATAATTGTTGTTTTCTATTTCTAATTCAAATTCGATCAATGTCTGCTTCTTATATTTTGAAGTTAACTTTTTGTGCACATTTACTTTAGAAATGTGATACTGTCCCTTGGATTCATCCCTTTATCTTTATGAAATGTCTTGATTTTTAGTAGTGTTTCTTGTTTTTAAATCTATTCTGTCTGGTATTAGTATAGCAACACCAGCTTCCTTCGGTTAAGGTCTGCATAGCATGTCTTTTCCCATCCTTGTAACAATTATGTGTTCTTATGCTTAAAGTTGTGAGTCTTTTAAGCAGCTTATAATTACATTTTGTCTTTACACTCAGTGTGACTATCTTTGTTAACTGGAATACTTACTCATTTATATTTAACATAATTACTGCTTTATTTGTGTTTACATCCTCCAATTTAGTACCTGTTTTCTTGTAGTTCACTTGTTCCATGTTTCTTTGCCTCTCTTTTCTTGACTTCTTTTGAGTTAATCAAAAACTTTTCATTATTTTCTCTCCTTTAGTAACTTACTTGTTTATAAGTTTATTCTTCTTATAGTTACTCTAGAGATTACAATTCCATTCCTTGATATATTACCATCTGATACAAATTGTTACTTTTCCACTTCCTTGATAATGTTCAAAATGTGGAACATTTTCAGTCCATTGACCCTCTCTTGCGTTTTGCAATTTTGTTGTCATGTATTTTAATTCTGCATGTTTAAAACCTCACAAGACATTATTATTGTTCTACACAGTCATTATCAGTCAATGTACATTTATATTCATCTATATGTTTACGCTTTGACTTTGTGTGTTTAATTTCTTCTTGCATTTCTGTGATTCCCTTTAGGATATATATAATTTTTTCAGACCAAAGATCTCTCATTAATGTTTCTTTCAGTGCAGGTTTGCCAGAGGTAAAATACTCCTGGTTTTTGTCTGAAACTATCATCATTTTACATTTATTTTTGAAGAATATTTTTGCCAGTTATAAAATTCTAGGTTGGAATTTATTTTATCTCAGCACATTAATGAGTCCATTCTTTTGTCTTTTGCCTGCTGTCATTCTGTCAAGAAAACAGCTGTCAATCTTTTATTTTCCTCATCTCAAGATAATGTTCTTTTCCCCACCTCTGACTGCTTTTAAGCTTTTCTCTTATTTGGTCTATAGCAGAACACTAGGTTGTGCCTCAAAGCAATTTTCTTTGTGTTAATTTTTCTTGGGGTTTACAGACCTCCTTGAATCTGTCTTTCAACAATTTTACAAATTATCCAGCCATTTTCACCTTGCATATCATTTTATAGTCCCTGCTACTACTTTAATTCTGGGATTCTGATTACATATATGTTGGATTATTTGGCTGTGGCTCACATGACATCTCATACATGTAGTCAATGCTCTTTCATGTATTTTCCATTCTTTTCAATATTTGTACTGAGTTTAGATATTATATATTGATCTTTCTTCAAAAAAACCCCAACTAATCCTGGCATCTTCTGTTTCTAATATTTAGTTATACCAATGTAACATGTACCCAAAACCTTAAGGTATTTTATATTTTTGTAATTTCCATTGGATTCTTCTTTTTATTTTATATATATTCTAATTCTCTGTTGATATGCTCTAAATTTTAATCCATTTTCTCCAAGTTTCCTGTTTATCAATCATACTAAACTCATTATATTAAACTTTATGAAATTTCTATTACTCTACCAGTTTTCTTCAACAAAAATGTCAGTATCATATGGTTCAAACTGATGCTGCTTTAATTCCATTATCTGAATAGTGTATGAGAATGTTTCCATTGTCTACTTTTCTTTTGGCTTTTGGTCAAGTGGTCCTAAATGTTTATGTGTGTGTGTGTGTGTGTGTGTGTGTGTGTGTGTGTGTGTGTGTGGTGTTTTTTAAATAAAGTTTAACTGCATAGAGTATAGCACACAAATCTTAATGTATAACTTGATGCACTTTTGTATATGTATACACCCATATATTTTCACCTAGATCAAGATATAGAGCATTTTCAGTAATGAAGGTTACCTCATGCCCTATCCCAGTCATTGCTGCACCAAGAATAGTTGGGGAAATTATGCTTTTTTTATATAGTATGTACTCCTTTGTGCTGATTTCTTTTCACTTAACTTTATGTCTATGAGTTCATCCATGTTGTTGTGTCTGTCAGAATTTTGCTACTTTTCATTGTTGAGTAGTATTCCATTGCATAAATACATGACAATGTATTTATCCATTCTACTGTTTATGGATACCTCTTGTTGTCTTTCCATTTGTGTGCTTTTATGAAGAGTGTTGCTCTAAACATTGTGGTGCTTATCTTTGGTGGACATAACCACTCATTTTGGGGGGAAATATAAAACTAATGAATCCAGATGCTGGGCCGTATGTATATTTTGCTTTAGTAGGTATTGCTAAATAGTTTTTCAAAGTGATTTACTAATTTATAGTCTTATTAGCAGTTTAAGAGAATTCCAGCTGTTCTACATCCTCCCCTGAACCTGATACTGTGAGTCTTGTTAATTTTAGCTTTTCTGGTGGGTGTATAGCAGTATATTATTGAATTTTATCTTTATTTTTCTGATGATTAATTGATTAATTAAACTAAATACTTTTTTGTGTTTATTGATTATTTTAAAATCTTCCTTTATGAAGTGTCTGCTCAAGTTTCTTGTTTTTCTGCTGGGTTATCTGAATTTTTCTCATTGATTTATACGAGTTCTTTTTATACTCTGAATTTGAGTTCACTGTTGGATATTTGCATTGGAAATATCCTTTCCAAGTCTATGGCATGAATTTTTATTCTCTTAATGATATCTTTTAATGAACATGGATTCTTAATTTTAATGAAGTCCAATACATTAGTCTTTTCTTTTACAGTTCGTAAATTTTTGGTTTTGGGAAAGTCATGTTTGCCTACTTAAAGAGAATTAGGATCTTCTCCTATTTTTCCTTCTAGAAACCTGATTTGTTTTAATTATCATTTTTAATTCAATGATCCATATTGAATTAATTTTCATGTACTGTGTGAGGTAGGGATTGTATTAGTCATGGTTCTTCAGAGAAAAAGAACCAGTAACATATCTATATACATATATAAAATAAGGAATTTTCTCACCTGATTATGGAGGCTGAAAGCCCCAAGATCTGCAGTTGACAAGCTGGAGACCCAGGAAAGCTGATGGAATAGTTCCAGTCTAAGTCAAAAGACCCAAGAATCAGAAGAATTGATGGTGTAAGTTCTAGTCTGAAAGCCAGCAGGCTCAGGACCCAAGAACAGCCAAAGTCGCAGTTCAAGTCCAAAGGCAGGGAAAGATGAATGTCTCAGCTCGTGACAGTCAGTCAGTGACTGATATCTATGGGAAGGTCAGTCTCTTTGTTCTAGTCAGGGCTTCATCAGATTGGATCAGGCCCACCTGCATTGGGGAGGGTCATCTGCTTTACTCAGTTTTCTGATGCAAATGTTAGTCTTATCCAGGTATACCCTCATAGACACACCCAGAATAATGTTTGACCAAATATCTGGGTGCCTCATGGCCCAGTGCAGTTGACAAATAAAATTAACCATTACAGGGATCAATATTCATTTTTATCTATCGTCTGTCTATCTATCTACACTTGACCCATCACCATTTTTTAAAATGACCATCCTATTCCCAGTGAATTGTGTAAATACTTTGTCACTAATCATGTGTCTGATAAGGATGGTTATTAACACAATTAACAAAGTTGATGATAAATATAGCTATATATATGTTCATAACTATTTAAAATATTTTATATTTTTACTAAAATAATAATTGTGTGGTTAAAAAATGTTAATGTACTCTGCTGCCCCTTTTCTCCTCTGCATTCCTGCTCTCCATAAACAATTGTTTTTCATGATTTTGCCCATTTCTAATTAATGCTTATATTAATGCAAATTTCTTGAGTCATGAGTGTTACATATTATATACAGATTTCTTGTTTTATTAGTTACATTTTTTTGCTTCTGCATCCACTCCCCATTTTCCCTCCTCTACCTAATCAATATATCTATGTCACAAACTGTAGTTATATCAGTAATTAATGTTTATATTAATATAACCATATTGCTTTCTGCCTAACCATGCAGTATACAATAATTCTCCTGTACAACTTTTTGGTTTTCTGGGACGTTGACAACTGTTTTATTTTCTGATTACTTAGTGTTCTATGCATTGAGAGTCATTTCTTGATAAATGCTCCAAAAGACTTGTCAAATATATGGCAGTATTTTTCCAAGTCTTTAGACATATTTCTGAGCACTTCATATGTTCTCCTACCCCAGAGACGTCCTTCCTACAACCTTTTGTGAGTTTGTTCATGTAGCTTACGGTGTTACGGTGGAGATGAAGAATTTTAATCTCATCTCCTATTCTTTTGTATAGAAGCTTTTTTTTTTTTGTCTTGTTTCATTGCTGTTTGTTTTTTTCCCTCTCTGAAGCTCGCAGGATCTACTCTTTATCCTTAGTGTTCTGAAATTATGTGATAATGTTGTTGGCATAAGTCTTCTGTTATTATTGTTTATTCTGTTAGGTGTTTCATGGATCCAGCCAATCTGCCAGTTTCTCATTGATGTTCTCCCCAGAATTTTCTCTTGCTGGTCATCTATGGGAATTCCTGGATAGACTCAACACATTTCTCATCTTCTCTGTTCTGTTACTCATCTTTTTTGTTTTATTACTCATCTATTTGTTTTATTTTCTCCCATCTATTGTCTATTCCACTAAGTTCTTTTTAGTTTGCTTATTTGTTTTTATTTTTGTATCCCTCCTTGTCTTGATCTGTGTCGTTCATGTTGAGTTTTCTCACATGTGTTATGATTTTGGGCTCTTTATTCATATTTAAAAGCAAAGCTTTAAACTCATTAGAAGCTCCAAGTGTCCTCATCAGATCACCATTAGGGGCCTCCACTGTGGTGCAATCAGGCTGCCAGCTTTTTTGTCTTTCTGTTGTAAAGCTCCCTAATGACAGACCTTGTAAACATTTTTATTTGTATCCATTTGGTTTGTCCAGAAAATAGTCGTTTAATATACTATCTGGTGGCATTATACCAATTACTGACACCCTGGAAAGAGGGCAAGGGAAGAGATGTGGTATGTGACCATTCTGGATTTGGATTTATTTTTTCCTTTTGTTTTCAATTTAGTACCTTCTCTCCCAACTACATCTGGTTTCCCCACATCTGGAGCCTCTCAATTCTAAACATAATAAAACTCCCATTTCCTGTAGAGATGGGAATGGGATATATCCTTGGCTACACATGGAAGACAAAGAGATTGGAAAAGGCATGGGGGGTGGCATCTAACTGCTCAGTACAGATGTGCAACTTTGGTAACTGTGCTGCCAAACCCCAAACCTTCCTAGAGTCCTGGGGGAAATGAATTTTTTTCACTGCTCTCTCCTCTATTGGCACAAAGGCTTCATTTTCCTTGGTTCTTCTGTGTTATTTACCCCTGCTCTATTTGCTATCTTTGAAACAATTTCTATCTATGAACAGTGTTGATTGCTCTTCTATTCTCTTTATCTTTATGGGTTATTATTATTTCAGTTATTTTACTAGTGTATCAATAGAGTTTTGAGAGAGTAAGGAAATATATGCATGAGAAATTTAATGTATATCTATGATTTCATAGATACTTCTTATATATATATATATAAATCTTTCTTTACAGACACAAATCATACCACAAATTAAGCAGAGAATATGTATTTTGAAATAAATCCTGTACTTTCATAAAGACTAACACAAAGAAAATCAAAAAAGAATAAAATGTAAATATACAGGTGTATATTTTATGACTAAATACAATAAAAATAATCACCAAATAATAAAAACCTCCACAGCTGTCAACGATAGAAACTATTACTAATGCCTTGACTATTATTATTGTTATTATTAATTTTATTATTACTACTAGTAAATAACCCCTGGAATAAAAATTAAGTTCAAATAAAAGTCCAAATAAAAAGGAGTATGAACTCTTTAAAAATGAATGTCAGTGAAGACAATGTGTGTGAAGGTCTGTGAGTACTCACGTGAATCTGGAGAGTCTTAAATGCACATAGCAGAAAATAAAGAAGATTGAAAAGTAAAAGAAGCATATATAAAACTCAAGAAGCTAGAAAATAGATAAAAAATAAATCAAAATTCTATAAACATGTTTAATAAAGATAATGGGAACACTCACTAACATAGAAATTTAAACAAATGAATACAACCCCAAAAGCTTGCTTAACAGGACTAATAAAAAAAAATAAAACTTCTCACAAGACTAATCAAGAAAGAAAAAGAGAGAAAAAATAAACGTTAGAAAAAAATGGGACAGATACATAGTTACTGACAATATTATGAAAAGTTATGAGTAATCTATATACTGGTTTATGCCAATAAATGTAAACATTTCAATCAAATTTTTAAAGATAAAGTAAGTGGTGAAAATCAACTCAGGATGAGATGGACTACCATAATATATGAATAACCATAGAATAAAATGAAAGGAAGTCACATAACAATCTTTAAAAATGTATCAAGCTCAGGTGACTTTATGGGTCAGTTCTACTAATCTTTACTGAATTAAAATGATATACCATATGAACTGTTTCAGATAGTAAAAACAAAAATTTAAAGCTCTTCAACTGATTCTGTGATCCTAGCTTAACTTCACACCCAAACCAGAAAAAGAGCTTTAAAACAATCTCAAATCAATGAAAAGGAAAGAAAAAATTATGTCAAACTTACTTATGAACATAAATGCAAAGATCCTCAAAGAAACAATAGTGACTTTATTCAGGCAATAATATAAATATTGTTTATATTTAGTATAATAGTACACTTTGACCAACCAGGTTTACTCAAGAAGGTAAGACTGATTTAACATTAGAAATCTATCTTGTAATTAATTGATTTAATAGATTAAACAACAGATGATAGATTTTATATTCTTTTTTTTTTTTTTTTTTGCGGTACACAGGCCTCTCACTGTTGTGACCTCTCCCGTTGCGGAGCACAGGCTCCGGACGCACAGGCTCAGTGGCCATGGCTCACGGGCCCAGACGCTCCACGGCATGTGGGATCTTCCCAGACAGGGGCACGAACCTGTGTCCCGTGCATCGGCAGGTGGACTCTCAACCACTGCGCCACCGGGGAAGCCCCAGATGATAGATTTTAATATCCATCCTTATAAAAATTACCAGCAAGCTAGGCAAAGTAGGGAAGATCCTTGTTAAAGTACCAATCAGGAGCCACAGCCAGTATTTTTTTTACAGTAAAGTATCAGCATTCCTGTTTAAGCCAGAGCCAAGAATGCTAGCAGTCACTACTACTCTCAATGCTGTTCTGAAGGTTCTAGCCAGACAGCAAAAAGTAAGAGGTGTAAAACTGAAAAGGAAAAGACAAAACTGCCTCTAAATAGTAGACTTAATACATGAGTTCAGCATGAGATTAAAGAACAAAGATCTCCAAATCGATAGCTTTCCTCACCTCTAGGCATCATCGACTAGAAAAGATAATGACAAAAGATGCTATTCTCAAAAGGACTGGAATAATAATAATTCCAGAAATTCCTAGGAAACATATTTCTTTCTTTTCAAAGTTTTCTTGGCAGTTCTTTCTTGAGCGTCAGGCTAATTTATTGAAATTGTGTGTGTGTGTGTGTGTGTGTGTGTGTATGTGTGTGTGTGTGTGTGTATGTGTATTTCTCCTCTATTCTTCCCTCCATCATCCTATGAAAGTGGGCACTGCTTCTGGGGGTAGATAGTGGGTCAGAAGAGAAGTGGTCTGCAGTACATGTGGTCCCCCCAACTCTCCTGGGAGATCACTGATGTGATGATGCCAAACATTAGTGACGGGCACCAGAGAGGAGACAGAGAGAAAGAGGATGTGCCCTCTGCTTTCCCAAAGGTGAGTTCAGAGCTGAAAGAAAACAAGGGTGCCTGATGGCAATGCCTGAAGAGGCCGACAATGTCTTGGGAGGATGGCTCGTGACACCTCTGCAGATTGGGCCCGAATCACTGGGTTCTCAGCCTCAACAAAGGCTTGGATGGGAGCCAGAGTTCCCTAAATTCAAGGGTCGTTACATGTTCAGCAACAAGGATGGTTGCGGGGACTTTGATGGCCTTAAGGGTGAGAGGCCCTTTTTCTGTTTCTCTTCTAGACAAAAAGGAGGTAGGATAGCTACCCTGAATCTGAAGTCAACCAGGCCTCGGTTTGGATCGGTATGATGAGTATAGCAGTACACAGAGTAGGAGCCCATGCACTTGGGACGGCTTGAAGTCCCCATAACACCAGCTCTGGACCAAAACAGGAACAGAATAAAGTTCCATCTTGCTAGTCCAACCCTGACTGAGGCCCTCTGTGAGTGTCAGTTTCCTCATCTGTAAACTGTAGACAATCTTCATAGCCTTGCTGTGAGAATTGAAAACCTAAGGCATTCAGTGTGCTCAGCAGTTTTTAGCATATCACTAAATCATGTTCATACATGTTAAGTATTATTATTATTGTTATTATTGTTGTTATGAATAATATTAAATCAAAATATATACTGCAAAGCTGTTAGAAACATAGAGATAAACATAGAGAAACAACATCAGTGGTAGAATATAGCTGTATTTTTCTGATTTGGTACCATATTTTATTTGCTCACTTAATATATCAAGTCACAGAAGTCTATTGATAACATTGATTTAAAGTAATGTATTAAACTCTGCAGAGATAATGCTTGTTGCTTTTTTTCCAGTGCCCATCAAATATTTACAATAATAATTATGTTAGATCTCTAAAATACCCGAATAAATTCTTGAACAGATTGTAATGGCTACATTCTCTGATTGCAATGCAACAGACTGTATATAGATAGTATAATTTTAAATGAGAAACTACTTGAAATTTAATAAGCATATTTCTATGTAACCCAGTAAAAGATAAATTGCAACTACAAATATAAACTATTTGAAAAATAATGAGATAACAACATAGGAAAATGTATGTGCGGCAGCCAAAGCTGTACTTATTAGTACAGTAATAATCTTAGATGTTTTTCTTATTAAACAGAACAAAAATAAAAACAAATACTCTGACCATTAAACTCAACAAGTCAGCAAAAAAACAAGAAAGCATAAGAAAAGTAGGAGGAAGGAATTAACAGAAATAACAAGCATAAATATGCAGTCAGCAGAATTGCTAAATAAATGAGATTGGGTTCTCTGAAATGACAAATAAAATATTCAAAACCAAAAAATCTAATCAAAGAAAAATGAGACCAAAATAGGATTGAGAATAAAGACATAATCACAAATATGAAGAGGATTTATATAGATTTTTAAGAGATTTCTATGAAAAGCTCTGCTAAATATGGAAACTGCGTAAAATTCATAATGTTCAGGGAAAACACATTTAAACTGGCTTAAGAAAATCTAGAAAATACAAGTAAACCAGAGACTCTTTAAACAAATAGAAAAATATTGTCAAAGAAGTAGCTCTATAAAGATGCTGGGATCAGAGGGTTTTACAGGCAAGATTTATCAATCCTGTAGGGGATAGATAATTTCACTGTAATTTAGCTGTTCTAGACAATGGAAAAAGAGTTTCTCTCTCTGTCTCTGTCTCTGCCTCTCTCTCTCTCTCTCTCTCTCTCTCTCTCACACACACACACACACACACACACACACAAGCACACAGAATTTTTTTAAAAAGAGAATACATTTCAGAAGAGAGGACATATGATTTTTTAAATACATTTTTGCTTATAATATTATTACTTACCTGGAAAAACCGACAGAATCAAGTGATAAGCCATTGAAATTAATGAGAAGTGAGGAAAGTAGCATATTACATAATTGAAAAATAATCACTATTTGATCAGAAATAACCAGCTGATGGATGTAATAAAAAATGATCCTTATTTATTATAACATTTCCAAACATAAACTACCTGGAAATAAATTTAACAAGAAATGTGCAAGACCTATAGGATGGGGGGAAAAAAACATCCTATAAAACTTTACTGAAAAAGCAAGCCTGCATAGGTAAACTCCTGGTGGGAGGGGGTGAGTGAGTCAATCTCTAGGGGAGGGATGCTGACGCCAGAGCATCAGGTGGTCTTGTGGAGATTAAAACCTTGAAAATATGTCCTTTTCAAGTCTCAGAGACATTTTGTGAAACCAGTAATGAGAAATTCCCTGCACCCACAGAAGCCTGGATAGATGTAAATGAGGAGAAGCTGGGGCAGGGCCAAGCCGCACAAGAAAGAAACCTTAGCCACTGGCAGGGCCTAGTTAATAGTTTAGGTGGTTGAGATTAGGTAACCCCAGGGAGACCTGAGGAAACAGGGCACCAGGACTCTTTACTCAGTGGGGGTCACAGACTCCACGGTGACACTGGTGAAAGCTGGAGAAGAAGTGAGTTCTCTTCGGAAAAGGGGGCATATATACAAGCATACACTTCCCGTCCATCTCAGTGTGGCCGTGGGCCCTATGAGGACCCTGTCTCAGCTCTTCTGTACTGTCACCTTCCGCCATGGGAGCTTACCCTGATCCTCCAGAGGCAGGGGCATAGATCACCATCCAGGTCTCAGACTCCAGAGTCACCCTCCAGGTCAGGAGAGCTTGATGCATGTGGGCCACTGCTTCCTGGGTGGGGGACGGTGCCCTGAGCATAATCCGGGCTTAAAGTTAAGGGGCAGGAGGGTGGCTTTTCCATTTGTCAAAGATCTCAGAAGACAGTCAGCCCAGCTGACTCAAGTCAGGCTGTCCTCACTAACTGATTTGTTGGGTAATCTCTCAATCCTCACCACACTTTTCTATGGAGCAGGTTTTCTGTGATCATACCAAGATGAACTTGGGGAGCATCAGTCTTCATCTTTATCAACCTCCTTCCTGACCCCACCCACAAGCCACCCTAAATAAAGACGCTAAGTAAAAACTGTGCACTTGCCATGAAAGGACAGCTTCCAGAGAAATGCCCTGTCCCCACCTGCAGCCAGATTACTGTCCTAAATGCTTACAGAGAAATTCCAGTGCCTGCCATGCTTGTTTCCATGTGCAAACAGAGGCTGCACCCCTCCCCCACCGTTGCCATCTGGTAGATCCTGTTTCTCTCTGTTGGTTGAGTTCTTCTACCCTCCACATGCAAACACCGGATCCAGGAATGCACAATTCTAACCCAATCCAAATCTAGGAGGTGGAAAAGGCACACTCGGATGTTTTCTAGTTCTTGTCAGTTAACCGGTGAAGCTAGTTATTTAATTTTTTATACTAGCTCAAAGTCACATGTCTGAAGGGCCTGAGGGTTTTCTTGGAGCCTTCCTAATTTTTTGCAATCAGCTCCTGGCTTCTGACTGCACAGGAGGGCAGTCAAGCTGAATGAGTGAACAGAAATATGACATCAGAAGACCCTGAATAGACCCAGTGGTCAGGAGACATTAATCTTGAGGTGTGCCATCTCCTTTCTCTGAGGAGCTAACGTCGCCCCCATTTCTGACCACTGCACTTCATTTGTCTGGTTAATCTCCCAGAACCTGGGTCTTATGATTAATCCCATAGGTAAATTCTGCTCTGGTGGGTCTTTGCCTCCCTGAATTTTCAGGATGGCACAGATCACTGATATCTCTTCTCTGACCTCAGCCTTCCCTGGACCCATATGACCGTTCACACCATCTGGGGTCAACTCTCCCCTCTGTTATTTGACCTTAAACAGTCCAGTCCTATAAATACCACAGCCAAGGTAAAGGGCATGATTTAGCAAGCATTCCCTGAGCACCTACTACATGCCAGGTGCTGAGCAATGTGCTGTAGGGATTGTGGAGATGATGAAAACGTGGAGTCTGCCCTCCCAGAGTTTATGCTTACTTAAGGCAGACCCTAACTCTGTCACCTGGCAGACCATGTTCTGAAGCTGAGGATGGTACTGAGAAAGCACAGCAGATGGGGGCTTGCTGCTGACTCTTGGGGAAGGGGAAGGCACTAAGCACCTGGGGCAGGGGATGGGCACTTGTCAGGTGGGAAGAGCAAGGATACACAAAAGAGCATGTAGAGGAACCATTAGTCTGATGGGACTAAAGCTTTAGGTGCATGAGGGAAAGAGTATGAAGAAAGGTTGCTTCAGGATGTTACGGTGGGTTTCTTTCTCTCAGAACTGGATAAAGCATCAAGACAGTAGAAGCTACGTTTGCCATCTTGCAAAAGTCTCAAATGAAGTGTCTGATGATCTGTTGCTTGTATGACTCTTGAAGCCCTCAGCCACCTTGAGGATATACGAAGGCTTAAGGAGAAGAGATCAGATGAGATCTGTTAGTGGATTTCTTTGGAAAAGTTTGGTGATGCCTGCAATATCTCTCCCCCAACCTCACTTGAAGACAGGAGAGAAATCCTTCAGTGGGGTCACCTGGGGAGCCTAGTGTGTGCCCCACAGTCTGGACATGGATGTCTACCTCCACCTGGGAAACCCAGAGGACAGAGATAAGTGTCAGCTGACTTGGGCAGAGTTGGAATAACCCAGCTCCCCAGAGTTGGCAGGAGTACCTCCCCGTGGGCCATGCATGGAGAATGCCAACCTGCAAGGTGCAGGTACCCTTCCCTGGAGATGAACCACCAGAAACTCAGGGGCTGAGGCAGAGTGTGGCCAGCCAGGGGTCATGCATCACCCACTTCATGGAAAAGTTCTTCAGAGAAGAACTGGCAAAAGCAGCCTTCAAAAGCCAGAGTCAACTTGAACTTTCTGCCAGCCAGGTAAGAACTTCCCTGAGCCCTCAGCTCTTCTCTCCCCTCCTCCACTGCACAGGACCAAGAAACATGGACTTGAAAGTGAGAAGGTGGTGAGCATGAAAGCAGACTCCCCTGACAACTCAACTACGAGCAGTTTGGGGACAGGTGGGGGCTGGTGACTGGGAGAAGTCAGGCTTGTGGAAGAAGTTGGAAACTGATTATCACGTGGGACGGGCTTCTTGAGTTACTGAATTGAGACTGTTTTGTGAGTTAAGGCTATTTCAAGATTTTTTTTCTGCTGGCAAGAGTGATTTCCTAAGCTTGTGTGCAGGAGTGGGGAAGGAACAGCCCAGCAAGCAGACTTGACAGAAGGAAGCAGTATGCCATGACTTCTACTTGTTCCTGGGTGCTGGGTATAGAGCTTAGGCCTTCACTGAGTGGGTGTCAAATGCCAGGGAGGGCTGTGCACTTTTTCGGGGGTGTCTAAATTTAACGTTTCCGAAACCAGGAGCGCTCAAATGTGATAAATACATGTTTCATCCCATTTGTGGAAAACAGGATAAACTTCCAAATGTCCTTCTGCATTTTAGTAAGAAACTTAAAGAAATGGAGAAATCATTTTTCTATGTGGTTATATAGTTTTCGAAATTCTAATGACTGCATAATACTCTACTTAACCAAATCCTGTTGGATGGACGTTAGGTTATTTACAATTTTTCACCATTATAAATAATGCTATGATGAATATGCTTGTGCATTAATCTTTGTGGTTACCTCTGATTATGTCCTAGGGTGAAAACAGCAGAAGTGGGATTACTGAGTGAAAGAAAAAATGTGAGGCCTTTGATACAAAATGCCAGTTTCCCCAAAACCTTAAACCAATTTATAACCCCATGTGTCAGCGACAGTATAATTCACCCTCACACTGCCAAACAATGAACATGAAATATTTTAAAATCTTTTCTTATATGATAAATGATTAATGGCATGTCAAGGTTTTAATATGTATTCCTTTGAAATCTGGTGAGAATAAACAATTTTCTATCTTGACCAAACGTATTTCCTCTCTTACAAGTTTTCATTTGTTAACTTGTGTTTATATTTTTGAGTTCTTTACCTTTTTCATGTCAGTTCATGTGAATAATCTGCATAATAAAACATTAACTCCTTGTCTTATTTGATGCAAATTTCATCTACAGTTAATTGTTTACCTTTTAGTAGTAACTTTAGATATTTGCATGTTTTAAATATCATGTCATTAAGTGTATATGTCTTTTTCCTATGTGGTTTATTCTAACAAGGCTTTCTGAGAACAGAGAAAAATGCCAATTTTATAATGTCAGGTAAAAATTATATTTACAGTATGGTTAGAACTATAAGATATACATACACCAAGTTAAAACCAAAGTCCTAATAGCAAAATCTAGAAGTTTATCAAAATTTTACCAGTAGTTGGCATTAAGAATTGGGTATGTAGATATTTGTTTTCTATTTTTCTATATATCTCCTATTTTGTGTAATAGGAGACTTGAATATTGTACGTGAACCTTATTCCACAAATTCAGATGTGCAAGAAATGTCATATTAAACAATGTCATTTTCATTAAATCAAAACAAATCTGACTTGAGTTTCCATCTTTCAGGGCTGTTGGGAAATTTTATCTTAACTATTTTGTCTCCTCCACTCCTTTGGACACACTAAAATCTTGAAGGTTTACCTGAGAGCCATAATACAGGAACTTCCAGTCTTCAGCTGATCCTGATCTAAGCCCGTGAGATCTTCACCCAAGCTCTCCAATCCCTGAAGAAAGACATCTTCAAATCCTGACCAATCTTGGGCACAGGGTCTTTCCCAAGACACAGAGCCTGGAACAAGGGTTCAGTCTGTGGACACTGTGCAGGCATTCTGCTCTGCAGTGTGAGTCTTTGTGGTCCTGCTTCTGCAATCCAGAACCCCTAACCACCACCCTCTTCCAACTTTCCATCGTCTCTTGCCCCTAACCCTCCCCATCCCCCTCTTCAAAACACTTGTATCTCTCCTCTTTCACAAGGAGCTAAGCCCTTTGGAAAACAAAAGTCAGGAAGGGAGCTTGCCTTTAGGAAAAGTCCAGAATGTCTCAAGAAGGAATTCAAGTGCCCCTGGTCAGGGTCTGTGGCACCTGCTCAACTGCCTCCTGTTCTCTCCCTCTGTCTTCTCTGTAACTGATGCTTCAGCCCTTCTTCCCAACTGTCTTCAGCCCTAATGTTCTCTCTCACCTCTGGGTACTCAGGAATACTACCCTCTGCCCAGAACATTCCTCTTCCACTGACTCCTATTTGTCTGACCTCCTCTTACCCCCTTTCAAGCCTCAGTTCAAAAGAGCCATCTTCCCTGGGAAACTTCCCCTTTCCTTCAGACCTGGGTGAGCCCCTCCTTGCACCCTGCACTTGGCCCTCCAGAGGATCCATCACAGGGCGTAAACAACCTACATATTCATTTATGTCTCTCTCTAGGCTGGAAGCCCCATGAGGCAGGGTTTGTGTCTGGAATGCAAAAGATGCTCAATAGTGAACAGATGAACAGGGTCACTGGTGTTCCCGCCCCTTCCCATCCACCAGCAGGCTTGCCTCTGGATGATGCTGGAAGTTTGGGAGTTTCCCTTTATACATCTTATCACCCTTATAGCTCAGTGCCATGGAATGTCACTACTTGTTCGCAGCCTGACTCCCCCAGCTGGCCTGTGGGTTGCTTGAGGGATGTGGGCATGCCTCATTTGACCTTAACTCCCTATGCACATAGTACGCAGCCCCGTGCATGCCTGCTACACAACACACACACACACACACACTGAGTGTGCTTTTTGCTTTTTAGTTATTAAGTCTTCTTTTTAAAGTTGTCTACTCTTTCCAAAAAACTGAAGTTTAATCACAGTGTCAAAGTGTATGTGATATAGACATAGATATAGATAAGTATAGATATAGACTAGCAAAACTACTGTGAGATTCCTTTGAAGAATAAAGTAAGAAGAACTACATATTTTTTTTAGGGAAGAGTCAGGAGTAGGACTTGCAGCAACAGATATTAAAATGCATTATAGAGCCACAGTGCTTAACACAATGTGGTATTGACAAAAAGAATGAACAGATCAATGGATGAGAATTGATAGTCCAGAAACCTTCCCTAGTGTATGCAAGCATTTAATTTATGATAGAACAAGCAACTCATCAAAAGGAAAAGATGACTTTGGAAATTATTGGCTAATCAGGGAAAACATTCAAATCATACCCATATATCCCTTTCTATAGCGAAACCTATTTTAGATTAATTAATGAGTTACATTTCAAAAATTAGCTGAAAATATAACAGCAATTAAGTTTAGGGAGAACTTCCAAAACCTAAAGTTAGTATAAGCAATGAAAAGAGGAAAGATTGATAAAACTTTGTAAACATTACTGGCATTTTATGTAAAAATGTATCACCATCATAAAAAACAACAACAAACAAATAGACAAGGATTTTAAAAAACACTATAGATAAGGAATTAATTTCCTTCATGTTTTAAAAATTACTTAAAAGTCAATGAAAGAAAAAAAAAAACTAGTTATCTACCAGGAAACAAAATCAATTAGTGATTCTTCTGAGTTGTGGGAATACTAACAATCTTAACTTTTAATGCTTTTCAGTATTTTCTTATATCTTGTATGTATTACTTTTATAAGCAGATTAGAGACCAACAATATTTTAAAGCACATATCTTCTCTATCAGGGTGGTGTGAGGTGAGGGGTGCAAAGAACATAAAAGAGTTTATAGAATATTAATGCAAGTAGGTAATACACATATAAAAATGATCACACTCAGAAGTAATTAAATAACAATGCAATAGCAATTTTAATTTATAAAATGGCAGAGTTTTATAAAAACAGATAAGATTCTATGTGATGACTGTATGGAGAAATGGTATTTTCATGTCTATGCTGGTCATAATGTGATTTAGTAAAATCCTCTGGAAGGCAATTTGTCAATTATATATCAAGAACCTTATTATAAGAACATATTCCTTGATTTAGTCTCACATCTAGGACTTAATCCTTAAGAGTGAATTAGGCAGGTCCACAGTGACTTGGGTATATGGCGAGGTAACACAGAGCTTTAGGCTGGGATGTTGGTCCCCTTCCATCAATGGAGAGCTGCTCCCTCTGTCTGGAACTGGACAATTTCTTTACCTCCCATGACAACCCACGTGGACCCTGGCACCAGAAATGTCCTTAGTTCTTAGCCTGCACTTGATGAGTACCTTAGACAAATCTCCAGGCCCAGCCACACCTCTTGAGCCTGATGGCACTTGTCCCTGGCATGGCCTGCTTTCCGTAGCTCCCTCCCTAAATGGGTTGAGTCTGATGCCATGGGGGCAGGGATTTGGGAAGTCATTTGAAGACCTGAAGGAAATTCTAGGCCTGGGAGCTACACTATGTGATCTTGAGCAGGTCACTTCTTTCTAAACAAGCATGTATGACCATCTGCTGTGTCAGACACTGTACCAAGGTCTGTGCTGATGAGGAAGCCACCTGGGTTGGACCTTGCATATTGGTTGCTTTATCTCTAAACAATGATGATAACGTGCTTACTCACCCTCCCGCTGCCATCTACAATGAGCTGCATCGAAAATAATAGATGTCAACCTGCTACACATCCTCTAAAGTTCTGTAAAACCTGCAAACTATTTTCTTTAGGGTCTCCCAAGTTATGCTGTGAGCACCGCAGATATCAGGACCATGAAAATTTTCTCTTTCACCCTTTGCGCTGGTAAAGAGCTGCTGAACATCCTGGAAAGTCCTAGCTATCACAGAGCCGTTTGGACCTACCAAGGTCACACTGATGGATATTGACAAAGGCTGTCCTGGAACAGCTCTGACCAGTTGTAAAGACAGAAATCCAAGAGTTATTTGAGAAACCTCTATCTTGATCAAACCTCCCCCTTAACATATCTGAACCATCACCAAGCCTGGCTGATGCCTATTTTCCTCCAGATTATTTCAGAATACTGGGTGCAATTCTTGGGGGTCTTCCCTTTGCTCTTAGGATAAAGACCCACTTTTCATAAAGGCAGGAATATGCAGACCCTTGTCAACACTCACACCCACACCACTGCCCTCCAGCCTGACATTAGCCATCACATACTTCCACCCCAGGGCATTTGCACAGCACGCTTCTCTCACTCCATTCCCCTTGCCTCATCCCCTTTCTTACATACTAGCTTTTGTTTCCAACTAATCTTATCTGTGGCCTCTGAAACTTCAGTTCCTTGGGGAAGTCATCCTTGACCCCAAGGTTAGACAAGCTTCCCTTACTTTGTCCCTTGTTATAGTTCACACAACTTTTCTATCATAAGCTAAGTATGTTCCAATTAGTATGATTTCTTATTTCTGTGCTCGTGTTATGAGATATTTGATTTTAGGCTTCTATAATGTCAATTTCTTCTTCAGGAGGTAAGCTCCATGAAGCCATGTTCTTAGTGAATGAATGGACAAGTGAACAGAAAGGGGTTTGACTATCCCCCTTTGGGGACCAGTTCTGGAGCCTGGAAGAACCAACTGATGGCCAAACTGAAATGAGGGTGAAGGGCCTGGGTTTGCCCACGAGTTGGTGGAGAGTGCCTCATATGTGATCTAAACACATTCCCCCGAGCAAGGGAACACAGAGCAGAGAACACTGTGTGTGTGTGTGCATCTGTAGAAAGATTTTGAGGAAGAAGCAGAAAATAAAAAGAGACTCAATTCCTATGCCCATGGCATGCAAATGGTCTCTCTCTCCATTGATTTCATTTTGTGCTTCTCTTTTCTGTGCTTTCCCTTCACTATTGAACGCTCTGTGCTCTAAATGTTATAATGAACCCAGTGGCCTTGACGGCTCTCATCTTTAACCAGAAACATAATCGCCTCATTAACCTCTGGGGGGAGGTTTGGCTTTGCCCCCCAAAGGCTGGAGGCCAAAATTTCTGGGCGTGCCCATAGCCTCAGCTCAGCTGGTCGGCCAGAATTAATGGGAGATCAGTACGTTGGGGCAGAGCTCTCATTTGCTGGGTGGGGGAGCAGGCATTATTGATTTCTGTGGCAAAATGCTCTAGCTCCTTTGCATTGGGGGCTGTTATTTAACCATTTATGCACTTTGTCCCTCTGACCAGTGGGGAAGGCTGGGGCCCATGAAATTCAGATTTCTGGTTTGTGAAGGGTAAAAGTGCTTCCCTTCCTTGTGATATTCCTTCTGGTTTTGCTCATCTTATGAGGATACAAAATAAAGAGAAAAATCAGGTGGATGGTTCCACTGGCTACCACTTTGGTAACAAAAAGTAGGGCTATTTTTGCAGCATCCACAGCAAACAAAGTTGGACTTCTACCCCCCAACATCTGAGCAGAGGATCAGTTGACCAAACCCTCTTGGGTGAGTAAGATGGTCTAATACCAGCAAAATTTCCTGGATGATGTGAGTTCTCAGAGCCCTTGGAAAGGAGTTGGACCAACCCAGTTGGAACCACGGTGTGTCTGTCTCTCTATGGAATGACTTACATAGCTGATCTCACTTAATCCTCACACCAAGCCTTCAAGGCAGACATGATGAGTCCATTGAGACTAAAAGAGATGAAGCAATCCCCCCCATGGTAAGCAGAATACTACAGATACAAATAGTCCTACTTACCTAATCGAAGGTCCGTGCTCGACTCTTGCTGTGACTGTGCAATGTAGCTCTGCCACTGGCATCCTTGTGAAACTTGTGGAAACCACAGACATGCCACCGCTGTGTCCCCCCAATTATAAAGTGGACATAAAAGCATCTCCAAGAGGATGGAGTTTTCTGGAGCTTCTTCTAACCATCTAGCTGGTAGCCCTTAAAAATACTAAGTATAATGAGAAAGCATTTTCAAATGTGGAAAACTAGATCACATCATAAAACTTGACAATCCTCCCGACTTCTATTCCAAGCCCTTCGTCCCAGTGCTCAGGCCAAGAGAAGCCCATCTTGGCCGTGTTGCTCCGCACCATTGGTGCAAACAGCCAGGCATTCGTTCATCCTTCAAGTGTTTTCTGAGTGCTTCCTATTAAGACACAGTGGTGTCAGTTACCAGTCCTGGGTGTAGCGTGCCTGTCCAGAGCACGTGCAAGTGGCCAGGTGCTGCATGAACCGGGCTCTCTGGGGCCCAGAGGAGAGCCTTGGCCTTTCTGGGCTGAACACGCAGCTTTTCTGACAAGACTCTAGGTGAATGGAACCCCTCGCTCACACCTGCTCCCTGAGTTCTAATTGCTCCTCTGTAAGAAGCTGTTCCCCCATGTCACTGCAGGGTTTGCCTCTGGCTCCCAGGGCGCCTTGGAGAGCCAGAGGCGTTTCCTTGGGCTATGGGACCCTTTCAGGTGCGATAGAGCTCATGTCAGTTGTCTGTGGGGCTGGCTCTCACTCCCGGCATGGCCATGGGTTCCCATGTCCCACTGAGAGACCCATTCTTACCACTGTCAAATATCTGATAGTTTAGTTCAAAACACTTATATTTTAGCTTTTTTATTTTTCCTTTTGGAGCTTAGAGACACAGGGTTGACTTAATCATAGTCCTTGGCTCAAGGCATTTCATCATGGTTGTCAGTGCTAGGTGTTGCTTTTTATTTGTTTTCCCCCCAATGTTTTATACAGCAAACTTGAAAGACATTTACAGTGAACACCTGTACACCTTCCACCTATATTCTACCTCAGTACATTACTATAGTTTTTCTTATCATCTGTCTATCCATCGATCCAAACTTCTACCCATCAATGAATCTACTTTCGGGGTGCATTCCAAAGTAAATTGCAGACTTCAGTACACTTTCCTGTAAATACTTCAATATTTGTTTTCAGTTCTTTTGCTCTTTTGTTATAAAAACGTACATACAATGAAATGTCAAATAATAAATGTATTTATTGTGGAGTTGTGACAAATACATGCACCAGTATATCCCTAACACTTATCAAGATATAGAACATTATTGTCCTCCAGAAATATCCCTAGTGTCCCTAATTCATCCTCTACACCACTCCTTAGAGGCAGCCACTGTTCTGACTTTTTTCCACCATAAATTGGTTTTCTCTGCTCTGAACCTTCATATAAATGGACTCATCGAATATGCGTTCTTTTGTGCTTCTTTCACTCAGCATAACATTTTAAAGCTTCATCTGCGTTGTTGTACATATCAGTACTGTGTTCTTTTTTATTTCAGAGTGGAATTCCATTATATGAATAAATTACCTGAGTTTGTTTATCCATTCTTTTAGGCCATGGCCACCTTATGAATCAAGCTTATATGGTGTGAACATATGTTTTCATTTCTCCTTAATAAGTACCTAGCCTAGGTGTATCTTTAGTTTTATAAGAAAATGCAAAATTTTTTTCCAAAATGGATATACCATTTTACCTCCCTATCAAAAATACATGAGAGTTCTGGTTTCTCCACACCTTGCCAATATTTGGTAGCGTTAGAGTTAATCTTGGGCATTCTGGCAGGCAATCAGTGGTATCTCATTGCAGTTTTAATATGCATTTCTCTGAAAATGAACGATATTGAGCATTGTTTCATGCATTTATTGACCATCATTTGTCTTCTTTTGTGAATTATCTGTTTAAATACTTTGTCCATTTTTAATTGGGTTATTCGTCCTTTTATTATTGAATTGTGAGAATTCTCCACACTAATCTTTTGTGAGATATATGTTTTACAAATATTTTTTCCAGTCTGTGCTTCCCTTTATGAGTGGTTTCTTTTGATGAGCAGAAATTTATCATTTTGATGACTTGTAAATCATCATGGTTTCCTTTTACGGTTATTGCTCATGGTGCTGTATCAAAGACATTTTTGCCTACCCTCAGTTCACAAAAATATGGTTTCCCTTTAAAATAATTTGTGTTTTAATTCATAATTTGTGTTTGTGTTTGAATGAATTATTTGCATGTGTGCTATGAGGTAGGAATTGAGGTTCAATTTTTCCACATGAATATCCAGTTATTCAAGTGCCATTTGTTGAGAAGACGTCCCTTTCCCCATCACATTGTTTTGGCACCTGTGTCAAAAATCAAATGACTGTGTAAGTGTGCATCTATATCTGGGTTTGTACCCTTTTTTAAAAAAAGTATTTATTTCCTTTTATTTCTATTCCCCACACCCATTTCCTTCCCCCAAACCTGAGATGCTATTGTAATGTGTTCAAAGCATACGTTTCATTTGTAAATGTTCTTGTAAAATATGTATTTTTATTTTGTGTATAGGTATTTTTAATTTATGCAAATAATATTGAGCTCTATATCTTAACTGTGTTACTGTTTACCTTTTAAAAATAAGACATAATATATATATTACATATATATTTTTAATGAACCACTGACATCATGAGTGCATCCAATCCCCAGCCTCAGTGAAACACTCTGTTTTGTGTATTGTGGTATTTCACCTCTCTGCTCTCTCAGTGATGGACATCTGCTTACCTCCAACTTTCTACCCAAATCCATGCTGCAGTGACATTCCCATGCAGCTCCTGGAGACCTGAATGAGAATTTCCTTGTGGTCAAGACGATAGCATTTTCTAAAAATGACCACCACAACATATCCCATCTACACACTCTTCTACGATGTGATGTTGACACCCCTCCCATTGAGAGGTGGGGTCTATGTCTTCTTCCCTTGATCCTGGACGGACCTTCGTAACTTCCTCAAGCATTAGCATCAAGTGGAAATGAAGCTATGTACCAGCTGAGGCTAGGTCAGAGAAGTGCCATGCATTTCTTCCTTGACCCTGGGGCCGTTGACTCTTGGGAACAAGCTACCATGCTGAGTGGAAGCCCAGTAACCACGTGGAGAGGCGGCAGGTAGGACTTCTGCCAACAGCTTCAACTAGGATTCCAGCTGATGGCCAGGAACAGGTTCCAGGTGAGGGAGTAAGTTTCTGATGGTTCCAGCCCCCAGCTATCAAGTACATCCCCCACTCCGCCTTTGAGCCAGCCCAGCTGATGCCACAAAAATTAGAGATGAGTTTTCTCCACTAAGACCTGTCCAAATTGAAGACTGGTGAGTGAAATAATGATTGATTTTTAAGCTACTAAGGTATGCAATGGCTTGTTATACAGTAAAAGATAGCTGAAGCATATGGACTCAGTTTATGTATCTTGATTAAATCTTACAGATCGCACCCACAGAGGGCCATGGGGCCTACTCTCCCATTGTCAGCTCAAAAGGCCCCTCTGTCCTCACATTCCTGTTCCTACTTGGCATTGCCTGTTACTAATTTTTGCCTAATAGTCGCCAAGTAATAGCTCATTAATTTAATTTGCATTTATCTGATTACTAATGACTTTGAATGTTTCTTCATATGCTGATTAGCTTTTGGGTTTCCCCTTCTTTAAGTTTCCTATTCATACGCTTCTTCATTTTTCTAGTAGGTGCTATCTTTCTATTTGTTTTGTAGTCTTGATATAAGTCCCTTGTCAATTGTGGAAATTGCAAACATCTTCTTGCCTTCAGTCATCTGTCTATTAGCTTTGATAGCTGTCTTCTAGATTTAGCAGACAGATGACAGAGTGAGAGATTCCATGAAGGAGGAACACCATCTGTGCCTTAGTTGCCTTAAATACCTCAAAGCAGTTGTCAGTAACACTTTCTTACATTTCTGTACAATGTTTTCCAGTTTGAAAAATAGGTGCATGTGTATGTATTGTTTAGTCATTAAGAAAACCCTGAAAGGTAGTTACTGTCACTCTCCTTGTCCATTTTTTAGCTTGGTAAATGAAGGGCTAGCTATTTGAGGTGACGTGTCCAAGGTCACACAGCTCTTACATGTCACTGAAAAAGATCCAGGCTCTATTCCAATGGAATAGGGATGAGGGAAGAAAAAAGGACTTCCATGAGCTGGGTGATGACCCAGTACCCTAGGAGAGGACGTGGCTGCTAGATGCAGCAAGGTGAAAACCTGAGAGCCACGGCATCTGGGGACAATCCCTAACTTAATGATCAGCTCCATACCTTGGGTAAGTAACTTCTCCCATTTAGGCTTCAGTCTCCTCACCCATAATATGAACTCAACAATAATAATGAAGATGACCTCTTAAATGAATCATGAAGATTAAAACAGGTAACAGATGTAAACTGGGAAATATTTTATCCTAAAACCATAAGGAGTCAATTCATCTGGGGAAAGATCTTGGGTATGTCAGGATTTCAAGCTCAGCTCAAGTCCTAAAAGGCTGTGTGGCCTTGGGAAAAACCCTTCACCTCTCTGAGTCTCACGTTCTCAAAAGGCCCTTTCAGCTTAGGGATCATGTTGAACTTGAGATAGGGTCAGAATTTGCTCCCAAGGAAAAAGGCAGGGGTGTGTGTGTGTGTGTGTGTGTGTGTATGTGTGTGTGTGTGTGTGTGTGTGAGAGAGAGAGAGAGAGAGTATGTGTGTGTGCATGTGCTGGGTGTACATGTCTGTGAGTGCATGTGTGCACACGTATGTGTGCATGCAAGGACATTTTAGCATGCATAAGTGTGTGCATACATGTTTATATGTGTGTTTTTGAACATGTACATGTGTATATGTGTGAAGAGGGTGTTAGATGTGGAGCAAAATACTATTCCTGAGAATTAATACAGTCCCCTGAATTTCCCTGATTATACTCCAAACACCTCCCCTCCCAGACTGAACAGTTAGAAATCCCTGCTTCACTGTTTTGGGAGTTGGAGGATGGTGCAGAAGGCAGTCAGTAGGGACCAGAGCAAGGGGTGTGGCCAGGGCAGAATGGAAAGATCGGGCTACATCCTTGCGTTCTCGTGTTTCCAAGCCCTCAGGACCCTGTGAAGAATCTGTGGTTGGGCCTGGGGAAGCCGGAGAAGGAGCCAGAAGCACAGCAGCAAACAGAGCCCAGAGCAGAAGTGCCTGAGCT
Source organism: Delphinus delphis (assembly GCF_949987515.2). Classification (NCBI taxonomy): domain Eukaryota; kingdom Metazoa; phylum Chordata; class Mammalia; order Artiodactyla; family Delphinidae; genus Delphinus; species Delphinus delphis. The sequence continues at coordinate 19,122,170 of NC_082702.1, read as the reverse complement.
TGGGGTGCCAAGCTGAAGAGCTGGGCTTCCTGGCCTCTTGTCACCCCCCGGTGAGCTGTGCCCCAGTGACAGCGCACCCATTGCCCACGGCATGTCTAGTCTCAGAGGCCACCCAGGGGGGTTTGGGGGCTCTGTGTGTGTGTGTATTGCTTGTCACATGGCACTAAGCACAACTCTCTTTGCTGTGCAGGAAAGAGTAAGGATGAGTGGCCACACACACCCCCACCCCGCCCCCCGGGTCTAGCTGATCCAGGCTCTGATGGACATGAGACCATCACTCCCCTCTCCTCCAGGCCCCCGGGGGCTCTGCCACTGGCCTGTCCCTGCTGCCACACAACTTCCAGAGCCGCCTGGGCCCGGCAGTTTGTCACCACTAAAAGCCTCATATCCTGGCTCCTCCTGCACTATTAATCTTGGAAAAACGCATTGTCAAGCCTAACGAAAAAGGGGAAGCCACAAGGAGGAGATGTCCACACCTCAGGCTGACAGTTGTCAGGCAGGCCGCCGTGACATCCTGCTGGGGACAGAGCTGGAGGGAAAGCAGCAGTGAGAAGTGCCCGGGGTGGGGTGTGTGCAGTGTGAACTCGGGACCTGGGCATCGGGGAGCCCGCACCTGCTGAGAACAGGTGGCCCCGTCAGGTGGCAGAAAGGAGGATGGAGGGCAGGAGACTTGGGGCCTGGAGGGGACATTTCCCGGGGCATGGAGCGGCAGGACACTCCCAAGGAGAAGGGCCTCCTGACCAGGCCTTCTCACTGTGACTGCAACATTCTGCAAAAAGGAAGCTTCTAGCAGCTGGCCGCTGAGCCTGCTCTTCTCTGGTCCCTCTGAGATCACTGGGCATGGTTAAGACCGGCCTCTGATCAGGGGCCACACACTGGCACGCCTCGGGCTTAACCGAGTGCAAAGTTCTCACTTGGTTTATAGAATGTTCACTTTTTTTCAATTAGTTAATAAAGTTTGACACTGGGATATTCCACATAAAGAATCAGATTTTCAATTTCTCTTGAAAAATTTAAGAAATCTGGCCACTTGGCATAAAAAAGAATGAAATAATGCCATTTACAGCAACATGGATGGACGTGGATTACCTTACTAAGTGAAGTAGGTCAGAGAAAGACAAATACCATACCATATCACTGATATGTGGAATCTAAAAAGACGATACAAATGAACTTATTTACGAAACAGAAACAGGCTCACAGACATAGAAAACAAACTTACGGTTACCCAAGGGGAAAGGTGGCGGGGAGGGATAAATTAGGAGTTTGAGATTAACAGACACACACTACTATATACAAAATAGATAACCAAAAAGGACCTACCCTATAGCACAGGGAACTCTACTCAATATTCTGTAATAACCTACATGGGAGAAGAATCTGAAAAAGAATGGATGCATGTATATGTAAACTGAACCATTTTGCTGTATACCTGAAACTAACACAACATTGTAAATCAACTATACCCCTATACCCCAATATAAAATAAAAAATAAATTAAAGAAAGGAAATCTGGCCGTTTGGGGTAGATTCCCCCACATGGTGGCCCTCAGCCACAGCGGCAAAGTCCTGACTGGCAGGCAGGAGCTCCCCAGAGACCCCGGGCCCAGCAGTCCTCCCCACCCAACCACTGGCCACGTTGGTTGCCGCTCATGGGTGCTACCAGTGGCCAGTGGAGAGGGCTTCCCTGCCCTGCAGCCCCTTACTTCTCTCTCTGTTCATTTTCTGCCTTGTGTTGATACCTTGAGGGCAGCTGGGTTTTGTTACCATGAAAATCTAATGGACTATTTATCTTTCAACCTTCCCCTCACAGTTCTTTCTCCTCTCTCTTCTCACCCCAGAGCTAGTTCTCTCTTCTTCAGCCAGCAGTGCTGTCCACAGCCCTCCCTCTAAAGGCTCCAATGAGCTCAAAGATCACAAGTCCATCTCCTGCCCCACATCCCCCTTGTAAATTGCCCTAGGAGACTAAGGGTATGGAGCATGTCCGACAGTCGGCCAGTTGATCCTGTTGACAAGTGGGTCCTGAATATCCCCCACACCCAGATGTGTGCCCAGATGTGGCCCCAAGGAGAAAGGGAGTGCCCAAGACCATGAACTAGACACACCCAAGGCTGCGAGAGAGTGATCAAGTCCAGAGAAGTACGGAAGAAGCTGGGGTCAATCAGGAAGGCTTCCTGTAGGAGGAAGAGCTTATGATGCAGTGGTTAAGAGCATGGGTATTGTGGATTTCATCTTTCAGTTGCCAGCTATATGACGTTGGGCATGTCATTTAGACTCTGTAGACCTCAGCTTCCTCACTGTGAATGAGGCTGATGATGGTGTCTACACTCTTTCCGGCCCACAGCCAGCCCCATCTGCTACAACTCTCAACTTCTCTTTCTTTCCACCCTTTAGAGTCATGACTTGCTGGAATGAGTTCTTTCCAGGACTTCTTAGAGCTGGTCCTCTCTGCTCTGTGTGCAGTTTTCAGCCTTTAGGACTCAATACAAGCCATATTGGAGGTGACTAAGAAATACTTTTTGTTTGGCTGAAAATGGGGGATCCACTGCGGGAATTAGTGTGGAGGCCAAGGCTATTTCTAAGTAAGGGAGATGAAGGAATGAATCAACAAGTTGTTCGCTGCAGTTTGAAAAGCAAAATATTCAGCTAAAGTAGTTTTTTGTTTTTGTTTTTTGAGGTATGCGGGCCTCTCACTGTTGTGGCCTCTCCCATTGTGGGGCACAGGCTCCGGACATGCAGGCTCAGTTGCCATGGCTCGGGGGCCATGGCTCAGGGGCCCAGCCGCTCCGCAGCATGTGGGATCTTCCCAGACCAGGGCACGAACCCGTGTCCCCTGCATCGGCAGGCAGACTCTCAACCACTGCGCCACCAGGGAAGCCCTAAATTAGTTTTATAATATTCCTTTTACTTCCTTATGCCCCAAAGTCCCTCCCTTTTACATTTGGAGTGGAGGCCTGTAGTGTTTGGGGAACAAGAACTAGAGAGAGTTTTACTAACCTTAAACAAGCAGAAGCCTACCCTAGACCAAGGAAGGCTGGGCAGCAGAAAGTAAGCTAAGAGTCAGAGTGGTCTCCAAGCTGACAAGAATCATCAAAGCTGCACCATAATTTAAAAAGCATGTATATCATGCCAAAGTGAATGTTAGCTTCACTGTGAGCCTCACATTGTGTTGGCATCTGGGGAGGATGGTGTCCTCCCCATCCACTCCTGTGCTCTTCCCCATCACAGGAGAAGTAGCTATGATGGTGAGCAGAGAGAAGGGCATCCCCTAGTCCATGGGGCCATGGGCGGGGTTTGTGTCTTTGGAGCCTCTTTAGGTCCTCCCTATGGCTGGAAGTGGCCCTTTATCTTCACAGAAATGAGGGAAAATACACCATTTAGTCCCGGGCTAGATTCTGGTGCAGCATCAACTGGACAACATCCTCTGAAGGCCTGAGCAGGCACTTACATTTTAACATCCAGAGGTGAACTCACTGGTGTCATTTCCTCAGCTTCTCTGAGTCTGCCCTCTCCACAGGCATGGAGCAATTTTCCATTTCAGTGACCCTCTCCACCCATATTTCATGACTCATGGGCAAGTCCTCTCCTTGGAGTTTTGACCTGGGGTCACATCTCCACCTCCAGCATCCATTGTGCCTCTACTGCAAGCTCTTTGCAACTTTCAAGTGAGTCAGGGACTGGCCAGAGAAGAGGCTGTGACACAATGAATCATTTTCTTCTCACTGCTCTGAGGATGCTCAGGGAGATGCCTGACTGAGATCCCAGCTCTGTGAGATTTCTTCTACCTGGTGAATTTTCCCCAAGAGCCAGGAGAACCAACACTTTACTCCCTCCTCTTAAGGAATTTCCTGCCAATAGTCTGGTGGTCTCATCGTTTGGTGCTGTCCATGCTTGAGGCCAGGCTAACTGTATACCCCTCAGAGTACCAGGACAGAGCTGGCACAGAAAAGGATTTCAAAGGCTGCTTGCAAAAAGGATGTGTGAGTTGCAGAGATACCCCAAGACCCACGCTACACGTGTATATGGAGATTGGGAGTTTGCACAGAGGTTACTCTTGGGAGCGGGTGGGAGTGTGACCCACACAGAATGTACTTCTGCACCCTTGAGTCTCCCCACCAGACTCATCTGGGGTGTAATTTACCCACTTGAGTGTTTCAGTCACCTTACCAGGGCTGGGAGGCATAAGGAAGAAAGGAAGGAAGGAAGAGAAGGAAGGAGGAAGAAATAAGATTTCTTTTTAATTCATTATTCTTTTTCTTACTGAAATATAGTGGGCATACAATATTATGTCAGTTTCAGGTGTAAGGACATCTTTTGAATAATAGAGATAGAGGTGGAATGTGAAATCCAAATATGAATTTTTAAAAACACAGAAAGGAAAACAATCATAGGTTTGCAGGCAAGTTTGCTGTTCCATTTGAGCCCTGTCCCTAACGTTCATCACCCTGAAGTCAGGATGCCCCACCTGGGAGCAGCCTGGGGAAACCTGCGTTCCTTCGCAATTACTATGAGAGCCTTGGGACATGCATTAGCAGAAATTATCCTTTTGTGCCCTATTTCCTGCAGCAGAGGAACATGGAACCCTCTGGCTAACCCGGGGATGTGAATCAAACAGCCCCGATCTCAAATTCTCTCTCTCTTCCTCACCTGCATTGCCTCCCAGAGTTAAAGATCCCTCCGGACAGCTCCACCGAGGTGGGGTGTGACTGCTTGTCATTTTTACGGGTTTCACACTTTGTCTTCAGCTGTTCTGGGGAGCCCCTTGCCTCATGAGGAGAGCTGCGTGTGGCGAGTGTAGACAAAGGCACTTGGTGGTTTCCTTAGTAACCTGAGCTCGGGGAGACGGTCAAGCTGGGAGGGCAGGGCTCTCATGGGCGGGTTGGGGGTGGCCTCTGCACCTTTGTGCTGGGCTAGGTGCTGGCCTGACCATGCTCAGGAAAATCTCACAGAGCACGGAATTCGAGTGACACCAATGCCATCTCTGCACAATCTGTGTAGCTCTGTGCACAGTTATAGTCTATGTAGCTGCACACTGTGTCTGCAGCTACACGGACTGTTGGGCTTTTCAGGCAAATCAGCAGTGTTTGATGTCAGTCTGGCCATTGACCATCATTTAAGGAACTTGAACCTCAAACACCTTCTCCCCTCGATGTGCACCTTATACCTGCTCTGCCCGAGGACGAGAACCCCCAGACCTTCATCAGACCCTGATGTCTGCCCAGGGCAGTGGCTCTCAGCCCAGAGGAGGATACACCAACATCCCCTGGAGGGCTAGCCCTATCCCCAGGGCTTTAGATTCAAGAAGCCTGTGGATGGGGGCTAAGAATTTGCATTTCTAACTAGGGCCCACGTGATGCAGACACTAATAGTCTGGGTACCACGTTTACCATGGTCTGAGATATATGGTCTTGTGGAAAGTCGTGAATTCTGGGCCAGGTCAGATGTTTCCACGGTCTTCCTTCTCCACCTGCTTTTCCCCTCTCCCCAGAGTCATGCCGACTGGATAGAGAAATTTTGGAGGGAAAGTACTGCACGTGCTTCCCTTGTTCTCCATCTGTTCTTCCTTTCTCTTCCCTGGTCTTACGGCTCACTCTGGCTATTGGCTGCCCTTATGGTCCTTGGTCTCTCTTTGAACAAGTGTGCTCATTCAGGAGATGGCATGTGCATTCCACAAACATCTTCTACTGACTCCCCTGTCTAAAGAGGTCCTGAGGGGGCTGATTGGAAAAGGTTTGGAGGATTCCAAAAAGGCAGCTGAGAGACCCTGAGATGCAGGGTAAGTCACAGGAGCATGCCAGGCTGGTGGAGGGATGGGGGGCGGGCATGGACCCAGGGGCAAGAGTAAAAGACATAAACAAGAAAGTTAGAGTTCAAAGTCACATGTCAAAACTCAACACAGTCAAAACTACCACCCAGACATCTCTTAGGATGGGCCATTTTGAGATCTGGGGACACTTCACTATTGCATCCCCCATCGCAGGCATGGACCCCATGCCCTGAACAGTACAGTACCAGCCATGCTGCTGAATTCTAAGTTTTTGCTTTGCATTTCTTAAACTTATTTTCTTACATGTAAGTTGTATGAATGGTTGAATGCTCTTAGATTCTTCCTGCACAGGATATAACTCGACAAAATTCACCTTTGGGGAGGTCATCGTATAGCTTATCATGCAAACCTGGCACTTTTGAGAGTGAAAGGGAGCACAGTGAGTAATTATGGGACAACAGACAAAATTGAGTCTGTGCCAGGTCAGCCAAGACTTTTGGTTACTGTGCTCTCACGGTGATCAGAGACATGCTGTAGAAAACACCATCCAAGTCCTCCAAAAGGACGAGGAAGAGGGGCAGGAATGGGGGGGCCCACCAGTTCTGACAGCCTTCAGGGAAGGTCACATGATGCAAAGCAAGACCCAAAACCCCCAACCACCAGACTGAGAGGGGCCCAGGGCTATAGCTCATAGGCTGATTGCATGACTAAGCTGAAGAACACTTTGAGAAAGGTGGGGTGCTACTGTTTTTTCTTGCCATCTCTGAGAGGAACTGTTCTATGACTCTCTTCACCTCTCTGGGGTCAGTCTCCTTATCCATAAAATGGGAGTGCTGTTCTCTGATATCTTGGAGGTGTTAGAGCATTATGCCTGTGTGATGTAATCCAACAGCACAACATTGGTTTCATTTCAAAAGTGGTTGGCAAACTGTCCTCTGGTCAGTATGGCCCGCCACGTGCTTTTGTCAGTAAAGTTTTATTGGAACACGGCCATGCTCTTTAGTTTACGTACTGTCTACGGCTGCTTTCATGCTTATAATGATAGACTTGAGTCATTGTGATGGAGACCGTATGCCACGTAAAGCCTAAAATATTTACTATCTGGCCCTTCGCACCAAAGGTTTGCCAACTCTTGCTTTGGAAGAAAGACAGACAATGATAAATCAGACTGTAAAGAATTTAAGACTCAAGAGGGTGCATGTTGAAATGGGATTCTGACTCAGTCCTGATGACCCTATCTGACATTTCCTGATGGTAAAAAAAAGACACTTTTGGGAAGATTTTCAAAATTTTTCTTCTGTTAACTTAATTAGGAAAAAGAAAAGTATCTGCAATTTTGCTCACCAGAGGCTTCCACTACCAACAATTTGAAATATTTTTATCCAGTCTTCATCTTATGCAATTTTTTTTACAAAACTGAAATCACAAAATTTTGTTATCTTGCTTTTCACACGTTATATAACATAAATGTCTTCCTTTTGATCAAAACATCTTCTTTACTGGCAAGATTGATGCTTGTATACTATTCCATTTTAGGGGTATATCATGATTTACTTATTCATTCTTCTGTTGTTCCACATTAAGTCTTTTATTTTTCTACCTCTTGTTGTTGTCTTTATATATGGAGAACATCACTGTGCTCATTGCAAGCTATTTCCTTAGGAGATGTTCCTGGAAAAGACATTGCTAGGTAAATGAAATGACTATCTTTTAACCCCATTGCTCAACTTATTGAAGAGGAAAAATCACTAAGTGGGCTTGAGGCTGGGTCCTGTCATCTTGTCACTCTGGAAACCTCCAGCCAAGATTACAGTAAGCTTCAGGGGAAGTGGGGGGCCTGCTTTCCGTTCATAATGATGGTCGTTTTCCTGCAGACTGGATGGAAAATGCTCAGGCCTCCAAAACAAAATCAAAAGTCTGGCTGGAAACCAACAACATCTATGTGTTCAAAGGCCGCCTTCTGAACCCACACACTGGGAGGTCAGAGAGCTGGAAACCCCGGGGCTCCCATGCCGACTCTGGTGCCCCATGGTGGAGGCTATGTGCCTTCTGCCTGCTTCCCAAGTGCCTGCCCTTGTGTCAGAAGGCAAACATCCTTAAGCCTAATGGGGTAAATGCTTATTACACTCCGAGCTCATTTGTAGCAGAAGGCACCTACTACAATCCCACTCCTCATGCAAAATTGCCAATTTATGGCAATATTCCTTGTTTGGAAAACAAGACTATCCAAACACTATAATTACAACGTGAGCTGGCAGCCGAGAGTTCCTGCATTAATGCAAAGGCCCCAGATACATTCGTCAAATAGAGTTTTTTTCTCTTTGCCTTCTTCTCTGGGTACTTTTAAGTTCAGGGACAGAGAACATGTCTTCATTAGAAACATTAACATTCACAGGCTGTAGTAAATTTTGACAGTGAAAAGGTCTCTGTAACCTTTAGTTGTGCAGAAATTTACTTCCCAAGAAAATTACATCTGGCACTGTCTTAATTAATGCTAGCTTTCTTTTCTGAAAATTGTGGGCTTGTCAGTAAAAAAGGCAGAAAAACCTGAATTTAAAAGGCTGGACACAAAAGACGCTGAGAAATAAAGCTCTGTGAGATTTCATAATATTGCTCTGTTTTTGTTCTACAGTAAGGAGATGAAAAGATCTCATTTGATTTTGCCAAATGCAGCAACATACATGTAGACTTGATTTGCATTTTCTCTCTTTTGTCTCTGAGTTTTACCCTGTAAAGCGTGCTTGGGAAGGTATTCTATTTCAAAAGCAATAGGTCAACTAAAATCTATACCTACGAGGAAAAAAAATAATGTATGACTTCATTTTTTTAGCCTTTCTCTAACTGTTTGTATTAATCGCAGCTAACAGGAAGAACTGTGGCTGTGTTTTCTCATGTGAATTTTGATGATCTGACATTCCCTTTTCCTGGTTTGAAGTGGGTTCTAAATATGACAGGAGAACGTGGCTTCACGTGGGGACATTTCTATTTTACGTGGCTCAGACTTCTATTTTGACAGTGAGATGCTTGTGCTTTCCTTGGGGTTTAGGGATTCATTTAGGTTCACGTTCCCCCCCCCTTATTTGGCTTTGCATTTTGATGATCCAACATTTCCTTTCTCCAGTTTGAGGAAGGAGCCTCACACACTCAGTCTCAGGGACACATGCTTTGCATCACAGGGACATGAAAAATACTTTAAAAACTGTCTTAGTTCTGCTGCATGCGGAGGATCTAAGTGCAGGGCTGGGAGAAGGCAGACAGCCTCAGAGAAGGTCTAACACGGTCCAGACCACTCTGGACTCTGATGAGAAGAGAGAGGTGACTTGTCCCAGGTCGTAGAGCAGAGCAAGGCTCACGTCCCCGCCTCTGGGGCTGTGTCCTCTCGGCCAAGATTCCTGACAAACTCTCCCCTGCTCACCCGTAGGGCAAAGCCTCAGGGAATAGTGATGTGATTATTGTTCTTGATTTTGCTCCACTGCCGCCAAAACGATGGTTCAGGACCACTGTGGGAACTTGAGGGAGTTTCGGTGGTACTCAGCCCGTGCTGGATCACAAGTTGCCCTGGAGGGAAGGGGTCCCCTCTGTGGGTGCCTCAGTCTGTCTGAGGTCAGGGAGGAAGGCTCTCTGGCTCCAGCACATATTGGATGCCTCTGCAACACGGGATAGTCTCCCCTTTTAACAGAGAGAGCAGGCCTCAGGCTTCATCAAACCTTCATATTGAGCTGGAATTTAATTACATGGCTTTGTTTCCATTATAAGTTTTATTTTATGGTTATTTCAAATTTATGGTAAGTGCTATTAGTTTTCTCTTCATGGCAATGATATAAAGCTTCCTTTAAAAATTAAATCTATTTAAGTAAAAAAAAAAAAGAATAAATATAAATTAAATAAAAATATGACATAAAACAGAGTACCAGTGGTTCCCAGGTATGGCCAGAAATGGTGGTAAATGAGAGTCTGAAGTTCAAGTTTTGGCAGAAGCTGCTTTAGGAGACAGAGGAGAGCGGGAGAGGCTGCTTTGAAAAAGTTCTGTTTTGGGCCCCAGGATTTTCCTTATCTGTCTAAGACTCTTTCCACGAAGGTACCCATTATACATAATTTACTTGTGTTTATCAAATGATTAGTTGGCGCCTCTCCCTCCTTTAATAATTCACCGTAGAGTGTGTTGGAGAGATGCCCCCCTCTCTACGGTTAACAGATTCTCCTGCTTCTCCGTGACAGCATGATAGGAGGCAATATTTTAAGATAAAAGGGTTATTAAAATAGTGCATGTGCTGGAGTAACACTCCAATGTGCTTCTTTATCTGAGTTGTTGTCGAGTGCCCTACAATTTAATAAATTATAACATATTCATAAATAACACCTCGGGTTAGCGTCCTCACACATTTTTCACAACTTACCACCGTGTACTGAACGAGTGGGAAAGTTGAGGGAGAAGGGGTCTGCAGTGCAACAAGAAAAGTTTGGGTCTCAAAAGCTCAGAGTGACTTTCCCCCAGGAAAGACAGCTACTTTTTTTCAGGGCTGCCCATGTGCAATGCGTTGGGGAGGCTAAAGGAGGGGGCCATGGGGGTACATGGGGGCCGTGGGGAGCTATGGAGGCTGTGGGAACCATGGGATAGAGGAGAGATCCACAGGGGATCACTGCGGCCAGTGGGGTCCATGGTGGTCAGTGGGGGTCTGTGGTGGGACCACAGGGGTCCTGGGTCTGTGGGAAGCAGTAGGAGATTGTTAGGAACTGTAGGGGTATATGGGGGAATAGGGCGTCTGTGCAGGGCTATGGGGTCTTGGGGAGCCGTGGCTGTGGGGAAGGGGAGATTCTGTAGGGCTCTAGCTTACGGGCCTAGGGAGTCTGGAGGCCTTGAGTACCCTCCAGGCCTCCAGCACCTCCGGCTGCCAGCTTGCTGTCTATCTCTTCATGCCCTACCTGCCTGGCTGGTAACCGCTTAAGAAATTAAACACTGTCAGTTTGAAAAATTAGAGATAAAACCAGAAAAGAGAAAAAAATCTAAAGATCTGAGATGAGCCAATTACTAATGTGAGACTTGGCTGTGAATGTTCTGGAAGAGAGGAACTTCAGGCCAGCGCGTCTCAAACGTGAGCGTGCAGGGCAGGGTCCGGTGGGGCTGCGGGGGCCCCGAGACTCTGCATTTTTTAGCGAGAGACATCCTTAGGCATCTTGGTGCTCAGAGCCTGCCCAAGGGCGCCAGCAAAACCCACAGGGGGAGACAAGCTTTGTCCTGGAAGCAAAGAACATGAAGCCCAGGCTGTGGACCTCAGCCAGAGGGAACCAAAGCACTGACGTCACTCAAGGTGGAGGCTCAGTGGGTGCCAGGCCACACGGAAAGATGCTGCAACCCCCCACCCCCATCCCTCCCACCCCAGAGCCTCAGTTTCCCCACATGAGCAAGAGGCTTGTGGAGCTATTCTGGTTTCCCATAATAGACAGAACCTTTAGCAGTTGGCTTTAATATGTTTAAATGTCTCAGGCTTGGTGTGGACTTAGGGAACTCCTGTCCCAAAATGCATTCCTCACTTCCTGCCAAGTTTCCCCAGATGCCACCATTAGCATGGCATTCCTTTGGGGACAAAGGGACTCCCTTACAAAGGGTACCCCTGTGGAGAGAGGCCACAGGCCTGAGGATCTCCCCTCAGACTGTCCTGGCTCAGAGCAGGGCAGAGGCGGAGTGAGGCTGCAGGGAGAGCCATCAGAGCACATGCTGCCCTCTCACCCAGGCCACCGCTGTGAGCCCTTCCCTGCAGAGGCGAAGGCTCCAGCTCCCTCATCCCCTGGCCAGAGTCCGTGCTGCTCCTCCAGGTGAGGAAAACCTTTGTGCAGCCTCAGACTCAGACCACCCTGCCAGGAGTCTGAGAGATGGTGAAGGCTTGGGGGATGGTCAGAGCCGCAGCCTCCAGGAGGCCCAGGGCTTGCAGGCAGATGTTTTTCAAGCAGGGTCCTCTGGTTCCTTTGCAGACATTGTCATTTCTCTGTGGTGATGCGAAGAGTGCCATCCTGCAGTTCCCTGGCTCCTCTGGACCTTTGCAGCTCCCGCTCGGTCCAGCCACCAGGGGCAGAGAGGGCCCTGGGAGCCGCGGGCAGCCAGCGTGGACTCAGGCAGGCGGTGGCTGCATGCCTGGACAGGGAGAGCTCCCTCCTTCTCTGCATTCCCTGAGGGCTGCTGAGCCGATGGCTCTCTGGAACCCAGGCCAGGCAATGCATCCAGCAGGGGGCCCCATGGATGCTCCTGGCAGCTGGGAACCTCCGGAATCCAGGACCTGGAAGGTTTCCTTTCCATCACACGGACCAAAGGTTTTTAACTTGAGATCCGTGGACTTCCAGGCGCAGGTGGATGAATTTTGAGGGGCACTGTGGGGCCACAACACTGACATGAGCTATTGCGGGCACCCGTGCGTGTCCATATTTACGACCTTCTCAGAAGGGCTTTTGATGCTAAAACAAATAAAACCAAACCAGACCCTTCTATTTGCAGATGCATAAGCTGAAGGCGGCAGAGGGAGTCCGGGTTCCTAGAGCAGGGCTCTTTGGAAACTTCTTCCACACCAACCTCACCCTCAAGCTCCTTTTCGGAGACATTCCATCGTCTGGGAAGAGAGAAGTAAGTCAGCTTCCTCCTCGGGAATCTGGGCTCCCAAGGGACACAGGAATCCCAGACCATGGACCAGACCTGCCTTTCCGGCTCCCAATCACTACCCAGCATCCCCTGATGAACAGGGGACCTGGGGCTCCTCCAAATTTGGCCTGGCCTCGGCTGCCTTCCCCCTCTCTCTACTCTGTCCATCCCAGGCTCAACCGCTTTCTGGGAGGCCAGTCCTGGGGTGGCCTCCCAGCCCCCATGCCCCACAGCAGCCTATTCCGGCCCCTTGCACACATGGAGCACATCATTTCTGCCCTGCGCTGAGCTGCACGGAGAGCTGGAGGGGAACACTATATTACTGCGTTCTTTGCCTAACAACTGGTAACACATGACACTTGTATTTGCCCCAAGATAATGTACAAATATGTTTTACAGGGTTTCCTAATGATAATCATGATATTTCATTCTTCTTGCCCTTCTAATAACGATAACAGTCGAGCATTATTATTTTTTTAAACTGTTCTCAGTGACTGTGACATTCAGTTCAGAGAATCGAATGTCAGCAAGAAATCCATATGCACTCCCTGAAGCTGGGAGAAGCCCCTTCCGTTTATTTTTAGGTTGCAAGAGAATGACGCGATCTCACCTTATTTTTTTTTTTCCTCCTGAGAAAGGTGTTTGGCATTCGGCGCCTCTCTGATGTTTATGTAATCGGGCCTGAGGTTTAGTCAATCAAAACCTTTTTGCAAGCCATCCTAATCAGAGGGTGGCGGCTTGATAGACGAAGGGCTGCAGGCATCTCTGGGTGGGGGCCGGGGATGGGGGCTAGGGAGAATTCCCACCTTGGAAAAGAGGCTCCTTTCAAAGGGGCTTTATATGCTGAGTGAAGAATGGCCTGGACTCTCAGCAAAAGAATCAACTAATTAGTCGGTAAAGCAAACATTTTAAGGTTCTATGTAGACACTAGGTAGAAAGCTTTTTTTTTTGCCCTTGTGCCAATGTGTTTGTTCTTCCACATTCTCCACTGTTAGGGAGACCTATCTTCAGGGATAAATACCCAAGGAACAGTGTATAGTTTCTGTTATTAGTAAGCAGCCATTTAACAGCAGGCGTGTTAAATACTTCTTTTGAGCTGTTCACCAGAAACTATGCATAAGAAACGAGGACTGATCATAAACCAGGAAAGGAAAATAGAGACACAACCATGATAAGACTGAATACGATAGAAGCTGAAGTTAGAGCATTCCTCACCTCCATCCTCAAACATCTTAGTTTTAAACTAAAGCATAATTGTTCAAAGTAAGCTATTCTGAGATATTGATTTTTTTTCCTTTTTTTGGGGGGGGGGAGTGGCCATACTCTGAGTAAAGTGCTCTTTTGGTCAACAAGTGGTGAGGTTCTAGCATGCACTGAGGCCCTCCGTGGCAGCCTGGGCAGGGGTGGGCAGCGGCAGCTCTCCTGGCCTGCACCAAAGCCCAGAATCCGATTGTTTAGGGAGCCAAGTATTTTTGTTGATGAGCAAAATGAAATCCTCTGAGAGCAAAATCAATCTTTTGCAGACCTCAGAGCATTGATCCTGGTGCCCATTGACAGGCTCGGGCTGTTTGGCTATTTGGAATGACCGCACAAAATGAGCAAGTTGTTACAGTTTTAGAGTTTTGGTATCTATTGGCAACCCCTGCACTCATATGATTAATCACACGTTCGAAATGCGCGTGCGGTGGAAATTGACTGCAACGCAGCAGAAACAAAGTTTTCAGTTATCCTCGTATAATAAATTGAAGCTATATCCCTAAGCAGAATTGTCTTCAGGATTCCAATTTGCCTTGTTAAAAGTGTTGTTTATACAGTAGTTAGCAAAAACGCAAGTAATTACGTACAGAATTCATTCCAAGCAATTCTTTATTTTTCCCCCATCCTTTATTGGTTTTCCATCTTCATTACCCAATATTTTAGTCGATCTCAGCAGAAACCTGACTGGTGAGATGTGGCCGGGACATGAGGCTTGGTGACTTTCGTGATTCACAGAGAGCATCTGGTCAAGGGGACGAGGCCAGTGAGACTCACACAGCGGCTGGAGGCTTTCTGCCAGCTACAGGGCTGGGCTGAGGCAGGAACGGCGTATGTGTGGTATTGCATTTCGTAAAATAACATTTACCTCTGGAGAAGATTTCTGCGTATTTATTTATTTATTTTTGAGCGGGAGCACAGTTTTGTATACATGTAGTGGTGTAGCCGGCCACATCTGTTTTGGTTGCTGTAACCTGCGGGACTTTATTTCATAAATATCAACTGAGTCCGGGAATACAGCTTTTGGAATGCAAATTATGTCTAAGTGAGTAAACATTTTAGTGGCTGGGTGCCCTGCATCGGAGGGTCGGAGGGGAGAGGGGCAGCAGGGGAGGGTTGTGGCTCGTCTGCAGGAGCCTGGTCTGAGTCCAGGTAGAAGGTGGGCCGGTGGGAACGTTCCAGCTGGAGAGAGAACAGGATGGGAGCAGTGCCGAGGGGAAGCCCTCCCGGCAAAGTCCCAGCTTCCCAGAGGCGCCTGCTTGCTCTCCCCAGCACAGAGACCTCATCCATATCTATCAGGAGAGGCCTAATTATAGAGCTTGGAGATTTCAATGGCACAGGGAAATTTAAATGCAGTGGAAAATATGAATATTCCTAAGCCAGCAGTCAAATACGAAATGATTGGCTTCAGAATCAATGAATTATAATTTCCGAGCGCATCCTCAAATGTGGCGCCTCTGGTTCCCAGGAAGAGTTTTGTGCACGTGGGTGTGTTTTAATGAACGCCACTTCTAGGTTTTGCTAGGCAGGACCTCGCTTCCTCTGGTGCTGCAGACTCTGCTAGCACCCAGGCGCTCTGAGCAGATCGCAGAGGACAATAGAGACGACCGTGGGGTCCTGGTGGGCAAGCGGGCAGCCACCACCTGGCCGGTACCCTTGGATCCCGGTTCCTGCTTCCCTGGAGCCTGCGCAGCAGGGTTCCAGATGCTGGGGTGCTGGGGGAGCAAGTTATTTGTCTGCGTCCTTCCCTCAGAAAGCTGCATCCTTCTGCAGCTGAATCCCACATCTTCAGTCCTTTTAACTGAAGCCTTTGCCCACAGGGGTGGCTAGTGGGTCCTTTGGGGGGACTCGCCCTCCCCAGCCTCAGGCACCCTGTCCACCTGGTTTCTTCTGCTCCCAAGAGCATCCCTATATCTTTACCTGTGGAGGAGGTAAGGATGTGGCCCAGCTGCTGTCCACGCAGCCCTCAAACTGGAGAGTCATCCCATAAATCCTGTTTTATTTTATGGACAAATAAATGCTGAGGTAAAATATTCTAGGACCGTAGCTTGAATACTTGCCGTAGCAGCGGTGCTGTAATAACCACAGTGACATTAATTTACTGCATTGTGCCGTGGGAAGAAGGAAGAAGGAGGGAGAGGGGCATTAAAAGAGAAAAATGACTCGCCTTCGAATTTATTGGGATTGGCCTCCCTCATTTTCAGCCATCATTAGTTGATTAGGCCCTGATGACACTGTGGACAATTGTGCTGGAAGAGTTGTCGAAGAGACGCCCTAAAGGTACACTGTTAATTGAGATGATGTTCATTTTGTAGTTACTGAACAGAACTGCAGGTGATGAGATTGGCAGTTAGTGTGACGGCACAGAGCTGGGGATTCTCGGTGGCCAGGGGCCATGGGCCGGAGGACCTGTGTCCACCCCCGCCATGAGACCACGGCCACCGGAGCCCCGGTCACTTCCTCTTCTTTTCTGAACACTGCAGATGGACCTGTCAAGAGGGGATAAAGTGAGCTTCCCCTTCATCCCAGGAGCAGCCACCACAAGGAAGGTCCCTCCTATTCCTGGTCTTTGAAGACGGAGGCTTCTTCTCCCCACCTGGCTCCTGCTCCAGTGGTGGATGAAGTCTGGCAGGTATAATCCCAGAGGGCTCCCAAACCTGAGCTGAGAGCAGGACCCCCAGGCTTCCCAGGCAGCCTGACCCTGCTACTGTCCATGCTATAGACAGTGTTTTCTTACTGGAACAGAGAGGGGAGTTCCATCAGCATCCCTGTCAACACGGAGGTCCCAGTCTGGGCAGTGAGAGCCTTGAAATACCACGGTGGAGGCTGAATTTCATGTTCACAAGCTCTACTGGCAGTGGTCTTGGCCATGTCTAGCTGGCAGGAAGGACAGCTTCCTTCCATGTCCTACATGACCTCTGCTCAAAGGTTTTTAGAGACCCACAGTCACTGTCCCCAGGGCTGGAGAATCACCTGCCTAACGAGAGGGGATGAAACCTGACATTTTTTGAGTGATTTGGTAAGGGCCACGTGCATTCCAAGGCACTTGACATCCATTATCACATTTAATCCCCCTTATTTCCTAATTTAGCTCCATTTACGGTAGAGGAAACTGAAGCTCAGAAAAAGGAATGCCTAGTGCCCCGCAGCCCATAGGGGACGGAGGATGCAGGAGCACCCGGGTCAGACTGCCTGGCCTGGGATCAGGCTTCGCCTCTTACTTCCCTGTGATCCTGGATGGTACCTTGCCTCTCACAATCTCGATTCACTCACCAAAGATAGAAAAAAGTACAGGAGGCCATGCTACTACGAGCTCAGTATTTCTTAGTAATTCTCATTGCTGCAGTTGTCCTGGTTGTTAAGAGCTGTCAGCTATCTGTCTTCAAGTTCAGGTCCCAAGGAGTGGCAGGGAACGTAAGACTGCTCCAGCTCCGGTCATATGAGGAGAAAGCACTTTCTCACTCGCTCACCCCCACCCACCATGCCTGTCACGTCTGCACAACCAGACAGATGCTCAGGCCTGAAGGGTGACAAATCCACTCACAAGATACAACTTGCTAAGTGGCAGTGGCCTTTTATTCCTTGACATCTTTCCAGACCCTTGATGGGATTAGAACTGGATTAGTGTGAGATGAGCCTGGCTCTGCCGTTATCACCTGTTTATAGGATAATGACATTATCTAGTTTGGCCTATAAGGGTCTCCTTCCATAGGAGCTTTGTTCTCTTTGATCTTGAGGGTTGCAGGCAGCATATCTTTAAATCTAAACAAACCCACTGAAGCCTCAAGATAAGTGGTCAAAACATCCAGTGGGGAGAAAGGAGATTCCCTTTTCCTTTCCTGCTCAATGTCAACAGTAATTTTAAAATTGTGTGTACTTACTTCGAACCTAAAGCTCACTTTGCCATTTTCAGCACTGGCCTCCCCATTTCTCCTTTCACACATGGATAGCATTTCAAAGTTTGCAGAGCTATTTTACTGCTTATTAACTCAGTTGACTGGTACAACGGTCTGTGAGTTGGGCAGGGTGGGTTCCATGCCCATTTTGCAGGTGAGGACACAGAACACAAGCTCGGAAAAGCCCAGGTGTTTGCCAACACACACGCCATTTCTAAGACCAGCTCATCTGGAAAAACCCAGCATTTGTTGCATTTCCTGAAGCCATCTAAGACCTGCCTCTCTGCCCAAACAGCTTTCCTTAAGGCTGATCTCTTCACAGCAAATATCTGTTTAGACAGAGGTTCCAGGAGGTCCTTGTCTGAAGTCCCCTTCCAAAGCTCTCCTAACACCCGCTATGCTGTATTTTAAATCATCCCTATTGAGGTATAATTCACATGCAGTATGACCTGTTTGAAGTGTGCTTATTATTTGTTGAGTTTTGGAAAATGCATACAGTTGTGTAACCACCTCCATGACCAGGATTTAGAACATTTCCATCACTCCCCAAATGTCTTCATGCCCCCCTGCATTCAGTCTCCTTACCCTGTCTGCAGCCTCTGACAACCACTGGTCCTCTGTCACTGCAGTCTTGCCTTTTGTAGAATTTCATGTAAAAGAAATCACGCAGTGTATACGCTTTTATATCTGGCTTCTTTTACTTAGAGCCAAGTTTTGAGATTTAGTCATTTTATGTGTTTGATTCGTCTGTTCCTTCTATTGCAGAGTGGTGTTTCACTGTGTGGATATATCACACATTCTTTTATCCCCAGTTGTAGACATCTAGGTCGTTTCTAGTTTGAGGCCATTATGAATAAAGCTGCTATAGACATTTAGGTCCGAGTCTTTGTATTATCTTTTCATTTACCTTGTGTCAATATCTAGCAGTGGGATTGCTGGGTCATATGATAAATGTATATTAACTTCATAAGAAACTGCTGTTTTCCAAAACAACTGTATCCCTACCAGGAACGTAGGGAACATTCCAGGTGCTCCACATCCTCACCAACATTTGGTATCGCCAGTCTTTCTAATTTTACCTTTCTCTCGTGTGTGTAGTAGTATCTCATTATGGTTTTATTTGTATTTCTCTAAAGACTAATGGTATTGCCATGTGTTAAATATTTGACATCCCTAGAACTTCTTTGATGAAGTGTCTGTTTGAATCTTTTGCCTGTTTTTAAATTCGTTTGCTTATCTTCTGATATTTGATTGATACCAGCTCTTTACATATTCTGGATACAAGTCCATTTTCAGATATACTAAGCAAATATTTCCTCCCAGTCTGTGGCTTGTCTTTTCATTTTCTTAACTGTGTCTTTCGAGGATTAAAAATTTTTTAATTTGGGTAAGTCGAGCTCATCAGTTTTTTGTTTTATGATTTGTGCTTTTCGTGTTTTATTTAAGGAATTTTTTTGGGGGGGTAGTGGTGGGATGAATTGGGAGATTGGGATTGACATATGTACACTAATATGTATAAAATAGATAACTAATAAGAACCTGCTGTATAAAAAATAAATAAATAAAATAAAATTTAAAGAAAAAGAAAATTTTGTTTATCCCAAGGTCACAGAGATTTTTCTGTTTTCTTCCAGCAATGTTAATTTTTGTGTAGAGTGTGAGGTAAGAGATGAGGTTTATATTTTCCCTGTGGATATATCATTATTTTAGCAGGATTTATTGTAAATATTCTTTTCCCCATTGAACAACCCTGGTACTTTTGTGAAAACTCAGTTGACTATATATGTATGGTTCCATTCTGAATTTTCTATTCTAGTCCATTTATTTTTATACTAAAACTATATTGTCTTGATTACTGTGGCATTATAGAATTCTTAAAATGTAATAATTTAAGTTCTCCAACTTTTTTTCAGAGCTATTTTTATTTTATAGAGTTTTTGCATTTCCATATAAATTTTAAACTCAGCTTGTTAATTTTTAAACTAAATTAAGTTTACAGGGATTGATTGGAATTCTACTGACTCTATAGGTCAATTTGAGGAGGAAGAGGATATTAACAATATTGAGTTTTTCAATCTTTACATGGTATACCCCTTGATTTATGTATGTCTTTTCTACTTTATCTCAGCATTATTTGTAGTTTTAAACATATGTCTTGCACATTGTTCATTTTATCCCTAATGAATACTCAATACTATTATAAATGATATTTTTAATGTTTTACTTTATTAATGTTTGTTTTACATTTTTATATATGGACCTTATTTCCTGCTCATTGCTAAACTCATTTATTAATTATATCTTATTTTGTAGATGCCTTGGATCTTCTTCATAGATTATCATTATCTGTATGCCTTTTATTTATTTTTCTCAATTTATTATACTGGAAAGGACCTCTAGCACAAATTTGAATAAAATGGTGAAAGGAGACATCTTTGCTTTCTTCCTAACCTTGAGGGAAGCATTTGCTCTTTTATCATTAAGTTTGACGTTAGCTGTAGACTTTTCATAGATGTCCTTAATCTGAGGAAGTCATGCATGGGTGCTGAATTGGCTCAAAGACTTTTCTTGCATCTGTTGAGATGATTGCAGTCAATTCTGCTACAACACAAAACTTGTGTCTCTAAAAAGCACCATGCTATTCAAAATCTTGCAAGGAAGTCTACAGGAAAATTGAGGGGCATAACACCCCAAACTTTATAAGAGATACACACAAAAAGACGAGAACTTAATGAACATTTTAGCACTGTTTTACTCGTGCCAAATGGTTGAGAAACACACAGATACTACAATAAATATGGCATTTTACCTTGACAAAAGATCTAAAGTTTGTTTGGGGAAGTGGGTATCTTATGAGTTAATGGGAAATGACCAAAAGCAGGTGACCTGCAGTTGGTCCGGAGAGGATGTGTGTGACGTAACATACGAGGTAAACTACAGTAGTTAGTAGCTGTTTGAGGTGTGTGCCTGGTGCTTTTTGTGTATTCCTACATGGCTCGCTTCAGCTGGGTGCAGTTTTCTGCATTCACCTAGTGTTTCTCACAAACAAAATTGTACATAAACTAACACAAAATTCACCTTATGCTCAAATTGTTCCCTGATATGTCAATTGTGTTGAAACAAACTGAAATTTCAAGACAAGTGTTACAGCAAAACTGTCTGCATATGGCTTTTTCTTTTTTTAGTTTTTTAAAAAGGTGAATTGCATTCATTACTTTTTGAATTTCAAACTAGTCTACCATTCCTTGGATAAATCCTATTTAATCATGATGCATTATTATATTCATATTTTGCTAGATTTAATTTGCTAAAATTTTGTTAAGGATTTCTGCATGCATATTTATGAGGTGTATTAATGTATAGTTCTCTTTTATGGTAATGCCTTTGTCTGGCTTTGATATCAGATTAATGCTGGCCACAGAAAATAAGTTGGGACATTGTTCCTCCTGTATTTTCTGGTGTGTTTGTGCAGAATCGATATTGCTTATCCCATAAATGGATGGTAGAATTCATCATTGAAGTCACCTTTGGGCCTGAGGTTTTCTTTGTCAGAAGTGTTTGAATTATGAATTCAAGTACTTTAATGGATATAGGGCTCTTCGGGTTATCTATTTCTTCTTGAATGTACTTTGGTAGTTTGTATCTTTCAAGGAACTTGTCATTTCACCCAAGTTGTTGAATTTACTGACACAATTACTCATAATATCTCCTTATTGTTCCTTCAATGCCTGTAGGATATGTAGTAATGTCTCTTCTTTAACTCCAGATATTGGTGATTTATGTGCATCTTTTTTCGATTGATAGATCAGTCTCTCTAAGAGCTTTATCAATTTCATTGATCCTTTAAAAAAATTATTATTATTTCCTTTATTTCTGCTTACTTTGGGTTTCAATTCTCTTCTTTTTCTAGTTTCTTTTAGTAAAGATCAATAATCAATCAATCAGTCAATCAAACCATTCATAGCTGTTTCCTTTCGTCTTTCCAAACACAAGCATTCAATGTCATAAACTTCCCTCAATCCCTGTTTTAGCATTGACCTACCTATTTTTACATGTTTTCATTCAGTTCATCAGTTGATAATATTTTCAGGTCATAGTATTTTCTTACTGCTCTTGTGATTTCATCTTTGACCCCTGGGTTATTTAGACGCATGTTGTTTGATTTCCAAATGTTTCTGGATTTTCCAGATACCTTTATGTTATTGATTTCTAGTTTAGTTCCACTGTGGTCAGAAAACATACTCCTTACAATTTCAGTTCTTTTACATTTATTGAAGATTGTTTTATGACCCAATATATGGACTGTCTTGGTGACTATCTCAAAAGCACTTGAGAAACATGTATTCTACTGTTGTAGGGTGTTCTCTAAATGCCTCTAAATGTCATTTAGTTTTGATTGATTGATGTTGGAAAATGTTTAACTGAACCCCTGGAGGGAAAAAGCCTTGCTTTGTAGCACTTGATGACTTCTGTGGAAATATCCTCCCATCGTGGCCAAATTTAAGCTACTGACGTGATGTCAATGAATGTGGAGTTAGGAGGAGATGCACATAGATCACTTTCAGAAGTGGCTAAAGCACTTTGATAATGTTGTTCAAATCTTCTATATTTTACTAATTTTTTTGTTGGTCTGCCTGTTCTTTCAATTACTGATAGGTGGGTGTTGAAATCTCTAAAAATAATTGTCAGTTCTTCCATTCCTGTTTTCAGTTCTCTCAGGTTTTGTCTTAATGTATTTTAAAACTTTATTAAGTGTACACACACATTATAAAATGTACCTGTTTAACCCTGGTAATATTTTTTATTTTGAAATCTAGTGTGTCTGATATAAAATATAGCTACCATAGCTTTTCTTTTGATTAGTGGTTAGGTATAGCATTTTTAATCCTCTAGCTTTTTTTAAAAAAACCTTTATTTTGGAATAATTTTATATTTACAAAATAGTTGGAAAGAAGTACTGAAATTTCCTATATACCTTTCACTCATCTTTTCCTAATGTTAACATCTTACATAACTATGGTATATTTTTCAAAATTAAGAAATTACATTATTATTAACGAAACTACAGACTTTTTTCGGAATATTCCCAGATTTTTCCACTAATGTATTTTCTGTCCCAGGACCCAATCCAAAAGTTCACATTTGTCACCTTCATTTCATTTGTTCTGAGATAATCTCTGTCTTTTTGTGTTTGTTATTGCCTTTATACTTTTGAAGAGTACTGATCAGGTATTTTATAGACTGATCCTCAGTTTGGGTTTGTCTGATATATTCTCATAATTATACTGGGATTATAGAAGATAAATTGCCTTTCTCATCACATCATATTGGGGGTAAATGATATCAAGTGACATTACTGGTGATGTTAACTTGGATCACTTGGTTAAGATGATATCTGCCAGGTTTCTCCACTGTGTTCTCCCCTTTCCATACTCTATTCATTGAGACTGAGTCATCCAGTTCAGGGGAGACATACAAAGTTTGAGGCTTAGTTAATGTGCGTTTATAAATTGTTGACTAGGGTCATTCCACTGTATAATTACACCACAGTTTGTTTTATCCATTCATCTGTTGAAGGACACCTTGGTGTCCTTTTACTTTTGCCCTCTCTGTGCCCTATATTTAGTGCGTATTTCTTTGAGACAATATATATTGTTTTATATCCAAAACTATTTGTTTTTTAGTTTAATTTTATTCAATTTAAATTAATTTAATTACAACGCTTAAGCCATTTACATTTATTGTGCTTATCAATGTGCTTAAGTTAAAGTTTATTATCTTGCTATTTGTTTTTTATTTGTCTCATTTATCTTTATTCTTTTTTTCCTGCTTCCTTATCTTCTTTTGGGTTAATTTTTTCTATCTCCATTTTATCTCCACTACCTCTTGGTCTTATTTTTTGTGATTTACAACATACATCTTTAACTTATCACAGTTAACTTTTAAATAATTTCATGCCACTTCACAGATTTTATAAGAATCTTACAACAGAACACTTACATTTCTTCCTTTCCTTTTTAGCGATTGCTGTCATATATTGTATTACTTTTATTATTAACTTTTTGTGTGAAGATTCTGGGCCAAGAAAATACCTCTAATCAGACAGTCCATGATTAAATCCTGGCTCTATTATTTATTCACTGTGAGACCTTAGATACATCATTTTACCTATCTGTTCCTTAGTGTCATTGTCTGCAAAATGGGACTAACAGGTGTGATGTGATGAATACATGAAATAAGGCATGATGTGTGTGGCCCACCACACCTGGCACAAATGGAGCTGGGGGACATAACTTGCCTTGGGGAGCAAACACAAAAAGGCTCTCAGAGCTGCATGTAAACAGTTTCCCAGCTCTGAGCACACACCGTTGCTTGGTCTTCATGATCTGACTCTCTGTGACACCAGAAGACAACAGCAGATGTTGTAATGAACCATAGCGCCAAACAGAGGGAGCCCAGCTGTGTTGACACCAGCAGGCATAGCTGATATTTTTTTTCCCCAAGAAGGAAATTAAATTAAAAATCAATTCTACTTAACGGGAACTCCCCGAATCACTAGGACTAGGTTACTTAGGAAACTTGCTTCTGTAAACCCCAGATGTTGAGCTTGAGGGGCTTCTGTCTACAGACACCAAGTAGGATGCCTGCTGGAGAATGGAGGCTATGGGCTTACCTCCTGGCCCTGCTGGCTGCCTCTTTTCCTGAGCTGTTAGCTTTCATCTGGAGGGATGAGCTACTGCACTATGAGATGGTAAGTTCTAAGGTCAAACAGACCTAGTTGTGAATCATGGCCTCTTACTCACTGACTGTTACCCTGGGGAAGTCACTTAGCCCCACTAACCCTCTGTTCCCTGATCTATAAAATGGGAGAAAAATGAAATTTATTTTGAGCAACTAAACAACAGCGTGTTTTAGCTAAGGAGAATACCATGATAATATTCTGAAATGTTACCTAATATCTTCCCCTCTCTCCTTCTCTTTCATTTTATGCCTCAGTTCATCTTCCTCTTGTCAGTCAGGCACAGGGCAGAAATAAAGATGTAGAAAGCAGACAAAGGCGTCTTTTTCTGACTTTAGATTCCCAGAAACCCTAGGCCCAACGGGAAGGGTAAGACTCAAAGTACCAATTTGGGAGAGACTGGGAGGCCAAAGAGCAACGTGTGCTGCCAGTGTGGAAAACACTCTCTGAGCCGGAGCAGTGAGGAGCTCGGGAAGGGGCACCAGAGCTTGAGGGCCCCCAGGGACCCTGAGAAACGGGTCCTGTTCCCAGCCACCCAGTGGCTTTTTAGGATCTATCAGTGGCAGGAGCAGGGAGAAGGAGACTGAGTCCCATGGCCTGGGCCAACCTCGGAGAAGTACTAGCTGGTGCTGTGTCCCAGCAGACAGGCCGCCTCAAGATGTCCAGGAAGGGCAGGGCCACCAGAATGGTCCTCCACACCTGGGAGTTCAGATTGCCAAGCTGGAAGGAGCTTGAGGACAGGAAGGGAGCCAGCCTGTGTGGACAAGACAGACAGGGACCAAACAGAGGGTGCAGCAGTGATTTAGCAGGGCGTGCCAGCAGCAGATGGAAGGTGGTATATGAAAGTTTCTCTCTGCCCTCCTTCCCTCTGCACCCGCAGTTGCTGAGTGTGTGCAGGTTAGATGAGCTTATAATTCTACAGTGTGACTTGACTGTAACAGTAGCACAATCATGGCCCACACCCAAGGCCCCAGGTTTGCACAGTGATTTAAAATGTCCAGAGCTCTGTCATGCTCATGGCCGCACTGAACCCCCCAAACAGTCCACCGGACACCCAGGCCCTGGCTATGAAGGATGAGCTCCTGCAAATCAAAGCCTTTTCCTGCACTCAGCATCCCCCTAAGACCTACGGAAAGGAGGCATCATCTTTTAAAAGCAGTGATACTCATACCCCAAGCACGTACTGAGCTCCCGCTGTGTACAGGGACCTGGCGAGGTGAACAAGGCAGAGAAGAGACAGGCTCTACTCACAGGGCTAACAGTCCAGAGGAGTTAGCAGATAAATATTATTAGCATTTTTAGCAATCAGTAGCAGAAGTAGCTATATAATCACTGGTTTCTGGTGAGTGAGCAGAGACTTGGGCTCAGGACTTACTCAAGAGGCCTGCTTCTCCCCAGTGCCTCTTGTGACTGTTTAATAATCGATCAATCAGTCAATCAAACCATTCATAGCTGTTCCCTGTGCATGTTCTGAGAGCCCAGAGCTCCTCTGGCCAAAGTGATTTCTTAGAGAGATGCAGACATGAGACCCAACCCAAACACCATAAGAGGTGTGAACACGAGCAGTTGACAAGCATTAAAGGGCTGCGATCAGACACACACACAGTCATTTCTGCTGCCTGGTCATTTCAGCAAGCACAGCGCAGGGCCACAGGCCCCGCCTTCTGGGGTTCCTGGGTCTCTTTCATGACATTCGTCACATCCCTGGCCATCTCTTGCACTGTTCACTACTATTTTCATTACATCCACTTACCTCTTTTACATGAACAAGGGGTTTTTAAAAGAAACTTTTTACAACTATCATAAGTGGGGAACCATCTGACATAAGTAGGAGATAATAGTAAAATAATACAATGCCATAAAGCAGTATTTATACATCATGGTGAGATTCACTCCCCTGCCCCGGCTCCAGCCTGAGGCAGGTCTTAGGTGACAGGAAGCCCCAGGATTGAACGAGGATCCTAAAGAAAAGAATGTTCCTGCCGTGGGAACTTGGTGTCATCTGCCAGCTTGAGCCCCAGCCTTACCTCTCTGGCCTGCCCTCACTCCGGCTGCAAGCAGGTTGATCTAAAGCTCCCACCTGGGCCAAGACCTCCAGTCTTGCTTCTGGTCGGGGGCACCTCATCACATCTCCAGATCAGATTGGTTTTCCCTCCTTCGCTGTTTTACCTCCCCTATTCCCCTACCTCTGCTTTCTGGGATCACTTCCCAGGTAAACCACCTGCACACAAGCCCTGGTCCCAGGTTCTGCTTTTGGGAGGGCCCAGGATAAAACATGGTGTCTTTGGGGCACCCAAAGTCAGCTCGTGCACTACCAAAGGCACGAATCCTACAGTCCCGCTCCATCACCTGTTAGCTGTGAAACCTGGAGTTGGTCAATGAGCGTTTCTGAGGCTGCTTCCTCACATGAAACGGCAGCAACTCTGCTTACCTTACAAGGTGGGTAGGAGGATTAAATGATACAATGGTATGTAGCCACAGCTGAAGGAAAAGGCAGCGGTTGCTATTGGTTTGAATCCAAGTAGCCCATCCAGATGCCTGGAGACTAGCCTTCGTCCCAAAGGCAGTGGTGGGGTTTGCAAGGGTGAGATTCCATGATCCCTGAGCAGGGGCTCACCGGGTGTGTCCTGGGTGCCGGCCAACTGTCTGTACTGTTAGAGATGTTGGACTGTCCTGTCTCAGGGTGGAAGGTCCAGCCCCAGGAGGTTTTTATCCAGCTGTTTTGCCCAACAAATGCTCCATGGGGCTCCCTGCCTGGCTGCCCCTAAAACCACTGGAGATGACGGCTCCTAACTCTTCCCATGCAGAGTTCAACAGCTCTGGCTTGAGTCCTCCCACTTTTCCTTTCTCTGCCTCATGAATACCACCTCGTCCTGAACTCTTCTCCCACCTGCAGCCCCTCCATGTGCATCCAGTTCATGGTCCAGCCACACCCGACAGCCCTCTGTCTTTCGACATGCAGCTCGCATCCTCTGTTCTTCCTGGCAGACTCTTCCTCTCTCTTCAATAGCCAACTTAAACCCCACGTGCACAAAGCGTCCCCTGGTGCCCTGTGGGAGGCGTGTCTCTGAGAGACCTTAGCCTTAGTGCATTGCACTGCGAGCCTGAGCAAGGCTGCGTATGTGGATACCTCTCTAGCTCCCTAGCTTGCTGGTCTGCTCTGCCCTGGGTGGAGAGGGGTTTAGAGGAGCCTGGAGCTTTCCTTCAAATGGATGAGGCTCATCTCTAGACACACGGGACTGAGTGTTGTTCCCCAGTTGTGTCAGACTCATTCCTGCCCCAGGACTTTTGCACTTACTGTTTATCCTCCTGGGAATGCCCTCAGTCAGATCTTCATGCCCCTCAGGTCTCAGCTCACATGTCATCTCTTTAGAGAGCTTCCCTGATCACCCAGTCAAATCATGTTCCTCTCCCTCCATCTGAAATTATTTGATGTATTTTATTCTTAACTCTGTGTCCCCTGCCCCCACTCCAGAATATAAGCTTCATGAGGGCAAGGACCTTGCCCATCCCCAGATTCCCAGGTGCTGGCACAGAGCCTGGCCCCTAGGAGATGTCTGTATGTAGTTGTTGAATGGATTAAGGAACCAGTCAATGAGAAAACAAATCAGTGGTCTCACCAGCCAACAGCCTCAGGACAGGATAGGGCAGTGGAGGACAGGGTAGGTTCCTGTAACGGATGAGGCACTAGAATCAAAGAGTGATAGCCTGGAGCCAGTGACACCGGTATCCTCACCCTGGGCTACTTCCCTGATACTCCATACCCAGCCCTGCCCACCAGAGCGAGCCCTCGGGGGCGTCCAGGAAGTGGTGTCCTCTCCCCATCGCTGCCATCACTCCCATCGGGAGGCTGCTGGCTTTTCTCTTGAGCCATAATTCAGCCATTCGCTCCTCCATTCATTCAGCATGTCACAGAGCACAGGGCATGACACAAAGACGGGTGAGCCACAGACCCTGCATTTCATAGTCTAGATTTCTGTATGTTATAGCCAAATCCTGAGAGGGCTAGAACTTTTCCGGAAGAAAATAGTTCAGTTCACAGTTTCATTATTTTTTCTGTCTTCTTTCTCTGAGATCTGGGGCTGCGATGCTTCCAGGAAAACAGTAAGGCATTATAGGTGGACTTCACTACAAACCAACCCGGCAGGAAAACGCTAAGGGAACTAAGATGACATTTTCAGACTGATTATTTTAAACAGTAATTCATTCAAGGATTGATAAAAGTCCTAGTGTGATTTTGAGAGTTTTTTTTTTTTTTTCTTAATATGGTGAATAGATAACTATTTCTTCCTTATTCCAAGCCCAGGATTTCTAATTTGGGGGGTTTTGGCCTTGGAATTGAAACTGACCTCCTGTCCATGCTGAAATCCACAAAAGATCCACTCCTCTTACTGCTGCTCAGGGAGTATAGTGCTTTCCAAAGCGCTATAAGTTCCTTCCCCAGGGAGGGGGGCTGGGTAGCGGGGGCCCATGTAATTCAGGTGTGCAGGGTAGGCAGTACACCACAGGCCACAGCCAGCGCCTGGCTCTGGCATTCTGTTTGAGCCATGTTCTTTCCATTATTCTGTCATTTAACAATATAGATTTCTCATTTTGTTTTTACATCAAAATCTTATGCTACGTTCAAAAGTTAAGAGATGGGGCCATACTGGACCTGTCATTCTCCCAAGGGAACTGAGCAGTGCTGTCCTCCAGACCCCGGTCCCCAGGTCCCACCTCCTCCAGCCCCTAAATGGCCTGCTTCGCCAAGAGGCATCTGTGTCTGTGACCCTGGTTCATACCAACCATGCTTCCCCAACTTTCTTCCAGAAACACCCACTACCCCTTCACAATCTAGCAGCTTTGGGACACAGTCAAGTTTCTTCCATCAGCACATCTATCCAAAGGCTTCTATTTGATTTTGAAAAATCTGTGCATTTTCCATTTTACTATATAATATGTCCGTGTGTTTTAAGTAAACTTTTGTTTTTCTTCCTAAAACATGGAATCAATGTGTCCCTCCAGGAAGATGTGCGGGGCTGTCCTGAGGCTTTGTATGTCCTGACAATTCTCCCAGGTGGGAGAGAGAAATTCTCTGCTTTGAGAAATGCAAGAATTCCTTACTCTTGTTGTTCATCAGAACTTTTGTTCTTTTTCTGAATCTTCCAAGTTACTAACTCAGGACTACTTTTTATAATCAGAAATTAAATGCTCTCCTTTGAAATGCCATTAATTTTGGTATCTTGGTCTGGCCCTCGGGGACATGAGGCCCTTGGAGCTTGCCCACAGTGTTTGTGCGGGAAGGGGCCATGACTCATGTCCACACGGGGCCTGGCTGGCCTGTGGCAGGAGCTCCAGGCATCCTACACTTGGGTTGTACAGCGCTGCCCTCGGAAACTTTCGTGGGTTATGGCTTAGGAAGGGTTCCGGAGAGTTCAGGAGCAATCGATAGCACGCATTACAGGAGAGAGAGCGCTAACAAAGGTGCCGGTAGGTCATGCATCTTAAAACCGCTTCTCGGGGACTTTAATTGTCGGGATGTTCAGGAGAAGAATATGACCTTATGGGGGCATTTTCCAGAATGGAATAGTCTATATATTAAAAGGCAGCAAATGATTCATAACTGGATGGCGGCACTGGGGCTATGGGCCCATGTTTCCCATGTGGATTTTTTCTCTGCATTGCAAACTCTTACATTAAATTGTGATAAATGAAGAGTGGGGGCTACTCATACAAATCAATGACTCTAGTGTGTGTGTCATTAGCCTGAGAGATGCAAGCAGCGGTCAGTCCCATAAATCATGTGATGATCTGCTGTCTGCAACACGATGCGAGCAAGCAGACGCATTAGGGAGGTTAAGGAATGAAATTAATCTGTGCATTTTCCTCTCCCCCTACCGCCTTCCCCATCACCTGGTCATACGGAAAGAATTAAAATCACATGATCTGAACTACACCAGCTCCAGAACAGTAAATTGGTTAAGTTTGACTTCACCTTTCGACTTTGAGTTAATTATGTATTAGGGGATTAATTTAATCGCAGACACTGGGAAGGCAAATGGAGACTAGGGGAAACCCGCCAGGGCCTCTCATCCAGGTGCCAAGGTTATTAATCGCTCTGGCTGGGCCACGGGCTCTACCTGGGCAGACCACGGGACGGGAGCTGCGGAATCAGCCACGCCCGCATTTGTGACTGTCCTGTTCTGGGACTGCAGCTGCAGAGAGTCCGCCAGCCCAAAGAGGATGCTGCTGCTTGTTTGGGTTTCAGAGGGGGCCCCACCTCTTGATACACAGGGCTGCCTGTGATGCTTGGTTGCTGGAGCGTCCTAGGTGACTGGTCTGGGGGAAGCCTTACACAAGGCACGTAGTAAGCTCTCACCCCGGATGGAAACTCACACTCCTCCAACAGCCACTAGCCTTGGCGTGAACACCTCCCATGAGCAGAAGCTCTTCACCTGCAAAGCTGTCCGTTTCACATTGCAAAACTCTGATGTGGACCACTCAAGTGTCGTCCCCCTTCCCCCCCAATATGCTCTTCAGGCACCTGAGGACAGTGGCTGTTTTCTCCCCAGAGGTCCTCTGCATGTGTCTCTGACAGCATCACTTCCAGTTCCCTCACACTTTCAGTCTCCTTCTGCCATGCAATGTCAGCCAGGTGAGAGCCGCTGTAGGCAGAGCTGCTGTAGGCAGAGTAGGGCTAGTGGAAATGAGTCCTGCAGTACAGAAAAGGGTGACCAGCTTCTCTCTCAGTGCAGCTGCCTGGCGACAGCCCTGGGGCAGGATGGGAGGTGCGGCTCCCATCTGCATGAGGGTCATGTCTGATGAAGAGTCCATGGCCTGAATTGAGCCACGTGAGAGAAATTCTTAGGAACATTTGTCTGTTTGGAGTTAAAACACGAGGATGCTGAATGGATTCAACACTGACCTTTTGCTTGTAAAAATTCACAAGGTCCGACGTGGATGGTAGCACTATGTTTTGTGTGCGCACAGCACTTTGTAGCTTCCTGAATGCTTTCCCATACTTATGTGATATTGTTTAACCTTCCCAACTGCCCAGGAGTGGGGGCTAGGGACACCCATTCAACTCCTAAGGAAACTGAGACTCAGAGAGTTTGAAGGACCTGCCCCTCTGGTGCACTTGCACCTCTGGTGGCTGGAAAGTGGCTCAGCTGCCAGGCCAGCTAGTTGCTCAGGGCAGAAAGGATGGGGTCGTTTAGGGGTTCTCTTAGGGCTCAGATGGAAGGCTGTCCAAATCTAAGTCTCCTTGCCCATCTCTGGAGGCCCGATGCAACCCCCAGACCTATGCACTGTGTTTCAAACACAGTTAGAAAAACAACGAAGTTGAGCAAACAGCTGAAAACTAAGAGGTTTCATTTAAAGAAGGGATTACGGTTTCCTCTTGAAACTTGGGAGAAACCTCTTGAAGTCTGGTGAGGGGTTGCCATCCCATTGTGGCGGTGCTGGAAAGGAGATGGGCAGAAGCTCTCAGAGGCGCCTAAGACTCATCCTGGCCAGTCGGCCACATGGAGAGAGTGACCCGAGTCATGCCTCATCTTGCTGCCCTGATGACCCACCGCTGACCTTCCCACATAGGCCACTGGCCATGCAGGCCTCTCCCCAGAGCCCAGTCTCATGCTGCTCCCTCCTCCAGGAATGCACACTCATCACTGTCACACACGCCAACCTTCCTCTTCCTCGTCCAAGTCTTCCTTGGCCTTCCAGTCCAGCTCAGGCTGGCTCACCAGCCCCTCAGTTAGCCCTCTTTGGCCTCCTCCTTCCTAAGCTCCGACAGGACTTCTCAGCTGATTGACACAGGGAACACATCAGAGCCTGAAGGGCCCGGGTGATATTTGAATGCACCCTTCCTTTCTGGGCAAATGTCAAGGCCAGCCGGGGCCCTGGACTGGCTATGTCACCAACCCACACCTTCCCCACGCCCGTGAGGTCTCCCAGTTACGCTGCTACATGAGTACACTTCTCGCTTGCCCTTCATTTTTCATTCTTTTGGGGAAACATAAAAAATACAGAGAATAGCCAGAGACCTGATTCCTCAACATCCAGAATCAGCAGATATTAACACTGGCCATATTGGGTGCAGAGATCAAAACTAACAGCAATCCGGAGCTCTGTCCTGGGGGGGGCCGCCTGCATGATACATTTCAGGTCCTGGCACCACTCCGACTCCATGCCATTTCTCTCTCTCCTGAGGCAGCGTCTTTGCTGTACGTCCCCCTGATCCACGTTTGTACGTGTGCACGCACACGCACGCAACCCAGAGCACACAGAGCACGCATGCACACACACCTGTGCACACACATACCTGTACACACATTCTTAACTTTTATATACTGTGTGGTTACACACAAGTATAAATCTTTGCTTTTATTCCATCATCGTGGCATTTGTGAGGTCCCAGCACCCACGGCTGGGAATCCACTTAGCCACGCAACAGGCATTCTCTGAGGGACGTACCATCTTGTCTCCCTACTCCCCTTTGGATGGGCATGTACGTTGTTTCCAATTTTTCACTGTCACCAAGGATGAAGCTCCGGCCACCTGTGCATCTCTGCTGGGGCTCATTAAAGAGGCTTGTTCTAGTGTTTCAGCTGTTCTCTGACGTGTCCTGGGTCTCTCTCCCTAGGGGCACTGAGGCCTTTGGGGGCCTGCAGGGACGAGGTGTGAAGGTGTCCAGCACAGCCCCCAGCCAGTGCCTGATATTTTTCCTGGAATGTGTTCATATTTCCCTCGGTTTCCCACACAGGTTGGCACAGGCTGGGCACACTGCGTGCTCCTAGCCGGTGGGGTCTGCACACGCAAGCCCCAGGGAAACCCAGCCCTTGGCCCACTCTTCCCAGGCCCATTAAACCTCTCACTTTGTATTTCCTAATTCCTTCAAGAAATCCCAAACCTGTCTCCTTGGATAGAACTAAAATAAATGTAATATCTATTGCTATCGCTTAAACACAAATTATAGTATATTTTATTAAATAATCTGTTGTCAGATCCTTGACATTCTTCATAATAGATAAAAAAGCAACTAAAACTAGTTATTTTCTGTTACCTTAGAGGCTTGCAACGTAGTTTGTAGTGTATTTACTTGTTATGTTCTGCTTGTCGCATTTCATTATAAGCATGTGAATTATTTTCCCTATTAAATTAAATGCAGTCTCCCCTCCCCCAGCTACCCTTGAGCTTTTATCAAAGGTGAAGGTCTGGAGATGGGGAAGCAGGGGGAAGCCACCTGGAGATCAGGGCGGAGCTGGCGCTAGTGGAGGTCAGCCCCACTCCTGTGCTGGAAGCTGGACCCGGGAACCACATCCACACCCACCCCCCAGTGAGCCCTGGCTGTGAAGGCCACCTGTGTCACCACTCTGGCCTTACATTCACTGAAGCCCATTTCCACACACTGTCTCTTGTCACCTTCTCAGCAGCCCAGTAAAGCAGGCAGGCTGGGTCCACTGTACCCATTTTACAGCTAGGCGAATGGTTCTGAGATAAGGGGTTTCAAGTTGAGGTCAAGTTCAGGCTAGAGCCCTGCCCCCTCCCACCCCACCCCTACCACCGCCACACTCTCATTTTCATTGAAGACCGCTGCGTACCCGGCACTTGGCTAATCGTCTCACGGGCAATGCATTGTTCGACCCCAAAACTGTTCCTTGAGGTAGTAGTGTTATGATCTCTCTTCCAGTTTTTCTGACCCTGCGGTTCACATAGGATGGAGAACGTGCCCGTGGTTGTACAGCCAGTCCGTGCAAGGCCGGGGTTCCAGCCGAGTTTGTCTGACTTCAGATTCTAGCTCAGAAGCAGTACAAGAAAACAGCTAACCTTTTGGGGCTCACAGTTCCTTTTTAGAATTTGATGAAATCTATGCCCCCCTTCCTGGGGGAGTGTACATTTCTCATACCAACAACATCTGACATACAATTTTATGGACTGCCCAGATTTTCTGTAGGCCATCTCTGTGGGGCCCACACAGTCTCTGTACGCCAGGTCAGAAAGCGCCCTCCCTGAGAGCTTGGGAGTATTCCCTTTTTGTTTACCCAGCCCCAGCCTAAACAAACTGAAATGGGACCAGATGCGAGAGTCTCCAGTCCCTGCCCTTCCTTCCTAAACTCTTCCTGGCAGTAGAGTGTCGCCAGAATTTGAAATGGACCCAAGTGGGGCTCAGGAGTGTCCCTCAAGGCTGGGGCAGGACCTGGTCTTCTCTGCATCCGAGAGGGCTTGGGGGGTGATGAGCCTGAACACCCGCTCAGACGCTCCCGCTCTGCCAGCTGCTCCCCACATGCCCGCCTACGGTGGCACTTCTTGAGAAGAAAAGTTAAAGCCTTCAGGTCACCTGCAAGCCCCTGGCAATATCCCTTCAAGAACACAGACAGGTGCAGAGCCTGGCAGAAATCCAGGGAAGCTCAGTTTACTCATCTCTAAAATGAGAAGATCCTTTCCAAGGACTGCCGTACAATGACAGGGCTCTGACACCTTCATCACTAAGGACATCACACGTTTCTATTTCTCCTCTCCCTACATGTTTAGCTTGTGGGTCCCTGGTCTGACCTGTTCCTGCTGTTTAATCTTACAGAAAACATTCTCAGGATTCCTCCTATCTTGATGTGTCTTTCAGCACCGGCCACTCCATCATGTGAAAGCTTTGTGGCAACACAGCTCCTCTCATCTGAGGCTGCTTCCAGAGCTGTGCTGATAACACTCGCCTCGGCGGTGCAGGGAGAAAGGGAGCTGATAAGCCCATGTGAACATCAGAAAATTACACCTCCTAAACACAACAGCCAAATCAAAGTGCTAGGAAACGTCTACAGGTACCTATGGAGGGGAGATAAAAGAAAACGTACCTGGAAATTCTTTGGTTGGAAAAGAGGAAGCCAGATGAGAAGAATGTGGGCTTCACGCATGGGCTTTTTTGGGGTCCCCAAATTGCCACCAAAGCCACCATGATGGAAGCACCTTCTCCATTGGCCAGGAGTGGGTGTGAACGGAAAAGATGAGGACAAGGGAAGGGACCAGGCTTTGGGGTGGGCAGACTCTAAACCTGACATCCAACTTGCCCATTTGGATATACTGTTAGCCTAGGTTTTGTCTGTTTCCTTTGGGGGCTTCCCTCACCACCATTCCTCAAATACCCTACAGCCCTTGAGTGGTAATTAAACATCCACCAGAAATGAAATAATCAGGGGCTTCCCTGGTGGCGCAGTGGTTGAGAGTCTGCCTGCCGATGCAGGGGACGCGGGTTCGTACCCCAGTCCGGGAGGATCCCGCGTGCCACGGAGGGGCTGGGCCCGTGAGCCATGGTCGCTGAGCCTGCGCGTCCGGAACCTGTGCTCCGCAGCGGGAGAGGCCACAACAGTGACAGTCCCGTGTACCGCAAAAAAAAAAAGAAATGAAATAATCAGGACCAGTCATGGCGCAAGAGAGACGAAGTAGTAAGGAAGCGAGGAGGAGGGATGACAAAGGTTGAAGGAAGAACATGTGGAGAAGCATGGATGCGGGTGGAGGACGGGAGGAAGGCAGGGGTCCAGGAAACAGAAGGCGTCTCTCAAAGTCCTCGAAGAGACACTAGGAGAATTTTGGAACCACAAGAGGGAGGCAGTGTGTCCCACCACAGTCAGTGGGATGGAGCGCAGAGCAAATGTTCTGGTTTATCCAGGGGCCAAACCACACATCCTGGAATCTCATATCTCATCCTCTTCCTCATTCTTACCCATCCCAGTGCCAGATTTTTCAGGCCGATAAGGCATTATGGCTTTTCTCAAAGCCAGCATTCCCATGGTATTTTGGTCAAGCATCTCTGCCATCCTCCTAGGCTTCTCATGCCTTTTCTGTTTCAACCCCAGGTCTGTCTCCCCCAGTCCTCAGTTGGAATTATCCTGAGGTCCTCTCAGACTGCAGCTGGTTGGCTGCTTCTTGCAGCACCCTGGGGAACTCAGCCCAGTTCATGGTCTGCTTCTCAGACAATAAACCCTATTCTGCTGCCAAGGTCTCCCACATAGGAGATGAGACCACCCACCCTGGAGGTGCCCTCTTCTCCCCGAGGCCAGCTCAGTCCTCCCCTGGGGTGTGGCACTCTCTTGGAGAACATCTTGATGTAGATGAAGGTTGCTCCGTGAATCAATAAATCATAAGTCTGCTGGACAGCACTCAGGTAGGTAAATGCATGTGTGTTCTTCACTCAGCGAACCCTCCTGAAAAAGATAATACACTCAGTATCTTACTCTGCTGACATATTTCAACTCAACTGATAATGGGCCAGGATTGAGCACAGCTTAGAGAGTGAATTACCTTTTAGCCATCCCTTCAAGTTTAGGGTTGCAGTGACCAACAAAATCAATGTCAAAGGATTCTTGTTGTCTCGGGCAATACCTACAGTGACTCCTAATGAAATAAACCATTGAAGCCTTTTAATCAGAGCACCTGCCTGAAAGGAGGAAGCCATCCGGGAGGAGGCTGGGGCTCTAGGGACCTGTTTTCCCCTCACCGGTCAATGCATGAGTGATTCTTTAATTGTAGTAATGATGCGTTTACCCTGGACCCAGATGCTCGGGCAGCAGGAGGCAGCAATTCTCTGGGGCGCAGAGCTGGCATGACCTCAGCTGGGGCTACACAGGTCCCTGAGCAGGGCTGTATCACCAGGGGCCATGGCAGCGCCTCCAGGGTAGGGACCTGCTTTACTCCCAGATATGTGATAAATCTCGATGGAAAGAAAGCCCTGCAATAAAGGAGGCCCTGCTCTGTATCTGGATCCCAGAGTCAGTGCTATGAAAGTGCGCTGCAAATGGGCTTCTGCCCCCACACCTGCTCTGCCCTCCTCCCCTGCCTGCATCCCTCTAAAACATCAGTTAACATCACTTTAAATAAATTCAAATATTGGAAAGCTCAAGGAAATTCAGAAACAATCAAGGCTGATCCAGACGCTTTCTGAAAAGGCTCTGCTTTTGTGGCCACTTGTCCACTCCAGGGCATGTTTGTGGCTTGCCTCTCTAGCATTCACTCCTCCTTCTCTGGGGCTCGTTCCCTGATTTTCTTTGGAAATCTGTCTTCTCTCACTCCTGTGTCTGAGAGCACTCTCCCCTCAGCTCTGTGATGGGCATGGGATCCATGCCTAAGCTGGTCGGTTAGGTATAGATCCCATGCAAACCGACCTGTTCCCCCAACAAACTCATCTTGTCCATCAGGAAACTCAGGATGTTTGGGGTAAATAATGGAGAAAGGCCTGGTTCTCCCTTTTCGATGAAACTTGGACATAAAGGTGCCTTTTCTTGTTCATCACCAGAGGGAGAGTCCATCTGAAAATGGGACCCACACAAAGGAAGTTGGACCAAGAGGCTAAGGCAGCCTGTAGTCCAAGCTCTGTGGTCACTACCTGAGGCTCTGTGTCCAGCCACTCCCAAACAAGAGCTTTATGGATTCTTCAGTTTTTGAGCCAAGAAGTTCCCTAGTCACGTTAGTCACTTAGGGTGGGCTTTTTCTCTCTTCCTTCTTTCTCTCCTTCCCTCCCTCCCTCCTTCCCTCCCTCCCTCCTTCCTTCCTTCCTTTCTTTCCTCCCTCCCTTCCTTCCATCCTTCCTTCCCTCCTTCCTTCCTTCCTTTTTCTTTCTTTGTGTCACAGGCAATGAAAGAATCCTCATAGATTTCTCCCATCTACAGGGAAATAAACCATGAACATTGGGAGGTATGACTTCTGCCTGTCTGGGGAGGAAGCCCTTCCAGGAAATCCACAGGGGAGAGTCCCTAGAGCGACCACGACATCAATCCAAGAGGTTGCTCGTTTCTGTGTACTCAAACCTAAATTTTACGAAGAGCCTTTAAACAAGCCCTAGGAAAAAGCGAAGGGCACAGATGGGAAAGGAATTGTTTTTCTTGGAAAGCAATATAAAAAGAGAGTGACCCACGTAGCTGATCATACTGAGAGACCCATGGTCCTCTGAAGTCCCATTTTTCTGATGGGTCATAATGACGGAGACAAAGAGGAGTTTCTGCTATGGATAGCTTTGCTGAAGCCCCGGCTGCTTAGAACGCCCAAGGATAAGTCTTCCACCACCAGTAACCCCTAACTCTTCCCATGAGAGGCTCTTCAGGTGCCTGGAGTAGATCTGCTCATATTCTGGATAACTGGATCAATGGAGACGCCAAATGAGGTAGCCAGACCAGACAGTAGATTGGAAGGAGCCAAAGTCAAGCCAATAACGCCTGAATCCTCCCTTGCCTGGGTCTGTGTGGAGGTCACCTTGACTTCCAAGTACTCAGACCCCAGTAACCCGCACCCTAGGCCCTCTCTTTTGGGACCAATGCCAATAGGAACATTTAGAGAAATGGAGGCACAGACCACATGCCTCCTGTAAGATCCCCGAGCAGGATGCTTGCAGAGCACCCACCGCCCTTTGTCTACCACGGTGATGAATGGTTGTTGACACGACTAAACAAAGGTATTATTAGTAGATTACATCTGAGAAGTTGGACCCGTGCAGAAAGAGGCCAACAAGAGCCCTGGGCCTCACTCGACTCCCAATCACTCCACAAAAGCCTAAACCACCAGGTCAGGGATAAAAGTGAATAAATGTTTCTAAATTCTTATCTTAAACACACTTAAGCTTAAAGCTATTTAACTGGGGCTTTAAAAGCATGTGAGCCTTGTGGAGCCCAGCTACCTGCCTCATTCTCTCGCTCTTATTTTTGCTTTTATCCTTTTAGTCTTGAAGAAGCCTAATTAGAAGCTTGAACAGGGCTCTCTCTCCCTGCCCTTAAATCAGTAATTGGCTTCAGTGCAGAGACTGTCAGGAAATTAACACATCACAACATGACAGCTGTTAATTTTTTCTCCTTATTTGTCATATGAATCACCGCTGATTTGCCGGAGTGCATAACAAATTAGTGGGCTGTAATCAGCGGTCTCTCTTCTGTGAGCTGCACCTTCTCTTTTTTTTTTTTCTTTTTTTCCCCCTCTCTCTCTTCTTCTCTCTCTCCCTAAAGTCCATTACTTCACTGCCTCAGCAGAGACGACGGTTCCTAAGTGTGTCATTGTCAATAAATCAGAATAAGCAAATGCTAAAAGCGCAAGAAGCTCTTTAAACTTTGATGAAGGCTTTTAGTTACATTTTTAAACTTACACTCATAGCTGGAATCTTTTTTTTTTTTTTTTCATATTGTCACTCCCTGGTAGTGATAGACTGTCAGGTTTCCAGTCATTCCCTCATCCAGTGTGCCAGGGAAGGTGGAACTCCAAGTGTCATCAGCGCAAGTTCTGGCTGATGGAAGCGGGTGGAGGAGGTGTTAGGGAAGGTGGGGGCTGTGGGGGGGGGAGTATTAGAGATTCCAACAGGGTCAGACCAGAAGTGCTTTCTCTCTGAGTGAGGGGTTAGGGGGAGAGAGGAAACGGGAGGAAGGGGAGGTGAGCAGACAGAGCAGGAGGAAGAGAAATCGGTTCTGGGACCTCACTATCCCCCACTATTCTAACTTGACTCATGGTCCACTGTGGATCAGACACCTGAGAAAGGGTGTGAGTCTTTGTGAAATGCCTTTGTAGTGTCAGCCGGGACCACCGAGAAGAGTCATGGGATCTGGGACTTTATTCTTCGTTCAGCACATTTGGTGGGTCTTACACCTAATATTTATGGCCTCCAGGAAAAAGGGGAGATAGGAAGGGTGATAGCTATGAGGTGGCTACAATGTGGGATTCTGCTGCAGGCTCTGATATTTGGCAAACAGATCTGTGTTCTTTGCATCTACACTGTGGATGTGGAAGGGAGAAGAGCTTCTTCCTTCTTGGTCTGGACCTTTCTGGACGGAAGAGTGCTGGTCTTTCCAACCTGAGTCCATCAGGGAGTTAGTGGGAGCTTCACAGGGTTGGGGGGTTTGGGGGGGCTCAGCCTCTCGGGGCTCTACCAGCATGTTCTCTTGGATATTGTAGACTGATGTCGAGCCTGAGATCAGAGGATTTTAGGGATGAATTTCTCCTTTTCTTTCTTCTTTCATCCACACATCCATCCATCTATCCATCCATCCATCCAGTGTCCTTTGCATGGGACATCAGGATATGAGCCCAGCATGTGAACAAGTGGAACAGAGGGAGGGAGTAGAAGATGGGTCTATCTCAAGATAGAACACAGGGAGGAAAATCACTGCCTTAGATAAATAAAATCATTAGACTCAGACCCCCTTCTGCTATCCCAGGATGCCTTCTTGGGTGGGATGTGGCAGAAGAGTGGAAGGGCCTTTCTCCCTCAGCCGTCACCATCAGCAGATGGGTTATTCTGTCTACCATATTGGTCTTACTTACCCTTTTCCCAGGAATTAGTCTAATGACTTTCTTGTGGTGAATTCAAATTTGACCACTTGAAAATTGGCTTTAGTTCAGTTTATCAAACACTTTTCCAGGACTATCAGGCACCAGACTCTAGTTTAAGAACAAGGAATTCAACAAATTAGGGTCTATGACCTTAGAAAATCTGCACTTTTTTGCAAAACAGTAGTAATTTTAAAAACTTCTTGTTTTAAAGAATCTCAACACTTGGGGCTTGGAATACATGTCCCACCCATTGTTCTTTCCCTCTCCTGAGAGCTGAGGTGCCCTATCATAGGAGGCACAAAGCTGCAGCACAAGCATCAACCATCAGAGCTGATGAGGTCATGAGGTCTGGCTGTGTGAAAGTCATTGAAATCTTTCAGAAATAAAACAATTGTCCTTTTTCCCCCCTTTTTACTGGTGATAATTTATATTCATTCAACATGTTTAAATACAGTTTAATATGCTACATCTTATAAAAATCTCTACTGAGAAAGTTTCACTCTAAGGTCATTTTATAAGCTCAAAGAAAATACCGATTTTACAATTACTCTGTCAAATCCTAATTTAAGAAAAAAAAATCATTTCTCCATTATCTGATGTGGAACGAGTTTCCTGGTAGAGACCTGGATTAACAGTAGGGAAGCAGCAGCTTCCCTGAAGCAGCAGTTGTGGGAGTTTGGTGATACCGTGACAAACCAGGCCCACCATGGGGGTGGAGCTCCTGGCTGGTCTAAGGAAGGCCCACAAGAGTAGGACCCATGGGCACTGTGCTCCACAGGTTGGATGCCTCCGGAAATGATGGAGTCTGATCCAGTAAGTTCTTCCAACACTTAGTGAGGATCCAATGAAGCAAAGAATCCCACTGCTGCTGACTGGCTCTCAAGCACTCCCTTCCCCAGCCCATGGGTACTTTGGGCACAAGCTGATGTCACTACCCCTCCATCCCTACTACCCCGACCTGCAGTCATCTAGCCTTCAGGTTCTCCCATTCCCATGTCTTGTCCCATGTCTTGTGTTCCTCTCCTTCCCAAATTGCTAGATGGAAGTCCTGTTCCTTGATAAAGAAAACTCCTTAAATCTCCCTACTATCTTCAATGTCCTCATTCTGCTATAATTGATGTTGTGGTCTTAGTGATGTACTCTAGGGACAAGCTTCCCCTGCAGTCCTCTATGGTGGCAGCTGTTCCTTCTCCCAGGCTCCGTGTACATCAGGATCAGTTGGGAACCTTCCTTCAGTTGGGATAGAAGGAAGAATTTTTCCTTCTATCCCTGAAGATAAACATCATCTGCCTGTGCTACCCTTCACCTCTTGTAATCCCCGGCATTTACCAATCTCCCAGCTACTCTTCTCACTCATTCTCATTCATCAGACACCATGAGAACTGGGTCAGCAACTTCCCCTACCCCCAACCCACTGTCATCAGTAAAGGTGACCTTAGCCTTAACATGTATGACTCATCACCCATCACTGATGCCTCACAGATGCCTGATTCACCTGCTAATTTCCAAGCATCTGCATCCACTCTACATTAGCCATCTAGGTGACTGGTCACCCCCAGGTGGTCTATATCTTCCTCTAGAAACTATGACTCTCAAGTCAAACACTAGAAGCATCACATTCTCATTCCCAAGGTCCTGTCTTAGCTCTCTTGAATATTTCCTCATTTTACACATTTTCTTCTACTTTACTGGGATTTCTGGGCCCTGGATGTCAATACTATCTTCCTTCCTAGTAATGCCATCTGGCTTTGATTCTTCATGTGGTCTCTATGTGCTTTTGTTTCAAACATTGTGATGTGAAATTCTTCCATATCACTATTCTTTTCATTGTCCATGCTCCATCCTGGCAAAATCCCAGTCCTGAATCAATCCATTTTCCTCCCTTCTTTATACCCACTCTGAATTAACAAGCAGCGCTGGAGAAAAACCATACTCTTCTGTAAATTGGAAGCCCTACAAGCACAAAATCTCTGGGCTCAGCTGAGCCTTCTGTACTCTGTACCACTCCTCTGAGTTTTCCCACCCTGCTTTCTCTCCAGAATAAGAAATCATCCCAAGTGATTATTTCAAAACTTCTCTATGGGGTTTTCCATCTATTACCCTCCATCTTTCTCTCCCACCACAGTGGAAAATACTTCACTCCTTGTATGGGAGGTTGACCATCCCGCTTTGCCTCTGCTCCACATTTCTTCCACGTCTGCTCTCCAAGTGCTGTGGCTTGATGGATTCACTGCTTTCTCTCCTATATTTTCAACACCTTCCACTGTCTTTTCTTTCTGTTCCTTCCATGTAACAATGAAACATACTTAAATCTCTCCCAACTTAATAATTTTTTTTCTTACAGCCCTAAACAGCTTCTTACCCTCACAACAAGCCAAGTTTCTGAAAGAGTGGTCTACACTCGCTGTCTCCACTCCCCCAGCAATTGTTAGCAAACCAAACTTGGGTCCACTTGCCTGTGCTCATTTAAGACAATCTATTGACACCAGATTGTGGTGAAGGAAAGTACAGTGTTTGTTGCAGGGTGCCAAGCCAGGAGAAGAGGCAGCTTATGCTCAGAAGACCCGAACTCCCCAATGGCTTTCAGGGAAGGGCTTTTAAAGGCAGTGTGTGGGAGGGGACTGTAGGGTGTGTGATCAGCTCATGCACAATTGGCTGGCATCAAGGTAAAGTTTCAAACATCATCAACCTTCTGGTTTCAACCAGTCTAGGGTCTAGTGCTTGCAGTCAGCAGGTTTCACCTGGTGGGGGTCGGCTTCCTATAAAAACAACTCAGGCCTTTATCTATATGGTTCAGGGAACTGGGAGTTTTGTGACTCGGGTACGTGGCAGACTTATAGGGTAAATTGTTACCAGTTTCCCAGCCCAACAGCTCTTTTTCGCTTCTACATCTTCACGTTTCCTAGTCATTAACACTTGAGTCGACCTTTTGAGACTCAGGGGATGCCTGGGAGACTAAAGCAAAAGCCTTTTAGTTCAAGGGATGGGGACTCAGGGGCTTGTATACAGTTTCACGATTAACTCATCCCACAGTTTGGAGGTTGCTCCTTCCATCTCATGGAAACTTGTCTCA
This sequence comes from Delphinus delphis, assembly GCF_949987515.2. Classification (NCBI taxonomy): domain Eukaryota; kingdom Metazoa; phylum Chordata; class Mammalia; order Artiodactyla; family Delphinidae; genus Delphinus; species Delphinus delphis. Next base: position 19,078,544 of record NC_082702.1, on the reverse strand, counting down.
CCAAGAATGCCAGTGTGCTTGGAGACAAGGATGATTTTCAGTTCTTGGTTAACCTGATTCTTCTGCAAGCATGAGGGCATAACTACTTCATAAAATTTGACTTCCCAACTTGGATCTTTGCTACATTTCTGGCCATCCCTTTCTGGGATCCTCAGTAGATTTACTTCTCATGATCTTTGTATTCTATGTAATTTCCTTTTTCTCTCTTTTCATTTTACACACTCTGTGGGCAAACTCTATGTCTCTTCTGGCTTCAGATATGACTTCCAATCTAAATTTTCTCAACATCTAATCTTGGATATCTCACAAGTACCTTCAAGGTTAATCTGCTACCTCTTTTTCCCCATCCTCATCTGCCTTGGATTCTTTGTCTAGAGATCAACGACCAGAGACCATCCTAGATTCTTTCCCCCACAGTACAGCCATTGTCTACTCAATCACTGAATTGTGTCCATTCCCATGACTGTCCTTTCTCGCCATTACCACTGCCATGACCCAGGTCCCCACCACCATTTTCTTTCACTTGATAAATTCAACAGTTTCCATATTGCCAGCCTCTAAAACATCCAGTGTATCTTCTAGCCTGCAGCCAGGGTCATCTTTCTCAGTGCAAATTTGACCTCGCAGCTTGCATGTTTAGTCCTCACTACAGAGTCTCTTTATCTTTAACATGTTTTCAAAGACCTTCGTGATGGGACTCACTTGCCTCCCTAGGGGGTGTCATCATTTGCCACCCAGACAATGTATTATAGTCCAGAAACACTGAACTCACTCAGTTTCCTGAAAGTACTAAATTTTATTTTTTTCCCCAATCTCATACCCTAGAGACTGGGACCTGCGTTCCTTTCTCATGCTAGAACAGCGAGACATAGCAGCTCATGTCACGTGGCCTTGTTGGGGTGTCTGTTGCCACACCAGACCCTGCTTCCAGGTAGACAGTACACTGTGTCAGGGCAGAAACCATGTGCTTATTGCTGAAGCCAATCTCAAGCACAGTGCTTCACACGGGGAGGGTCTCTGCACATGTTCCTCAAATGCCTTAGTGTTCAATGTCTACAGTGACATTGGTCCTGGGTGGACCTCTCCATTTCATGAAAGCCAGTCTATATCTTGGACTCCATAGTTTGGAGTTAAATTTATTCCCTGAGCATCTTTCAATTTTGATCAAATTTTCCAAGACAGCTGGTTCAGTGGAAGGATCTCTATATTCCCAACTAACAAATTCTAAGTACCTAGGGTTATTTCTCTCTGCATGAAGCTAACCAGCTGGTGATTCCCGTCTCTGAGCAGATGTCTGGCCCCATGTAGACCCCACGGGGCCGTGCCCAGGGCTACACACCTCACACAGGTCTGAACCCACTCTGTCGTTCTGGGGAAGCCCTCTCAGTAAGGATTCTTTTCAGTTCAGCTATTCCAGAAATCTTAGAGTTCACAGACGGAAAGACTGAGAAATGATTTGCAGACTGGAGCAAAGTGAGCCGAGGCTGAGAGGAAGGAGAAAGAAGGTCAGTTTGGGGGCAGTATCAAAAGTCAGTCTGCACTGTTAGGGCAAAAAGAAAGAGAGGCACACAAACCCAAACAAGACAAAAATGCTTATCAGCTGGGCCAAGCCGGCCCAGACCACCCACTTTGCCGAACTCACCGGATCACTGGAGATTCACCCCACTGGGGTCCTATACTTCCTTGTGCTCCCCAGGGGCAGGCAGGGCAACTTGGTGGAAGAGGAGAGACCAGCCTAGATCAGAAGGACCCTTCCAGAACCACTCAGCCAGGGGCTTCGAAGCAAACCCAGCTAGAGGTCGGGAGTGGGTGAGCTCCCTGCCTGCTGCCTCTGGTTCCCCTTTGAGAGAGCAGCACAGTTTGGTCCTTTTACCCTAATGAGTCTCAAATGGAAATTGGGGTAGATCAGTAACTAGGGGGAAGGGCCGCATTCTTTGAAAAGGCGTATTCAGAGTATATTATGCTGTGATAATGAAAAACAAACTATTGCTTTCCTATTAAACTTTAGAAAAAGTTAAGTCCAATTAAAACATATGACCTCCTCGGGAGGCACGGAGATGGAGTCCTCATTAGCCCCTGAAGCGACTCTGAGGGCAGGCGAAGGAGGGACAGGGAAATTTCACTTTGTTTACTGACTTTTCTGTCTCTCTCTGCAGAATGGAAGGGTAGAGACCTGCACATTTTGTTCATCACTGTTTCCCCAACACCTGGACCTGGGCCTGGCTCACAGAAGATATTTGTTGAATGAACTGATGAATGAGAGAAAGAAAGAAAGAAAGAAAGAAAGAAAGAAAGAAAGAAAGAAAGAAAGAAAGAAAGAAAGAAAGAAAGAAAGAAAGAAGGAAGGAAGGAAGGAAGGAAGGAAGGAAGGAAGGAAGGAAGGAAGGAAGGAAGGAAGGAAGAAAGAAAGAGAGAAAGAAAGAACATCAACCCTCCAGGGACAGGAACGGTGATTGGAGTGGCTTGTCTGACACAGGGTAGATGGACACTGAATATTTGTTGTGTATTGTTTATCAAAACAGAGCTTAAGTGAAAAGAAAAACAAGACCTTTTAAAGGAAGTTTTTCTAGAGGAGACAAGAGGCATGGCCAACAAGCAATGCACCTGGCAGGACAGAAGAAAACTTCCATGGGAATATATTCACACCCCAGGGTTAAGTCCAAGCAATTCAGTGTGGGCCTGAAGGGAGGCTGTGGATGAAGTTTGGGAATGGGCTTTGGGGCCCAACAGTAGTATAAGGGTCTCAAGAAAGATGTATAGGACAGAGGTATCATCCAGGGCAGGTGGTCCAGGCACCTCAGCCCCTCACCTCTCAGTCAAACTTGGGTTGGGCAGGGAAGTCACACTGAGGAAGCACAGAATTTGGTCAGATGGTCACTGGGGAGAGCCCCTGGGGAAAGGGGAAAGGGCATTCTCTTTGGAGTCCAATCAGTGAGTGGTCCAACTGGAGGGCAGAGATTCCTTGATACTCCCCTGACACCCAGAGACCTGCAAGGGCCCTCAGAGGAGGAGGGTGTGATCCATGAGGAAGCCACTCACCCCAGGCAGGCCAAGGCTTCAGAAAGAAACACCAGCGAAACAGAGGGAGGCCCTAGCTGGGGGACATCCACACCATAAACATCACAGTGGCTGCAGTCCTGGGACTCCTGGAAGAATGGAAGCCACAAGAGATTAGAGTTCATGACAGAAAAGGAAAATGTGGGGACTCTCCAGGGATGTCTGGTCTTTACCATTGTCAGGGTCACCCAATCCAGGCAGGCACCTTCTCCAGGCTGCTGTGGAGGTGGGCAGCACATGGGTGCTCACAAGCGGGGAGCAGGCCAGAAGCAGCCCAGGGTCATGTCCAAGTCTGGACCTTGCACTAAGTGAGATTCCCCCTTAGTTGCTTTCTCAGAGCTCTATCCCAACTTCTGGGGAAAATTTAGAGCAACAACTGTAGCCTCTACTACCACATTAGTGATTAAACTCAATAGCTGGCTTAGTCTTGTTTAGGGGGAAAATGATTCTAACTGGATGAACATTGGACCATGGAGTCCACGATTAGGACACCAGGGACTATTGCTGGGTCCCTGGGCTCTCCCTCCACAAGCAGATGCCCTGAGTGGTAGTCATTAGGGCTAGTGATGCACCTTTCTGAGGACAGGCAAGAATGTGTGACCTAGTTTGTCAACAGAAAGTGATGGAAGTTGCCTGTGTCACTCCCAGAACTGACGCCTTTAAGACAGTGGGTAATTTGCCACCTGCCCTTCTCAATGACATGGGAACCAGCAGCGCTCCAGATGGTGGATCGTCTGTCAACCTGAGACTGCTAACGTGCATGATGAGAAGCAAATCCCTTCCATTGACTTAAGATGCACATATGGCCAGAGGGAGAAATTATTTTAAGATTGTGAATTTTCAGAGCTGTCAGTTGCTGCAGCACAACCTCTCCTATCCAGACTGATAGCACCGTATAGCTTAAAGCTCTTCAATGTGTTCCTTCACAGCTCTAATACAATCCCAAAGCCTCACCATGACCCGTAAGGTTCTACACTACCTGGTTTCTGCCTCCCTCCCAACCTCATCTTCCACTGGTCCCACCTTGCTCACCTGTTCCAGCTATAATGGCCTTCTGTCTGTTCCCCAAACAAGCCAAGCTCATTCCTCCCAGAAAGACTTGGCACTTACTGTTATCTGCCCCTAGAATAACCTTTTCCCAGACCCTCAACCCTGAGTGGATTCAGATCCACTCAGATACCACCTTCTTAGAGGGCTCTTTTCTGACTATTGTCTTAAAGAAGCCCAGTCACTCTCTATCCTATTACTCTCCTCGCATTTTCTTCTGAGTATTTATTACTTTCTGAAATTCTTGGTCTCTGTTTATGTTTGTCTTCTCCCCTAAAATGTGAGACAGGAATGTTAACCGATTATGGTACCTAGTACAGAGTTTGGTACACAGTAAGAGTTCAGTAAACATTTAATGAGTGGATGAATATGCAAACCAGTGAAATTCATTGCCTCATGGATCAGATCCAAGAGAGGGGTTAAATGAATAGCATTCATTTTTACAAACAGATAACAACTCAGCCCAGAAATCCAGCAGAGCTAGCCCTACTCGGTTCCTGGCAGGGAGACTCCTATCCGATTTGGAGCAATGACCATTTCCTCCCAGATTTAGGCGCTGGATTCACCATGATAAATGGCCTGAGCTCCTCGTTGCATTTAATGGCAAACCCTGATCCAAGTGGAACTGCAGCCAGGTGGCTCGTGGGAGCCCTGGAATACGACTTCCAGATAGACCACAAAACCTGGAGAAGCCAACACCATTCCAGATACATTAACTCATAATCCCCAGGAAGTACACACTTCTGGTGAGGGAAGGGGAGACTCCCCCTCCACAAGCACTAATAGCCATGGTTAATCCTCATCCCAGTGAAAGATTCTTGCCCAGGCGTCCAGGGAAGCTTCATCAACGTCAGCACGAGGGCCCAATGCAGAGGGAGACCATTGCCCTGAGAGCAGCCATCTGAGTTTATGGATTGCGTGTGATTGTCCTCCAGCATCTGGGAGCCACCCAGCTTAACCCACCTGCCTGTTCTCAGTATCCAGAGGAAGGTAACTGTCTCTGCATCTCGAGCTCCAGCCTTTATTCTCTGTAGGGATACAGCAGGCTGTGTCTCTACCCCTAAAAATGAATAGGATGGGATCCAGACAATCCAAGATGCCCATTGAGCCAATGGACTGCTTTTATCCTGCCAAGCACATCATCCCTTGAGCGCTGGTGCCCCCTCCCCACTGAGCCCACTGCTCCTTTTATCTCCTGCTCTCTTTCTTCCCCACGCCTTTGACGGAGAACACCCTCCAGGTCCTGGAATAGAGCCTCTGCTTTCTGTTCCTCTCTGTCTTAGCAGTGCTGGGGATTCCTCAGGCTCACAAATTCACCATCTCCCCTCTTGTGACTGCTTCTAAACTCCAGCCCAAGTCTTTTCTTCTCAGTTACTTCTGGAGGGTCAGAGTAGTGGTTCTCATACAGCAATCCATGGACTAATGTCCATTCTTGGTAAGATAAATAAATACATACCAGCTAAGGAATAACTATTTTTATTAAGCTAAATTTTATTCACTTCAAAGGACTATCATGAGATAGGTTCTTATTAGAGAAGATTTTCGGGTTTTTCTTCAGCAAAATTGAGATGGTTTCTATTTATTTACTTTCAGGTAGCTACCTGGCCAAATAAAAAGTTGGTGACCTCAAATTGGTCTCACAGTTTTTATAATGTCTACCTGCCTGGGAAGCACAGAAGCCCGAAAACATGCAGGCCCCAGGGCATCCCTCCCTACCCGTCCTCTTTCTACCTGGAGTACCTGATGCAGAAATGCTCACGGTCACCTTTCCCAGTCCCAAATCCCATAAATGAGTTCTCTCGGCAATTCTGTCCTCATCAAAGGCACCTTTACCCTCCTGACCCCTGGACTCTCCAGTTAGAACCTTCTTAGGTTCTCCCTTCGTTTAACGGACCCCATTCTTTTTCCTCCACCTCTTTGGGCTCCATTTCTTTCTCTCCATGTCACTGCCAAACCCATGATTCAGGGACCCAGCATCTCACACTAAAATTGGAGCAGAGCCTCCAGCTCTTCTGGGCCAGTGTGTTTCTCAATCCACCCTAAAGCAACATGCACAAGCTAGCACGCTAGTCTTGGGCAAACAGTGCCTTAGTCTAAAAGTCACAGACTGGAGGCCATGGGGCTGTGCCCAGCAGGACACATATTAGATATAAAAGAGAGGGTTTTTTTCTTTTTTTGGGGGGGGTCAACATTTGCATATGTACATATCAGAAGACCTGACGATGCTGGGTTTGCCATCTTGCACGCCAACACTTTTCTGGGGCCAAGGAAGGCAACCCCTTCTGGGTGGCTGGCCCACCCCGGTTTGTCCAGGCCCTGCCATTCCCCACTGGGTATACCCGGCCCACCCCGCTCATGAATGTTACTTGCCATTTGTCTGAAGGTACTCGTGTTGCAGCCCCTACACGAGTCCCATCACCCTGCTTTTCAAGGAATTTAAGCTCATACATTCTGCACAGAACTGAAAGACAGCTATTAAGTGAGGCGATGGCAGTTAAGCTCCCTCTGTGCTTTAGGGAGCCACAGAGAGCCCTCGGCCTTGGTTTCCCTGTCTGCGGAATAGGGGCTATGACCTTTGCATCTGGAGTCCGATGAGACACAATGAAGACGTACATTTTGGTTTTAATGCTGTGAGCTCCTTGGAGAGCAGGTAACATCAAAATTCAAGGTGTTATTATTAGAGGGTAAGAAGTTTTGTTCTATGCTAATTGAACTCACACCTTACCACTTTGTACACAGGGAAGAGGCAGCATGACAGTGTGACATGCTTCCAAGCAAGAAGAGTTCTGCCTGTGAGCGCAAGACAGGCTGACTCGGCCGCCTCGCCTGCCGTGACGTGCCTGTAGCCCTGCCTCCCACTCTCCACCTCGCATCCAGCCCAGACTCCTGCCACTTTCGGGATGCAGCGCTCGGCTTCGCACCGAGCATTGACCGATCTCTGCACCTGTGAAGAAGTTGTCGAGCTGAGGTCAAGCAGGTGAAGATTCAGGAAGGCAGCCCACAAAGTTTCCCTGCCACTGGGCTGCCACCACTTATAGAAACACCGGCAGGACGCAAGTGAGAAAACAGATCTTTCTTTCGTGATGGCTTTAGCCCTCCTCTGGGGGCGCAGACGTGGTCTTGCTCCACTACCAGGTGGCTGTGACAGGGCTGCATCTGAGGAGGCGGAGGGCCCGCCGAGGGAAAGTGGGTGCCGGCACTACTGATCTGCTGGCCCTGGCGTAAGGGCCAATTGTGGGAGAAATAACATTTTTTCCTACTTTTTTTCAGGGCCAAAGAAGAGACTATCCATGGAAGGTAATGGAGCTGTCACCGAGGAGAGAGAAGTGGAAATTCATGGTTCTCTTGTGAGGCAAAGACATCTGTGTTATTGCACCCTAAGCCAATAGTTTTTAAAACAGTCATAAAACAAGCTACTGTATATAAAAGGGGTGAAAGCTACACAGGGCTCCCCGCACACTGTGTGGGCTTCCAAAAAGACACAAACCTTAAAAAAAAAAAAAAAAAAGGCCAGGATGACGATGAGTGACGACAGGACACAGCCCTGGGGTAGAGGCTGGAGCTGAGAAGCTGGGCCCTCCAGGGTTGCTGCTTCCCTCCAGAAGGAAGGAGCCTGTTTGCACTTCAGGGCAGAGAGACACAGCTGTGCCTGAGAGAAGGTACGAGGTGGCAGGGACAATGAAAGAGAGGAAAGGTGCACAGCCCTGTGCCACCATTGTCACAAGCCCTGGAGATGTCACTCTTAGACAAGAACGTCCCTGGACATGTGAGCACCGTGTGCACCTGTGCTGAGCACCAGCGCCTTCCCGGGCTTTCACAAACATCCACCTGGTCAATTTCCAAACCAGTGCCCTCATTTTCAGATGAAGAAATGTCAGCTTGGAGGGGTCGCTTGGTTGGCCAATGTCACGGTGCAGGGCTACTGACCTCAAATTCAGTGTTTTTTTTTTTCTTTTTTTTTTTTGTGGCACGCGGGCCTCTCACTGTTGTGCCCTCTCCTGCTGCGGAGCGCAGGCTCCGGACGCACAGGTTCAGCGGCCATGGCTCACGGGCGCAGCTGCTCCGTGGCATGTGGGATCCTCCCGGACCGGGACACGAACCCGTGTCCCCTGCATCGGCAGGTGGACCCCCAACCACTGCACCACCAGGGAAGCTCTTTTTTTTTCTTTTTAATAACTCCTTCTTTTTCCATCTTCTTTGTCAAGATAGGTCTGACTGTTTCTAAAGCCCATCCCCCTCCAATGCGCGGGATGTACCGATCCAGTAGAAAACCACGAGAGGCACTGATGTACATTGTATGTTAGCAGGGCCTGCTGAGATCTTGTCTACAGCCTGCTGGCTTGACTAGGAAGACATCAGCAAATGGACCAGCTACCCAGATGGTGAGCTGGCCTCATGGTTTGTTTCTAAGGGGTAGAGTATGGGCCTTAGAATCACAGAATTCAGAGCTGGAGGAGGCTTAATATAGCCTCCCCTGAACATGAGGCTCTGCCCCTGATGCTCTGAGAGGTGATGATCCAGGTTCTGTGTACTAGAGAGTGCACAGAGCCTGCCCTCACAGACCCTGTGAAAGGTACCGGCCGCCCTTTTGTACCAGGTAATTCCACCCAGTGACCTGGGTCTGGATGAACACCAGAAATGGAACAATCCATATATATGTGTCAGCAAAAGGTGCTTGTCTTTCTCTTTCTGACTTACTTCACTCTGTATGACAGACTCTAGGTCCATCCACCTCACTACAAATAACTCAATTTCATTTCTTTTTATGGCCGAGTAATATTCCATTGTATATACATGTCACATCTTCTTTATCTATTTATCTGTCGATGGACACTTAGGTTGCTTCCATGTCCAGGCTATTGTAGATAGAGCTGCAATGAACACTGCGGTACATGACTCTTTTTGAATTATGGTTTTCTCAGGGTATATGCCCAGTAGTGGGATTGCTGGGTCATATGGTAGTTCTGTTTTTAGGTTTTTAAGGAACCTCCATACTGCTCTCCATAGTGGCTGTATCAATTTATGGAATCTAAAAAAAAAAAAAAATTGGTCATGAAGAACTTAGGGGCAGGACAGGAATAAAGACGCAGACCTACTAGAGAATGGACTTGAGGATATGGGGAGGGGGAAGGGTAAGCTGGAACAAAGTGAGAGTGTGGCATGGACATATATACACTACCAAACATAAAATAGATAGCTAGTGGGAAGCAGCTGCATAGCACAGGGAGATCAGCTCGGTGCTTTTTGACCACCTAGAGGGGTGGGATAGGGAGGGTGGGAGGGAGGGAGACACAAGGGGGAAAAGATATGAGCATATATGTATATGTATAACTGATTCACTTTGTTATAAAGCAGAAACTAACACACCATTGTAAAGCAATTATACTCCAATAAAGATGTTTTTAAAATAATTAATTAATTAATTAATTTAAAAAAAAAAAAGAAATGCAACAATCTATAGACTGGCCAGTGACATCTGACCCAGCATAAAAAGATGAGGTGAGCTAACATCCTTTGAGGAATGGGAGTAGGAAAAATGTTGGAGGGCGGGGGCAGGGACTGCCCATCAACAGGCTGATTTTAGGGAGTTAGGTCTGGTTAAAGCCAGAGCCATAGTGACAAGCCAAAAACTACTGTAACTGAAGTTCTGAGGAGCAGAAACTTTGAGAAGGAAAAGAAGCTAGTGGGATGCAGAGTAGCATGCAGGAGACCAGTGAAGTACAGCTGACTCAGTCTAGAGGGGATGCCCCAGGGTCACTAGGGTTGTCTGACCCCAGCTAAGGTCAGTATGAGCGGGACCTGGGTGGCTTCATACAGTTGCACAGGTTGTGCACTTCACAGAATATGACTTGGGCTCCTCCTCTGGTGGTGGCACCAAGGGATCTCTGCCTGATTTCCAGGACCCAGGACTACACACTGGAGAACTGTGTTTGAGCCCCTAACTCTGCCTCTAACTGGGTGACTTTTTGTGAAGTCTGGCCACTCTTAGGGCTCAGTTTTCTCCATCTATGAAATGGAATAGCAATGCCAATCCCACCTACTTCAATGTGGTCGGGAAGAAAAGAGGAGATGCAGATGAGAAAGGGCTTGCAAAGAGATTTTTTTAAAACATGCAACTATAAGAACGTCCTTTCTCTTAAAAAAACTCATTTGTGATGATAGTTCAGACAGGAAATGAGTGGAATGAGTCTCCTGGTAAGAGGGTGGACACAGCTCATAGGAGACAAGCTTCTTCCCTGGCATCAGGACAAGTGGTACAGTAGACACTGTGGTGCCCCACCCACTCCCCAGGGTACTGGCTTTCAGTGCCCCTTCTCTGGAGAACTGCCCTTTACCATGGGAGCTAACCCCCAGAAAGCTGTGTGCCCTGTCTCCCATTACCATGGCAGCCACAACCACTGCCTGATTAATATAAAAGGCCAGGCAGGGCTTCCCTGGTGGCGCAGTGGTAGAGAGTCTGCCTGCTGATGCAGGGGACACGGATTCGTGCCCCTGTCCGGGAAGATCCCACATGCCGCGGAGTGGCTGGGCCCGTGAGCCATGGCCGCTGAGCCTGCGCATCTGGGGCCTGTGCTCCGCAGTGGGAGAGGCAACAACAGTGAGAGACCCGCGTACCGCAAAAAAAAAAAAAAAAAAAAAAGGCCAGGCATTGGCCTCCAGTTGTGGTTTACACTCCAGAACGCTCTCCCCATTGATCCAAGACTAGCCCATCCCTGAGACCCTATCTTGCTGGGATCTTCCTCTTGCTCTATCCTGCGCCCTCTGTCTCCTACAGGCTTCGGCTCAGAATGCTCCCTCAGGAGCCATTTTCACAGGAACGCCTGGCCCAGGCTCCGCGTTTGGAAAGCCCAGCTCAGAGCAGCAGTGGGCTGGGAAATGAGCACGTGAATCAAATCCTCATGCAGTGAGAATCCTGCTTGCGGCTCAGGCACCGTACAGGGCTACGGGGTAGGGGATCAGGAAACAAACTCTGGAGTGTAGATTTTCAGGCAGGAGGCTTATTCAGGGGTATCACTGGAGTCAACCAGTACTGCAGGGAGGAGAGCAGGACTGAGCAGAAGGAGAGGTTGAACCAGGATACAGTCATGCCCAAGCCTTGGCCAGAGCCACAGGGAACTCTGGAGCTGGGATGCACCTTTGAAATTGCCTACCTTTGTACACCCACCTGACCCATCACTGGAGTGGGCTTCCCTCTGGACTGTCGTATGACCTCGGGAAGGCAACTGTCCTCAACAGAGGGCAATTCTTGGAGAGGAATTCAGCTGAGAGCTGTCTACTGCCAACATTCCCAGCAGCTGGGGGAATGGGTCCCTTGGTCCTGAAGGGCCTGTGTGGGTATCTGCCATGTCCTCCCATCCTGGGGTGAGCACAGCGTTCCCCCAGAGTCAGATGCTGCTGAGTGTAAAGGATTCAGAGGTTTTGCAGCAGTAGTTCCAGGGCATAGCTCAGTATCTGCTGCCATGCACTGCATGTGAATCAGGTGTGGAGTCTGTACTTGGAAAGGCTGCCACGTGGGATGAGGCTGGCAGAATGGGGCCAATACCTTGGCCACACTGGCTGTACGTCTGCAGAGTGTCGAGGCCCTTCTGTGAACCCACCTGCCTGTATACATACTGAAGGGAGGCCAAGAAGTGAGTGAGCCATCTTCCTCTGCTCCACTGCAGTAAACATTTTTTTTCCAGTGTTTTCCCAATATCCACGTGCAGGATCTTTTCCTGTACACCCTCACGAAGGGTATTCTGAAGGAGTGTGAGGAAAAAACAGAAGAATCTTTGTAATGTATCTTAGTAACATTTAATTAGCCTTGGATTACTTATTAAGTGACGGTTATTCCTATTACGTCTGTCACAGATGAACGACTACAGACTGTCCATGGTTTATGGACCTAAAGTTCTCCACCAAGTGTGACAAATTCCCATTACGTCCCCAGCGTTGGGCTTTGCATTTGTAGTTTGGGCAGAGGCAAATGGTCCCCTCCACACAGCCAGACGTTTCCCCGTCGACCTGGCAATGAAGTAGGATTGGATCAACCTTACTTCTGGTAAAAACAGAGAACTCATTAGTGAAGAATTAGTGACACATTCTTTTTTTTTTAACTTTGGTTTTAATTAATTAATTTTATTTGGCCATGCCACATGGCTTGCGGGATCTTAGTTCCCCAACCAGGGATTGAACATGCGCCCTCAGCAGTGAAAGTGTGGAGTCCTAACCACTGGACCACCAGGGAATTCCCAGCAACACATTCTTTTTTTTTTTTTTCAGTACGTGGGCCTCTCACTGCTGTGGCCTCTCCCGCTGCAGAGCACAGTCTCCGGACGCGCAGGCTTCAGCGGCCATGGCTCACGGGCCCAGCCGCTCCGCAGCATGTGGGATCTTCCCGGCCCGGGGCACGAACCCATGTGAACCCATTTCCCCTGCCTCGGCAGGCGGACTCCCAACCACTGCGCCACCAGGGAAGCCCTCAGCAACACATTCTTGATGGGATGCCGCTAGGGGTGGGAGGGATTCAAGCCACTGAAACTGACAGAATGCCTCCAGGGCAACATCCTCCGAAGTGAATGCCAGCCATCTGAGTCTTGTGGATGTCCCACTGGAAGTCCCTTGGAGAGCACAGTCTTCAAATTTTTCTTTTACTGCTTGGAAAACAGACTTCAGAGAGGAGCTGGATGTGGCCACAGACCAGGGCTACAGCCCTGAAACTTCTCGGTATTCAGGAAGCAGGCCCTAGGTATAGAAGCCAGGAAATATCCCCCCAGGCGTCTTTCTGTTTTCACACCCCTCCCCAGTGATGCCCTTGACATATAAGCTGAAGAACTCAGAAATATCTTGCCAGCCCACTGTGCCAGGTTAAGACGTCCCCACTTATCACCACCCCAAAGGTCAAGGTAATACATGGATAAGCAGGTGCCCTATTCCTCAAGTCTTATGGTACCTAACATCTCATCTTTTGACTTTTTTCTACTGAATTCATCATGCCCTTTTTCATTTATTATTTGTGTGTGTGTGTGTGGTACGCGGGCCTTTCACTGTTGTGGCCTCTCCCGTTGCAGAGCACGGTCTCCGGACGCGCAGGCTCAGCGGCCATGGCTCACGGGCCCAGCCGCTCCGCAGCATGTGGGATCTTCCTGGACCGGGGCACGAACCCACGTCCCCTGCCTCGGCAGGCGGACTCTCAACCACTGCGCCATCAGGGAAGCCCCAATCATCATGCCCTTTTTCAAATGCATACCACACTGACATAAGCCACTAACTCTTTAGCATAAGTGAGCTTTCCAATTCTTTTCATATAATGTGTTTAAAAACAGTAAGCTAAGGTCTCCTAAAGGTCAGACATGGGTCGGGAAGTGGGATCCCGAGACTGTCCTGGAGGAGCAGCTGGTCCCGAGAGAGGACTTGCAGGCCACCGAGAAGGGAAGACGGCAGGCAAAGGGAGGATGGGGAATGAGCGTCTCCAGAGAATGCGGCCAACGACAAGGAGGAAGGCAACTGGAGGCTGCAGAAGCATCCTGGGCTCTTTCTACCCATCTCACCATCTTGTACACCTGAAACTCAGAGCTTTGGTACAGCTGAAAACGAAGCAAATTTGCAAATGAAATGTAACCGAAACCACAACCAGAAAACTCATTAAATTTAAATTGAAAATATTAAAAACCAACAGTTAAATCTACAGTATGAATCTAGCATGACTGATTCGTCCTCCTCCAAAGCATAAGGCTCTTCACGGTGTCCAGGTAGCAGCAGTTACCACTGAGCATGTTGTATTGTGTCTGAGGGTTCTCCTTGCTGTGAGTCCTTGGAAGGTTCCCCCCAACGAACACAGTGAAACACGTCCAGTGCCCTGTGGGTCATGTGGCCTATCTTTGGAAAAGATATATCCTTGTCTATGTCAAGTTCTCTCTGCTCTTCTTATTAGTCTGCCACAACTGGGATTGTAGGCCTTTGGCAAATTGATCAAACTGTGAAATCTGACACCACACGATGGCAGGCCAAATGGGCTTACATAATTTGCGTGAGCATAACTTACTACACAGTTCACAAATAATAGATGTTTATGATCCAGCAGTTAAAAGCTAAGAGCAGTGGCCGCTCAGGCCACCAAGTGCCCATTACTTCACAAAATGGCCCTGGTGCCACAGGCACTGAACTTTCCCAGACTGGAGTTCATTTCAAATGCACTAAAGGCACAGAACGATTCGGAGGAGACTTAGCCCATCACTGTGTGTGTGTGTGTGTGTGTGTGTGTGTGTGTGTGTGCGCGCGCGTGTGCGCACGCACATGCTTGCACAGAATCACACTAGAATTGCTCTACCTCCTGCATCAGGGCACATGGACTGTGTATGTAGGAGCAGAGCCACCTACAGTGGCGACGGCTCATTTTTTGATATAAAAATGCCCCCGGTTATTGCCAAAGAGCCACCATCTCTGCCATTTCACACCTCTTGTCCTCAGCTCCTTACCTTACCTGATGACGTGACACGTTCACAGACAACATGTCTGGGGGGACGGCAGAGACTAAAGAGATCTCGGATGGAGCCCCCGGCCAGCAGCTCAGGGCTGCTTCAGAGAAGCTGGAGCAGGAAGGATGGCAGCCAGCATTTAGCTCTGCACTTAGCTGCTTCTCATTAACGAGCTCTCTAGTGGAAGTCTTCACAGCAACCTTCTGACTCGCAGTCTTTGTCATCCCACCCACAGCAACCTCTGTTAGTCAATAATAACAGCTTATTTAAAAATAGCAGCATCAACTTGTTTGCAATGTTATCATTGGTGTCTGGCTTCTATTCCCGGAAGACTTGGGAAAGGTGTGCGACCTACTTCCTCCAGAGCTTCCCTTCGCTGAACCTGCTTCCAGATCTAGGGAAAAGACAGGCACGTCTTTAGCAAACACTCACAGTGTAATTGCCAGGCAGTTATGGTCGACAACAGTAAAATACAGCAGTTGGCGGCACGGTGGGTTCACTAGTCAATAAAGCATTGCCACGCGTTTTATTGAATTGTAACCCTATTTTGCCCTGATGCGGACCTTCTGGAGCCCACCTCCATATAAATCTGAGTGATTCATTTAGCATTCAAAGTCGGGTAAAAGGAGGATTTGGTCCAATTCCAATGCAACCCTGCTCCATTAGCTATCTCTATTATTATCTGCCTTTGCCCCTACTCTTGTCAGTGGGGACATTTTGATAAAAGCTCACATTGGAAATAAATCAGGGAGTGAATGGCGGGATGTGCACGAACCAGCTTTCCTATTGGCCACCCACTTATGTATAGGCTGATTCCGCTCCCCAGATGCCCCTGGAGCATCACCTAGCCTGGTGGAGAAGCCAAATGGGCAATCTCCCAGCTGCCCTGTGTCCAACTGGCAAATTTATAGAAGCGACTCATTTTTCTAATATCTGATTCGAAATAAATTTGACACGATCTAATTCATGTTAGAACACTGTGAAAAGCATTTCATTGTTGAGGCTGTTTATTTAGGGACTGAAAATTAGCCCTATCACTAACATTTCCACCCCAAAAGTCAGCTGGATACTAAAAGTAAAAATAACAATAGGATGTAAGTCAATTTTATTCATTCCATATCTGTTTAAAATATCACAAATAATTTGCTAATTTAAAGACTCATATCCTGGTTGTAAGCAACATTCTCATATGGGTTGGGTCTGAGATAATCTAAGCAAGAAGGTGGATTTAAAAGTTGTAAGGAACAATAAATAGAAAAATACTGATTAAATATTATGAAAATAGGGATACTGATGAAAACCATTCCATTTGCTTTTAGGAAATGTTATTTTTAAAGTGGAGGAAATGTGAAACTTATTACTGAGATCTGGGGTCCATTATCTACTAATTATTTTTAAAAACTGTTGGAAAATACTAAAAATTAAGGCACACCCAAAGAAGAGTATGACAGGAAGATTGAGGAATTTCAAAAAACCAGCATCAAGTATATGCTTTGACCTGCCTGGCCAAGTAGGATGACACTGAGCCTTTCTTTTTACCCATTCCTGGTCAGAGAGCCCCAGAGGGTCTGGTTATTTCCAAGACTTTGACACAGAGCCCCACAGCTGCCTTTTGGGGTGCCATTTGGCTTTCTGACTCCATTAATCACGTGTTTACTTCCTCAGACTGGCCTTTCAGGCCTGTGCTCCCGTTCAGAAGCAGCCACAGCAGCGTCCCTGGGAAAGCATCCGCTAAGGACACTGTTTGTTTCAGACGGTTCTCCTATTCTCCAGGCAGCTGACAGTTCGACAAAGTGAATAAGGAACACACATGGGCAAAGAACAGAAGAGATTTTTGTCTAGCCAGTGAGTGCCATAAGAAAGTCCGTTCCGTAGCAGCAGACCCGCGTCCTCACCTCCCAGAGCAGGTCCTCAAGGAGAAGCCTGCCAGGCAGGGCGAGACTGTGGGTTTTAGCGGTCCGAACAAAGCTGGTATGGCCGTGCAGACCAGAGGCACCCGGATACAAGGAAGGGCTAACTTTACTGCAGTTCGGGGTGTCAATTTCCAGAAGGTGGTGTCTGTTGCCCTGCCAGCCAGACCACAAGAAGCAAAGCCCCTGTGTGCAGGCAGCGGGGCAAGAGCAGTTGTCTTCCTCTGCCTCTTTATTCCCGCTTCTGCCACATGCAGCGCTGATGCCTATAACTAAAAAACACAAGTTCATAATTTAATCTGAGGGGATCAGTTGGCAAATGCTCATTAAACAATTGGGTCTTTGCAAACGCTATCTTTAGATTTCTTTTAATTGACCTATTATTTTGCTTGCTCTGGCCGCTATAGAACCCCCACTGCACACAAGGAGATACTCGCTACCTGGACTTTCTTTGATGAATAGTTTTAATTAAAAAATTCTGTACCATAAGTATGTTAATGTTACAAACATACCAAAGGTATGCAGTCATAAATTTAAAAACACATTTAAATTAATCTATAAATATGCCACAAAATTGACAGGTTATATTTAAGCAGGGGGATGTGGCATAGATAGCTAATGATGACAATTAAGAATCGTGTAAAATAAATGAAAATCAATACTCAGAACAGTTTGGAGAAAAGGGAAAAAGAGAGAAACTAAAACAACATGTAGTTTGTCTTTTAGAGGAAAAATCAGTAGCTGCTTGTATCCTGAAATGTCTGCTGTAGTGAAGAAAGGGAAGCTGGTAGCATTCTTTTCTCATTGTCAAGGATCATAAAAATTCCCGGGGCCCTGCTGGGGTGACAAAAGGGACCTGCTTGGATCCGTTGGTCTGGGAGGAGGATGACTCTGTTTTAATTCCCTAAACAAAACCCGCACCTTGCCAGTTATACACCTGAAAGGAAACCATCAAAGGTTCCTAGGTGCTGACGTGTGGATATAATTTTTTGCACTTTTAATGATTTGTTTTCTGCATTTTAAGCTCCATGACAAGTCATGGGGGTGCTCATGTACTAGGAGGCAGGAGGCTTCTGGGGTCAAGACGACCAGCTAGCTGCCTGCGCTGTGGGCACTTCATACCCTCCACTCGATGGGGGGCCACCCGCCCGGGGCCCCTGTGAGCATCCCTGTACAAAGCGCCATCTGCAAAGAGATGTGTGTGCCGCTCCCACTAATTCACAGAGCGCTCTGCTCAGCCGAACCAGGAGCTATACGCACTAACCTTCATTACTACATTCATATTAAAAGACAGCTCCACGTCTTTCAATCATGCATTTCCCTCTAATTAAGGCATATTCACTTTTTTCCCCTAATTAGGTATTCTTTGTTGCATAATGTTTGCACTAATCTTTTGGAATCTTTCTCAATATCCAGTCATTACAGGCTCCCCTCGAATTCAACCAAAGCATGTTATTTTTTCTGCTAATTATATCCTCATTTACAGATTGGCACCTCTTCTGATTGGCTCTGTGCACCAGTTGCTATGACTTCATTAGTTGCGTCTCCTGACCCTGTTATTTCTTGTGACAGGACTTGCTCCTTGTGCCCTGTGGCTCCAGATCCCAGGGTCACTTCTCACCAGGGTTGAAATAGTGTCAAACACACGGGGGTTTGGGGGGTGGGCATTACTGCTGCAGTCGCTAATTACTACACATAGCCACTGTGTACATACTACACATCAGCACTGCAGCTGGGGCCTTCCTTTCCGCCTCTTTTTTTTTATTTAAATGAATGTTTTAAAGGTGTCATTAACAGGTTAGTTTCATTTAAAAAAAAACGTGCCTGATTAAAAAAAAAGAAAAAAAGAAAGCTAAGTGTGTCTCCCTGCTAGGGCTCCCAAAGAAACCATCCTTCAAGTACCAAACCTCACAACGTTTAGTTTTGTGTGGGGCAGCCTCTGTGTGAGCAGGGGACCCAGGCTTCAACTGAATTATTGCCAATCTCAAAAAAAGTTGAATTTTAAAATCTTGAAAGTGATGCTAGTGGAATATTCTCATTCCAGGGAGACACAAATAAAATAAATAAAAATCAAGCAAATTAAAAAATAATAATAATTATATAAAACCACAACAAACTAACACAAATTGTCGTTGTCAAAAAATAGCAAGATGAAGCTCTCTGGACAAACAAATTAAAAAAAAAGTTTACCTGATTAGACAAGATATGTATATTAAGAGATCATTAAAACAAATGAACTACATTTGCGCACCAGTGCTATCTTTTTAATAAGCAGAGTAGAATAATGGGACGTGAAAACTGGGGGGTTCCCATAGCAGACAGTGTGTTGTGATCCCCACTTTTAAATTCTAGGCCATCGGAATAACCTAGTTTCCTGGAATCAGAGACCAAGGAAGAATCAAGCCTGCAGAGTTTAAATGCAAGTTAGTTAATATGAAAAATGCTGTATCTAGTTGTTTGCAAAATTACTTTTGTTGATTAAAAGGCTCTTCAGAACTTCCGGCTGGTGAAAGGGTTTTAAATTGTCTAATGCTGATTGTGATTGCTATGCAGAAAAAAGGCAGTGCAAAGCAAACCATTATATCACTGAATCTTTGTTAAGCAGGCCTTGAAAGTGTCTGACAGCATAATTAATCTTGTGATATGAACAAAGAAACCAACTCAATAGTATTGAAGATGCTTATTAAAAATACTAAATACCTTTTTCCACTTAAAAACCTTTTGAAACAGTGTGGGAAGTGGCATTACCTTTTTGTTTTTGCAGCATTTTCAAGTAAAATTGATACTAGGGTCTACAGTGCAGCAGCAAAATTGTGAAGTGGACAACAATAAGAATTAGTTTAAAAAAAAAACAAAACAAGATCCCCGACCAAGGATGCTGGCTGGGCTCACCAACCTGGCAGTTGCAGGTTCTGACGACACCCCCTGGCAACAATGCCACTTGCCAAAGTTGAAGGAGAATAAATGGTTGACAAATCCTACTTTGATACCAAAAATGTACACAGTCTGGGGCCTTTCCCCAAACTGCTCTTTTTGTTCTTGGGGGTCTCAAGTGAGGGCTGTTCATACAACCATTTATGATTCCAAAGAGTTGTGGAGGCACAGGACATATTTGGATTATTTGGGGTTCCTTTTTATTAGGGAGGAGTTTGGGGTCCAGTTATCAGGGTTTCCTGGGGCCCCTGGGGAACTCAGCCATGCCTACATCCTGGGGAAGTGACCCAAGGAGGCCCCAAGGAGCCACCAGCAGTATTTCTAACCTGCGTTTGTGAGACAATGGTGCCTTCACTGCATGCGGGCAGCGTAACTGTGGGGGCGGGCCAGGGGCTTTGGTGAGCAGGGGTTTGGGCTTCCTCTTATTGGCTGGAATTTTTACCTGGGATGGTGACTAGAGAGAGCACTGATATGTGACACTTTGCAGTCGGCAACTGCAGTGTGACTAAAAACCACATAATTTCAGTGCATATAGCAATAAGCCTTTATTGAGCTCACACATCTGTGGGGTTGACTGATCTTGACTGGTCAGCTTCACTGACCTAGGCTGAACTGGCTCCACTCCTGCATCTACAAGTCAGCTGGACTCAACTGACCTGGGCTGGACCTAACTGGGGCAACTGGGCTCCACAAGTCTCTCATCCTCATTGGTCCAGCTGTGTTCTTCTTATGGTGATGGCAGAAACGCATGAGAGGAATGGAAGCACGGGAGGGCTCCTAAGCCCTAGGCTTGTAACTGGGAGCTAATGCCATGGAGTGCCCGGAAATAGTCACTGGAACAGAAAGTTTTGCCAAGGGGGTCAGGGGAAGGACTGAAAGAGACACCTCAATGCATCCTGCACTTTTTGGTTAAAGCAAGTATTAACATGTAGTTATAGCTCAAACTCTTTTGCGAACTAAGAATGAAAGGCAACTTCTTTTCCTTAGTGTTGAGGAAAATAAATTGGAATAAGCTATTCGTTTTCCATGATGCTGATAATTGGAAGAGAGATCAGTGAGAAGACTATAGATTGGAAGGTGATGGTTTAAACCATCATCATTTGCAGTTGATATGCTCGTCTACCAAACAAACACATTAAAAAAAAATCCATAATCAACAGAATTAATAGGAAAGTTCAGCGAGATAGCTGGATAGACCACCAAACTACAAAAATCAATAGTATTTCATTTTATCAACTGTAACCAACCAGGAAATATAATTAAAGAAATAAAATATCACTCACAATGGCCACAACACATCAAGTTTACAGAAATAATACTTCAAAAACTCTGATGATAATGTTATAATATGATAAACATGGTCACATTCAAGCATGCCAATTCTCCTGTACCTAAATTTCATTCAATTCAAACATAAATTGCAGTTGAGAAATTTGAGAAAATTGACAAATTTGCTCTCAAATTTAAATTTACTTTAAAATTAGTCTAAAATTCAGTGAAATAAAGATATAAAATAGCTAATTCCGTAACAAAAAGGAGATTAAAGACTTAAGAATTGTTGTACCAAATGTAAAGTCATATTGAAAAGTCATAGCAGTATAAACAGTGTGGTATTGGCAAAGAGTAAATAGACCAGTGGGCAGATAGTATCACAGATCTAAAGAGAGAGGCTACATTTGTTAGTAGGTATTTTGTTTGTTTGTTTGTTTGTTTTTGTTTGTTTTTTGCGGTGCGCAGGCCTCTCACTGTTGTGGCCTCTCCCGTTGCAGAGCACAGGCTCCGGACGCACAGGCTCAGCGGCCATGGCTCACGGGCCCAGCCGCTCCACGGCATGTGGGATCTTCCCAGACCAGGGCACGAACCCATGTCCCCTGCATTGGCAGGCGGACTCTCAACCACTGCGCCACCAGGGAAGCCCTAGTAGGTGTTTCTGAGAAAACTAGATCACTCCACAGAGAAATATAAAATAAGATATCTACTTAATATCACACTTAAATGGACTCCACATGGGTTAAAATGTGAAAAGGTAAGGTGTGAATATGAATGGTAAAAATAAATAATTATTAGAAGAAAATATAATATTGCTGTGACATAGGGAGAGAGTATTTTCTAAACAAAATTTGAAAAACTCAAAAGATAGGCAACAATATCGGACAGATTTGCTCACTTCAAAATTGAAGGCCTCTGGGGGACTTCCCTGGTGGCACAGTAGGTAAGACTCCATGCTCTCAATGCAGGGGGAACGGGTTCAATCCCTGGTCAGGGAACTAGGTCCCACATGCATGCTGCAACTAAGAGTGTGCATGCCACAACTGAGGAGCCCTGGAGCCACAACTAAGGAGCCCACCTGTGGCAACTAAGACCAGGTGCAACCAAATAAATACATAAATATTAAAAAAATTTTTTTTTAATTGAAGGCTTCTGGTTCACTGGAGGACACCTCAGATAAGTTAATGAACCAAGGACAGAATGGGAGAAAATTTTGTAATATTTTAAACTGAGAAGGGTTGAATACCTAGACAGTAACCCCAAGAGAAAATGGTCAAATTCTATGCTCAGGCAGTTTACAGAAGCTGAAAAGTATAAAAGGAGAGGCTGAAAATCTTTAGTTATCAGAGATATGCAAATTCAAACAAAGAAGATACCTTTTTATACCTAATGCATTGACAGAAATTGGACTGCTAGAAAATCCCCAGTGTTTGCAGGGATGAGGGAATACAAGACACTTATGCTGTGCTGGTGCGTCCATGACTACTTAGTCCTATTAAATGTACATACCGCCCACAACTCAGTTCAGTTCCCTGGCAAATAGATGCTGAGAGTGCTCAGTGCATGCTGGGAATTTCCTGAAGAGCATGCTCAGAATCAATGTCCCGGGGAGTGAAATTGATAAGAGAGGTTGAACTGGAATGCAGTCACTACAAAGATCTCACCTGTCACATTATTCTACAGGGAGCTCCAGACCTGGGATGGCCCCGGACCTTGAGTGAGGCAGCTCTCTTAGTCCCCTGGGGAGGGACTCAGTGGAGAGGGCAGCCAACCCTCCTAGCAGCTGGGATTCCATTGGTCCTGAATAGGCTATCTGGGTGGCCTACTCTAGCAACCACTGTACCCTACAATCCAGGAATCCTAGCAATGGACCCACCTTCCAAAGGACACAAGGGTATTGGTCACAGCATTAGTTGCGGGGGCAGGAGTTGGGAGCCTGTATGTCTAGTCTTGGGAAGATGGATAAAATATAGAGACGTGAAGTAATTCAAAGCAATGGATTATATGTACACATAGCAATATGGATCTTAACATTTATATAAATTAAAATACACTGACAACAATATGCACTTGTCTAGAATGGAGACTAAAGAACAAATAGCATTAAACGTACTGCAGTGGTTGTCTATGGGGTAAGGGAATGGGGTTAAAGAGAATAAATAAATAGACAAATCAAAAGGTAGGTTTTGCATAGATGAATGGTAAAAATATGCTGTAAATTGAGGATTACAATGATCTCAACCCTCTGCTCTGGGGTCCCGGAAGATAAAAAGAAGGCAGTGTAGGGTCAGAAATTTCTAATCATTATTTAGATCAACCTCCAGATCATTCCACATGCCTTTTTTTTTTTTCTCACATCTAATCCACATAAGTCTCTCATGGAGTTGTGGTCCAGCTGGTATATCTATTTTCCAGGGAAGCAGCACTAGGGATTATTTTCCAGATGTTTTGGATTTAGGTTTTCATACTTGAATCTAATTGAGGGTTTGTAAAGAGCACGAAGAAAGAAGTTTAAGTTCTTCACACTTTTGGAGTTCATTTGAAGAGAATAAATTCAAGCATGGGCTCAGAAAAGATGCTGCCAATGGAAAGTAGGCATGGAGAAAATCAGGAGTTTGGAGAGGCGGCGGCTCCAGCAGGGAGGGAAGGCATTCCTGGAGCGAACACAAGTGAAAAGTACAGTCTTACAATGAGGTGGAGAAACAACGTTCAAGAGATGCTCAAGTATTTTTAAATTGTGAAACTGCCAAAGAGAATTTGAGGCAGAATGTATACAGTCCACATGGAGAAAGGTTTTTTTATAGAAAAATCCAGTTTCTAGGATATTCTTATCACAGTGTTGGGAAGCAGGAAATAAGTTCAGAACAATGGCTTTGTGCAACTCTTAATGCCAAGAGTCCAGCCTCCAGTCTCAAAGTCTGGGCTCTTGAAAGTGAGAAAGTATATACAAGAAAATGTGTGAGTAGGCAGTCCGGGTTCTAGTACTGATGGCCACAGCCATGTTCTGTTATCTCAGATGAGTCCTGTCCCTCTTTGGATGTCAGCTTGCTCATCTGTAAAAGAAAAAGGTCAACTTTTTTTTTCCCCCTGAGTTTGATGTAAGAGAGTGAGGTAAGAAAGTGTTGATCAAATTTCTGCTCCTGCTGTCAGGGAGATGCAGCAAAACATCCAGGCCCCATCATATAAGCAACTGATGGGATTCTTTGCTGAAGAGAAGGAGGAGGAGGAAAGGAATAGGACTGGGAGGCGGTTGGTGCAGGAGGATAAAAAGGAGGAAAAAGAGGGGGCTTCCCTGGTGGCGCAGTGGTTGAGAGTCTGCCTGCCGATGCAGGGCACACAGGTTCGTGCCCCGGTCCAGGAAGGTCTCACATGCCGTGGAGCGGCTGGGCCTGTGAGCCATGGCCGCTGAGCCTGCGCGTCCGGAGCCTGTGCTCCGCAACGGGAGAGGCCCCACAGTGAGAGGCCCGCGTACCGCAAAAAAAAAAAAAAAAGAAGAAGGAAAAAGAAAAGTAATAATTTAAATAGAGAGTCTGGGAGTGTTTGCCATCCCTTCAGTTTGTTGTAGTGTGAGCATTCACTACTGTAGTATATGTCTAGGGTTTTAAAATAAATAAATATATATTTAAAAACTTAGATGACCTCAATGCAATCCAGTTACATCATCTGCTGCTTAACTAACATAGCAACAACTTATTCCAACACTGGTGGAAAAAAATGCCCCTCCTGGACTTACTGAAAACGCATATTTGTACACGGACGTACAACCGAATGATTTAAGGGACTTTTAAAGGAAATTTGAATTAGACGTTTTTCGTTTTGCTTATATGCCTTATTGAGCATGTGGTGTTACAATTTCCCCAGCATCTGATGTCCCTTTCTACATTTGAGCTCTTCCTCACGTTTATGAGACAGAGCCTGCCTGCCTCCATAGAGATTGAAATGACAAGCTATTTTCCTAACTTCTTTTGCAAATAGGGCACAGGGACATGAGTCTGTGGATTAAACCTTAATGAAACCATGAAGTGGGGACTGTGTGTAATCATTCTAGATTGATTGATTGGTGGTAGCAACAAGTGTCCACACCTTATTTCCTGAAGCACCAGTAGTGTAGTGACAACATGAGAGATGGATGTGTAGGGTCTGTGGTGTTGGCAGTATTACCGGTAAGGTCTGGGCTCAGCAGTTGTGACCACAGTGCGTCTGTGGAGTGATTGGGGCTACCTTTCCAGTCGCACAATCCTTAAAACCAGCTCTACAGTGCTGCTGGATATAAAGGTTTCTCAAAATCCTTTTAGTAATTTTTTTTTTGGTTTTGTATTATTCTGATTTTACTTCTAACTCTTGAAGATAAGAATCCTGATGGGGGATATTAGAACTTAGCTCCCATGTAAGATGCGGTGCTATGTCTTTAAATGCCTGATTTACTTTACCAGTGAGACCATCTGGACTTGTTTTCATTGTGAGAAGTTATTTAATTCCATTTTTTGTTGTTGTTGTTGTGTTTCATATATAGAGAGCTTTTTAAATCCTCTATTTCTTCTTTTTATTAAATTAATTTTTATTGGAGCATAATTGCTTTACAATGTTGTGTTAGTTTCTACTGTACAGCAAGATGAATCAGCTGTACATATACATATATCCCCTCTTTTTTAGGATTTCCTTCCCATTTAAGTCATTAAGTAGAGTTCCCTGTGCTATACAGTATGTTCTCATTAATTACTTATTTTATACATAGTATCAGTAGTGTATATATGTCAACCCCAATCTCCCAATTCCTCCCACCCTCTATTTCTTCTTGTGTCTATTTTGGTGATTTAGATCTTTTAATGTCTTTCATTTCTTCTAAATTGCTGAAATTATTTACATTAAATTGGTATAATATTTCCTTTATTATTTTTTAAATGTCTATGGGATCTCTGTGATGCCCCTGCTTTCATTCCTATTATTTAATTCTTATTACTGTCCATCTGTGTCTTCTTTTTTAGCTTTATTGTTCTATCTAGAAGATTGATGATTTTATTCATCTAGTCAAAGAACATCTTTTGGTTTTATTGATTTTTTTCTAAAGTTTGTAAATTTCTTTTTTTTATTGATTTCTGTTCTTTATTATTTCATGTTTACTACCTATTTGGGTTTAATCTGCTTTTTTCCTAGCTCCTTCTCTTATTTTAGATCCTTTTTCTCCATAAAATAAGAATTAATGGCTATACATTTTCCTGTAAATAATTGCTTTAGCTACAACTGATAAATGCAGTATGTTGTGTTTTCATATCCATTCAGTTCTAACTATTTTTGATTTTTCTCTTTTGATTTCTTTCTTTTTTTTTTTTTTTTTTTTTTTTTTTGCGGTACGCGGGCCTCTCTCTGCTGTGGCCTCTCCCGCCACGGAGCACAGGCTCCAGACGCGCAGGCCCAGTGGCCATGGCCCATAGGCCCAAGCCGCTCCGCGGCATGTGGGACCCTCCCGAACCGGGGCACAAACCCGCATCCCCCACATCGGCAGGCGGACCCTCAACCACTGCGCCACCAGGGAAGCCTTGATTTCTTTTTTGATCCACAAGTTTCTCAGAGACATTTTTTCCAAATGTTTGGAAATTTTTCAGATATCTTATTATTGATTCCTATTATATTAGGAATATATCCTGTCTGATTCCAGTCCTTTCAAATGTATTCACATTTTAAAAATCACTCAGCATGTTATCTATCTTGGTGAATGTTCTATGTGCAATTGAAAAAAAATTGTATTTTGCTATCATTGGGTGAAATATTCAATAAATACGGATTAACTCCTATTGATTGACAGACTTAATAAAGATTTCTGTATCCTTATAGATTTTAAACTTGTTCTGTCAGTTACTGAGAGAGGAGTGTTGAAATCTTCAATTATATTTTGTATTTGTCTTTTTTCCTTTTAATTCAACAATTATTTGCTTTATGTACTTTGAAGATATATTTTTAGGTACATACATGTTTGTTGTGTTTTTTGAAGATTTGAGCATTGTATCCTTAAAAAATGTCTCTATCTCTGGTAATATTCTTGCACAGAAGTCTACTTTGTCTTTTAATTTAGTCCTATGTAAGTCTCCTTATAATTAGTTTCTGCATAACATACCTTTTTCTAGCTCTTTCTTTTAAGCTATTTGTGTCTTTATTTTTAAAGTAGGTTTCTTATAGGTAGATATTAATCTTTGATACTCAGGAACAAAAAATAGAATTCCAAGGAATTCTTGGATATTTCTTAAATCAGCTATCCAATATTTTTCATTACACTGTTTTTTTTTTGCTTGTTTGTTTCTTTTTTTTTTGGTGAAGTACACATTTATACATATATTTTTCAATAACATGTAGAAATAATCTCCATTTGAAAAGGAAACATTAACACAAAATAAATGTCATATAAAATTTATAAATTTGGGGCTTCCCTGGTGGCACAGTGGTTGAGAGTCTGCCTGCCGATGCGAGGGGACACGGGTTCATGCCCCGGTCCGGGAAGATCCCACATGCTGCGGAGCGGCTGGGCCCGTGAGCCATGGCCGCTAAGCCTGCATGTCCGGAGCCTGTGCTCCGCAACAGGAGAGGCCACAACAGTGAGAGGCCTGCGTACCGCAAAAAAAAAAAAAATATATATATATATATATAAATTTGAAAAAGAAAACAAAATAATACCATAAAATTTAAAAGTTATCATTGTTTAAAAATTGTCATTCAAATATATTTAAAGAATTAATAGAATACTATTTAAGTTTATACTTAACCAATTGATGTACATGGGAAAAATGTTAAAAGATTCATAAATCCAGTTCTTACTATTGCAACTATTGAAATATCATTATTTGTCATTTTTCAATGCCTTCGTTTGCATTTCTGCTTCCATCAAAAAGATATGATTAAACCAGTAATAATAAAGTTAATAGCTGTGTTCAATAAAAAAAGTATCATTCTTAAAAAAAATGGTAAGAACACAAAGCCCCTGTGCACTAGTATTTACCTTTTTTTATGACAAATATTACAAATGTAGAAAATTTTCTTTCATTTTTTTCATTAATGTTGGTTGAATTGTTAAAAGTGCATCTGAAAGCATCTGCAAAGTGGGCTTTAGGGAACGTATTCCTTCATACAAAATTATTTCCTTTTTAACAATAAAAATATTTTGTCAGCTTGCCTTGATTTTTGTTTTGTCATTGAAATTGGTAATATTCAGATTTTATATCAGTTTCCAATTTTATTTTAGAGTATTATACAATATTCACATATTCTGTTATTTGTATTTATCCTATTAAAAGTACTTACAAAGAACTATAGCCTATAGTGATTATTAAGCCGTTGGAATATGCTAGTGAACATTATGGGATAGTATTCATATAATGTTAATTTGAATCACCTATCAAGCAATGTATATAGCACTGCACTGGCTCATGTGCTAAAAATACCAATTTAAGGACTTATTTTGAATTCAAAACTTGTATTTCTTGAAATACCACTCATAGGATTTACATAAAGTATGCTTTATAAACTTATTAATAGTTATTATATTTGCAAGAATGATTCACTATTAAAAGACAGGGCCATAATCACAAATTTACAACATGACAACAGCCTGCTTCTCTCTCTCTTACCTACTCCTTCCCTGGTTCTTGTAAATGTTCATCTTAGCTTTAGACTCTACATGTCAGTGTTTCCTACTCTTGCTTTTGGGATGACATCAGTAGATTCCTTAGAACCAGTAACGTCTCTATATTTATTGTGAAGCTTTAATTTGCACTCAAGATTTATAACTTTCCTGTTTTCCAAATTTCTTGACTGATATTTATCAGACTCATAATTTGGAGAAATATATACATTTCTCTAAAATGCAAGGAAGCAATTCCGTATGGAAATATTTATCATATATTTGAGTCTTGTTTTTTCATCATCTAATAATCTCTGGGTTTTAACTGGTATGTTAGGGCATTTACATTTAATGTAATTATTAATATGGTAGAATTTATGTCTACCATTTTGCTATTTGTTTTATATTTTCTCCCATCTTTGCTTTTTTTTTTCTCTTTTCCTATCTTCTTTCCAATCTATTAAGCATTTTTTAATATTCCATTTTATTTCTACTTTGGGCATATTAGGTATACCTTTTTGTCCCATTTGTTTTAATTACTCATGGTTTTCCAAGTGTATTTGTACCTTTTTATAGGCTACTTTCAAATTATATTATGCCACTTTATGTATAATTTAAGAACTTAGAATACTATATGTCCACTTTTCCCTTCCCATCTTCCCATCCTTTGTGCTACTGTGACCTTGAATTTTAATTCTGCAGATATTATTAACTACACTGTTATCTATATCTATATTTATGTTTGTGTCTGTATCTATATCTGTATCTGTATATTTATCTCCATCCTTAAAACGTTATCTTTTTTAAAAAACTATTGTATAATTGCTCATCTATTTACCATTTCTGGTGCTTCCTCATCACTTTTTTATAAATTGGAGTTTCTGTTTGGTGTTATTTTCTTTCTACCCAAAAAAGCTTTCTTTAATATTTCTTGTAGCATTTCCATATGTTTTTGCTCCCACTTGAAATGTTCTTCCCCCAATTACCTGTGTGGCCAATTCCTTCACTCCTTTTTCTTTTGCTCAAAGGCCACAGTCTATGCGAAGTCTCTTTAACCGTCTATTTAATATCATAGTATCCTGCCCCCACATCCCGGCACTCTCTATAATCCCTCCTTGCTTTATTTTTCTTATAACCTTTAACATCAGATGACCTGCCTGATAATTTCTTTTTGGCCTACCTCCCTGCAGTTAGAATATGAGCTTCATGAGAACAGGGAATTTTATCTATTTTGTTCACTGATGTACCTATATATTAGTGCCTAGTGACACTAGTGTTAGTGATAAATCTATCACCAGTGCCTATAACAGGGCCTAGCCCATATAGATGATCAATAATTGTTTGCTGAATGCATACATGAGGCTCCTCTCATGCCCTTACATGGAGCAGAGTTGCCTTCTCAACTCTTAGTCTGAATCTGCTCTCACTGTATATAAGACTCTAGGACTAGTCAACTTGTTCTAACCAGGCGGTTAACTTATTTAGTAGTTGATCCAATCCAATGATTGACCCAATGACACAATGACCTGTAATGAATGGGTTATTTCAGCTCATTCTCACATTTTCTGAAAACTGTCTCAGAGCCAGTGCCTGTACCAGACAGTGAGAATACAGAAGGAGGCTGATGCTGTCTCAGGTTGCTCGAAGGCCTCTAGTCGAGAGTATGATGAATTCACCCAGAATCACAAGGTTGAGTGATGCCACAGAGGCATGAACAAGGGATGGAACTGGACGTGGAGGAGACCAGTAGGATTATTGGGGGAGACTTTCCAGATGAGGTGACAAGTAAACTGGGTTTTGACAAAAATAAAATGGGAATTTGTGTGTAAGTACATATCTAAAGTGGAATAGTTTGACAGTTTGAAAAAAATAAAAAAACTGTGGTCCCAGTTTCATGTTCACTGGCCAGAAGACTGGTTCAGGCCTTCCATGACTGTGAAGCTCTCTCACCACACAAGACACCATCTCATGCTCTGCTTAAACACAGGTGCTTGAACCAGAGGAGTTTCTGCAGCTTCAGGACCTGTCCTCTCTCTACAGGCGGCACAAAAAACCCGAGAGGAAAACTCTTCCCCGCTAGTGGAAGGAGCTTGCCTGGCTCCTGCTGAGGGTGAACAGTTCAGAGCCAGCATAACAAACTCCCTTAGACAACATCTGATTTCCAACAGCTGGGCAACTTCTGAGATTCTGTGCTCTCAGCACAGCCACAGCCAACATGACACACTCAGGGTTTTCGTGTTGGGTACCAGAGATCCTCCTGCCACAAGCTCTTGATGTAATCAGGACAATGCTGTCAAGGACTTGCACGACTCTAGGATCTGAGAAAAGAAACCTTACCCAGCTCCACTTGGGGGCTGTCCCTCTTCTCAGTGAAGTCGTCCTCCGTTTTACTTTGAAGCCAGATTCTTGGGTCAGCTCCCACCTTTGTGTGTCCCAAAAAACTCCTCCAAACTTTTCTCTCCTCAACCCATTTCTACAGACATGTACCCTAATGCCCTCAACCTGCCCCTAATCCAGTAAACAAAGCCTCAGTAACATATAAACATGATTTAAGAAAACAAATCTTCCCCCAAATATGTCACATAGCTGTAAGCAAAACTAAAAGGCCATGATTAAGAGGACTGACATCTGTAAAAAGGGAGGATGCAGCTTGGTTCTCTGCCAGAACAGTATGTGCACTAGATTGATAATGAAAATAATAGCCAATCTGTACTGCATGCTTCCCATGTGCCATGCACTGTGCTAAGGGCTTCCCATTGACTAGATCTCACTGATGTTCACAACCATCCAAAAGGAATGGGGTCTCTTTTCATCTGCATGTTGCAGATGAGGTTTAGAGAGAGTAAATAGCTTACAGGAGGGTCACAGAGCTACTGCATGGAAGAGCTAGGACAAGGTGAGCAGTAGTAGAGAGAAAAACATTTACTAGCAGAGCTGTGTAGTCAAGCCTATTCTAGATCAGCCAGACCCCAGCTAACCCACATACCTGGTTGGTAATAATAATTAAGTCCCTGAATTTTGGAATTCTCTGTTACACAGCAATAGCTAACTGATATACTTACCTTCTCAGTTCATTGTCAATTCCTACAGCCTGGCAAAGCCCCCAGCACTGTGTAAATGCTCAATAACTGCTTGTTGTTTGAATTAATTTTTTTAAAAAGTCACCTTTTTAAAAAACCAGTTCATCGTAATGTCTCACTAATAACTGTCATACATACGCTGTGATATTCTTCCATGTGGTTTTGGAGGAATGAAAACAAACAAGTGAAGACAATGCTCTCTCTTGATATGGGTCACTAAGGATCCGGGTTCCTAGGAGTCGGGGCCTAGGACCACACAGTTACCTTTGGCATCGCCTGGAGGCAGCTGATACAGCCCACACCAGCTCTGATAAAGTCAGCCTCCTTCATCTCCCACTGGACTCCAGTGGTGTGAAACGAACCAACATGGCGAGGCATTTATTGGGATTCCGTGCTGATTCTGAAGGCATGGCCACCTCTACCCCAGGGCACGCGAGTCTAGCCAGAGGTTGCCAGTGTGAAGTCAGATCTACTTTTCCTCTGATTTTTACAAAGGCGATTTTCCAACACATCTGCAGGGATACATCCTTCTCAGGCTGGCTGAATGCTGTTTCCCAGGGGCAGTGTTATGGAAGGTGGACTATCAGGTAGAAGAAGTATTCTTCAGAGAGCTGCATTCCCATGGGAGCGGTGACAGCTTGAGCCTGCCGGGGAGTCGTGTTGCATCCCGAGGTGTGAAGGGAAGGCATGAACTGTGCATATGCTGCACCATACAGTTTTGCCTACTGCTGCTGGTAGCTACATTGTAGCTGTGAACGCTCTGCTCCTCTCCCCTTCACCCTTGAAGATTTGCGAACATGCAGGATTGGGCTGTGTGAGGCAGAGCCTTCCCCGAATGGTAGGCAGTAGAGGATGTGGTTCTGATCGTTTTACCCACTGGGGCTGATGGCGTGTGTTAGGGAACCTTAAAGCTTGTGGCTAAACAGCCTGCCCTTCCTCAGGCAGCCTTCCCACCACCGCAGGGTTGAGAATTTTGGTTTCGTTGGAGGTTTTTCTTGATACAGATTTAAAAAGCAAAATTCCTTCTAAAAGAAACAGACAGGAAAGATATCTAATCAGAGGCTGCACGAAAGGAGAGACCATCTATTGCGCTAAAGGAAACACAGATGAGTGGCCCATTGTACAACCGACGTGGTTTTGAGACTGCCCCTCGGTAGGCTTAAAGTCTACAGTCTAAAAACCATGAATGTGCTTCTATTTTTGCCAGATGGAACAAGGGAGCCTTAGAGACTCTCTTCTGACTGTGAGAGAAGGAGAGAAAAACAGGAGGAGGGAGGGGGAGGAGAAGAGAAGAAAAGAAGGAGGGGAGAGGAAAGAGAAGGAGAAGTTCTTGTCAAAACCTTTTTAGCGCACTAAACTAATTCTGTTCAACTTGGATTTGGTGAGCTGGATAATATTCTGTGCATGGCTCCTAAATGAATTATTAAGTGTCAACTCAAGATGGCTTAACTACAATATCCAATTTAATAACCAAAAGTATCTAAGGTAACAATAACAATTTTATAGGTGAATGTAGAGTTGTCAAGTCAAACCATTATAGACAAGCTTTGGGGGTTTCCACGTAATCTTCCTCCACATCTCATCTTCTGTCACTAAATACCCACTTTGGAGAGTGTGTTCCATTTCAATAAAGATCATCACTCGGGTGCAGGCTTTGCTATTCAGATTAGGCCAGCAAACCTTTTTTTTTCCTTTCTAAAATATAAAGCTAAACAAGATCTCAGTCACAACCACCAAATCTTTATTAATGCATTCCTTGTGCTACTTCTGAATATTAATAAAAATTAATAATTAATTTTGCCTTTGGCATTGCAAGATATACTAGTTTTAATTAGTGTACTGTACTCCTATACAATTAAAAAATAATTGATGTCCACGCTTATTGGCGGTATCTGTGATCTTCTTTTCTGTTGTTGTCAACAAATGCCTTAAAAAACAAGTTCAAGAATGTTGTGCTGTCCGCTTGATTTACACAACCAAAGAAACAGGCAAATCTTTTATGATGAAACAGAACAGTTTTCTGTTTAAATTATACACAAGTATATTAACTAGAAAGAGAAAATTAAAAGCTGATGGCTACAAGGAATAATGGAAAGTCTATAAAAATGTTTTATCTATCAACAAATTTGCCTGGAAAATATCAATGGCTGGCACATCTCTCAGCTGAAACATGGAGAGGCCATCTTGAGTCTGTTATGTCAATTCCATCAAGCATTTAATTCTGATGTCCTCCTTATTCAGCTTTAGTTATTTAAATTCAGCATATCATGTTACTGTTCTACTACATCATTTTAATTGTGCCATGAACTACTTTATTATGGAATGCTGAAGTATCTCCTTGTGTCTCTCTCTTCCTCTTTCTTTCTTAACAATGCAGACTGTAAAACTCAAGACAGAACTCCTGTGGATAAAGAGAAAACAGCTTCCTTTGAAAACACTTGTATCAGGAATCTTGAACAGAGAGAGTGGTTGCTGTTCTAGAAGGATGTAATTCAAATCCCACTGTACATGTGTCTCTTGGCTTTATTTCTAAGAATCAGGAGTCTTTTTTTTAGGAATTCTCTACTGAACAACTACAAATATACCTGGGATACCAAGAAGTGATACACTAAGAGGAAACAGACTTAGTAAAGCAAAGGGCAAAGATGAAAAGGGCAGCACGAGGTCTGGATTTCACCCTTTACCCCAACCCAGTGAGTGTTTTTTAAAGTAGAAAATCAGAAATTGATGGAAATGTTTCTTTTATCAGGATGATGACCTTAATAGCAATTTTAAGCAAATATTAATAATAATAATAACTATGCCAAAGTATCTGCCCTAAAAATGTAATCTTTGGTTTATTTTTCATAACAGTATTGTCTTCATGGAACTTACCTTGGTCATGTATCTAATTACTTGCTCACAGTCTGTGTCTCCACCTAGAATCTCACTGTCATGAGGGCAGGCAATGCTATCATTCTATCCACAGCTGCATTCACCATGCCCAAGCACAATGCCTGGCAGAGATCGGACACTGAGCAAACACCTGTAGTTGAATTTATTAATTCTGACTTAAAATAGATTTTTTTCTCCCTTGAATGCTTTGAATTTTCTTTTCCATGCTTATCAAAAGATGAACAGATAAACAAGCTGTGGTAGAACCATATAATGGTCTATTACTAAGCAATAAAAAAAATAAACTACTAATACTCACAATACCACGAAGGAATCTCAAACAATAGGCTGAGGAATGCATGCCAGTTACAAAAGAATAGACACTGCATGGTTTAGTGCGTTTGGAGGTCTGGAGCAGGGAAAGCTATGCTGTGGAGAAAGAAATCAAGACAGAACTTTGGTTGCCTCTGGAGGGAAGTCATTGGAAAGGGGCATCAGGGAACGTTCTGGGGTCCTGGAAACGTATATCTTGATTGGGCTGGTGGTTACACGGATGTGTGCATTTGCCCAAACTCATCAAACTGTACACTTAAGGTCTGTGCATTTATGCTATGTAAGTTTGGCCCTGAGTTTTTAAAATCTTAGGAATACACAATTTTTTCTATTGGTAAATGAAGGAGGCAACTCAGAAAATGTATATAGTTGGGGGGCGGATTCTGGAATTCCTCTCTCCACATCACCACCTCCCTCCATAGGTCCCTGGACAGGACAACCAGACAGTGGAGGTGACAGACGTTACATCTCCTCCTTCATGCTGGTGCACTTTCGCAGCTGGAGTCCCCCTGACCTGGGCGCTGTGCCCTGTCTCCCTGACCTGATGCACAGGTAGGAAAGGCAGGGGTTTCTCCATCACAAGCACGCAGTTTTGGATGCAGAGACGTGCCTGGCTCCTCCACCAGAAGCTGTGAATAACACTCTTAACAGCCCATGCAAATGCTGTGGTCTATGTCTGCATGCCCAGCTGGTCTGCTGATCAATTTTTACTTCTCAAATTGGGTCAGTGAAAAAGGCTGGAGCTTTCCGTTCCTGTGATCTAAATTCTCCCTGCAATCTAAATTCTATTAACACTGAGAAGCCTGGAAACACCAAGGCAGGCCTTTGGCTTCGCTGGGACCACCTTTGAAAGGCCCATTGACCTATTTTCTTTTTAGACTTTCTTTTCATTAAAAGGCCCAAATTTCCTGGGTGTTAATGGAGGGATTAGCTTAGGAATTAAGAGGACATGCATCGTGCAGAGAACAAGCAAGTGATAAGGTGAGCCACGTCTCTCTTCTAATTGGTGCTTAACCACATCTACACGGTCTTCTTGTCCAAGAAATCACTATGTGACCTCATGTCTGGAAGAAGCACCAAACAGGGGAGAGGGCTTCCAGATACTGCACCCTGGTGGGGGCATGGGCTGTGGACTTGGGGATGCGCTTTGGGGATACTCTGTTGGCTTCTAAGAAGTACATCTTTCCCTCTTCCACCTGAGAGGCTCTCACGTTCCCATCCTGACCTCGCTTTCCTATTTTCCTTTAGTCATGGGTGACAAGTGTATATTCAGGGCTGGGAGTCAGAGCCCACCTTGTGTTTCCTACTCCACTCTTGTTGGTTGACTTTCTGGGGGTTGCCCAGGGACCTCTGGGTGTCTGACCTGCACCCAATGGCCTCAGCTCCCTACAGTGAGTTCTGAACCTGACCAGAAACTCTGGCTTGTCCAGAACTGTCTTGTGGATAAGTCTCCGCTTGGTGCCCTCCATGTTCCCAACCTAAGCCTTGTCCAAATGATGTCAAAGCACAGCAGCACCTCTCAGGTGGCTCAGGCACCTGAGAGCAACTTGTACGTATGCAGTGGGTGGGAAGTGTCTGAGGAGGAAACAAGATACTGTGTTGGACCAGAGCAAGAAGGTGGTCCAGAGAGCTGGGACCATTAGAGAGCATCCTGGAGGAGGGAAACTCAGGCTGCATCTTCAGGGAGGAACAAGTTCAGCTGAAGGGGAATACTCCAGGCTCAACAAGCAAAGACATGTTGTCTGGGGAGAGAATGAAGTCTATTTTTGCCAAAAGCAGGTTTCCTCCCCTTTACTTCATATATTCCCATCCTAGTTTCACAAGTGTTGTCGTGTCACATAGCACCTGGCTGTATACGGCCACCCAAGATGGACAAAGGGACAAAGCGAGAGCTGTGGGTGGCGATAACTGCCTCACAGATCGGGGAAAGGCATCAGGCAGCTGTGGTTTGAATCCTGGGTCTATCAAAAGCTTCTCCTCTCTGCACCCCGCCTGTAAAATGGGATCTGTGACATCAGAACCGTCAAGAATATTAATGAGGCACTTTGCATGTAGTCCTTCAATGCAAGATAGCTATTATTAATGTTTTCCTAGGGTGGGATCCAAAGCATGTTTACCCTAAATAAGGGGCCATTAAAAGGTGGTTCTTAAAGTATAAAAACAACAAAAAGGGGCTTCCCTGGTGGCACAGTGGTTGAGAGTCCACCTGCCGATGCAGGGGACACGAGTTCGTGCCCTGGTCTGGGAGGATCCCACATGCCGCGGAGTGGCTGGGCCCGTGAGCCATGGCCGCTGGGCCTGCGCGTCCAGAGCCTGTGCTCCGCGACGGGAGAGGCCACAACAGTGAGAGGCCCGTGTACTGCAAAAAAAAAAAAAAAAAAAAAGTCACAGAATAATGCAATGTGGCCACTCCAGTCCTCACTCACCTACCTCTTCGTGGTCCAGGCCTGGCTCCCAGGTGAGCACTTATCCTGAGCCCTGAGCTCCACCTGCCATTCCTCAGTGTTCAGTGGCATCTTCCGAGCCCATTTTGGCAACATCTACCTTTAAAGAAACGTATGTTTCCAAATGGACTCCGAGAACGGAGGCCGCAGCTGCAACGGCACTGAGCTTAGCGCTGCTTCGGGATCCACAAGGCCGAGGAGGACGGAGGGGTGGCATTTTCAGCTTCATGCCCAGGGTTTCTTGGTCGCTCGGAGGTCCTAGCCTTTCTCTGCTTCTCGTGTTCCAGTGTCATCAGGGGCATGGTGGGCTGGCTGGTGTCTGCAGATGTGCCTGTGAGAGAGACTGGGCCAGGGGTTGGGGGGAATCCTAAGGAGCTCAGACTGTAGTGACCACTGCGCTAAAGGCTTTAACATGCTTCTCACATGGAGCCCTCATCACTGCCCTTCGAGGCGGAGATGCTTAACAGATATTTGTGTAACAGTTTGCTTAATCCCCTACCCCACATTAGACTATAAGTTTGGGGACATCAAGGGCTGGGTGAGCCTCGAGCCTTGCTGTGCCTCTGGCCCTGGCACAGTGTCTGGCATACCCCTAGTGCTCAATAAGTACTAATCAGAAAACCAAATAGTCTCATTCAATCAGTATGCATGTCAAGTCCTCTCTTGAGTCCAAAACTAAGTATAACCTTCATGTCCCAGGGCATTGAAGCCCTCTCATCTCCTGTCCCCAACCCCACCCACCAATCACCTGGCAAAGCTGAGATTCCTCTCTCCTTCTGGATCCTTACATCCTCTCGTGCAAAGCTCAGCTGTCACACTTTCCACATGGACTGTGGTGTTCACATAGGATCTGTCCCCCCAACTGGGTCAGGGACTGCGGGAGGACAGGTGGCACTAGCAGCTTTCAGGCTTGTCATTTTCCAACTCCACCTCCTGACAGAGTTGACTACAAGTGGGTTTGAATCCTGATTTGCCACCACGATCATGAAGGACCTGAACTGTGTCTGCCAAGGTGATCCCTAATGGTGTTCTTTGAAAAAGCAGGCAGGCGCCCATCACCCTGAAGAACTTCCATCTGTCAACCTTGCAGAGAACACCCTCCGGTGTGGGGAACTGAGGTCTCTCAGGCTGCTCTTCTCTCTGATGAGAGCTCACGTCCAGCCCAGCACATGCCTTGCCTGTCTGTGGCCAACAGAGTCGGCCAGATGAGGGCTGGCAGCCTGGCCAGCAAAGGCTTGAATATCGCGTGTGCTTGACTTTTTATGTAACTGGCCAACGTGACATGTCTAACTATACAAATGGAAGTTTTACGATGATAAGATCAGTTGTTACTGAGATATTTATGTGACAAGCTGACAGATATAAAACTACAAAGCTTGCTTTTATGCCTCCCATCCTTTCAGAGGAAAAAAAATAAATACTGAGATGATGGGTCACTTTGAAGAGAATTTATGATCGAAATTACCTAATACCTGATAAACTTCTAATATGCAAGATGAAGTCTCTCTATGCTATTAAAAAGATAAACTTCATTTCCCAAGACTGCAGCACATGGATTCTTCCTGGAGAGAAATTTGAGGCTTTTGCCTTCCCCTGCCCCAGATAAAGAGCCCAACTCTGCCGGGAGGAAGAGGTTTCACCAGGCTGCACTGCACGAGCATCTCCCCAGCCTGTCACAAAACATCTGTCCATCCTGTAGAGAAAAACCTAAATTCTGAAATGAGTGTTTGTTGAAAGCTTCAGTGATAAAGCGTGGCCTTCCCTTGCCACTGCAGACTATGTGGCATCAAACTGGTAAAGAACAGAGAGAAGCTTCAGGACAGTCCTGGGTAATGGGACAGTGGCCACTGCCGGCATCTTTCCTTCAGTGCAGGTGATGACTGAGAACACAGCATCTCACATGGTAGCAGCTGGGACCACTTTTCCTGCTCAGATGGGTGTGGAAGTTGGTGCCAGGCTGATACTGGGATGTCTGCAATTAGATATTAGCAGCCTGACAACTTGAACTTGCCTGTTGGCTCAGGTGCCCCTCCTTACCTGCTTCCGGGGAGCACAGCCAAGCCCCAGGGACATGTCTTTTGTGCCAAGCTGTGGGCAGGGCATTCCACGGACCCCGCCTAATTTCACAATCACATCTGCTCTTCAGGTAGAATCATTGCTGTCCTCACCTGTGGAGGATAAACCAGAGGCCCAGGAGGGAGGTAGCAAGCCCACCCCCTGTCCCATCCTGGTTGGGAAGACTCAACAGAGCCATGGGTGGGGAGTCTTTACCAGAAAGCTCCAGATAGATATCTCCTTCCCACCAACCTTGCTCAAGGTGGCACAGTCATGGTGGGGCTGGTGTTAAAAACATCACCTCCCTGTGTCCAAAAGGTCCTCAGATCCTGGTTGTCTGGAGAATAGGAATTAGGGATGGACAAGGCGGCAAAAGGCTAATTCTCCTTTTGTGGTGTTTCCTTTACAATGATGTTCCTTCTGGGGAAGCATGCAGGGTCAGAGTTGAGTGGACTCATTTCTAGATAGAGAGATGGAATGCCAGAGAGAAGAGGTGCTTCTCCATGGCCACACAGCCAGCCGGTCACAGAGGGGACAGCAGCTCAGGGTCCTTCAAGCCCCAGGCCAACCCCTTACCTGTGCGTTCTGCCTTCTCATCTCTTCTCAAGCATCCTGCCCCCTTCAGCACATCCTCAGAGTCTGATTATCTTACGGGTGTTTGAAGGCTGCTGACCTTTCTGCACAACGTGCTTGTCTCTCAGGAACGCATGGAGGTGGGTGTCAATGTGTGTGTGTGTGTGTGTGTGTGTGTGTGTGTGTGTGTGTGTGTGTGTGTGTGTGCACACGTGCTGGGTATCAAATCCAGATTAAACTCTTTTACTGTATTTTATTAGATCGATCTTCTGTGTACTCCTCAGCATTGTCTCATTTAAATAAAGCTTCCATTTGTAGCAATCTTATAAATAGAAAGCTGTATTGATCAGGGCCCCACCGGCAGCTGCACTTTGATTATCACTGAAGCCTGACCGGTTAATGTGAGGGCTACGATTTATTATGCAGCAAGGTACAATGCAAGGCCATGCCGTTCAGGGCTCTAAACACAAGTGTGCTTCGCTCAGGCACGCAAGTTCAGCGGGGCTGCCCTTGGGATCACAGTTTGCTCCTGATTTGCCATTTCACGACCCCAGATGCTCAGTGAGCAAGGCTTTAATGGACACCCCCTGGCCCCAGCTCTGTCGGATAAGTTAGTCTCCCCAGGGCAGTGAAGATGCAGTCTGAGGACCACACAAAAGCTGAGCTGCTTTATACGTGGAGGAAACGCTGCAGAGAGGTGAGCGGGCCGACTGTGGTGTTCTGTCTGCCGGGGATGTTGAACTGACCACGTCGAAGCCTCAGAATTCCCAGCATCCACTAGACGCCTCCTGGGAGCAAGCCATGGTTGTCTGGGAGTGGAATTTATTTCATCAGGAGCTGGAGACTTAGAACATGGAACCATTGCTTTGTTGATTAAGCCACTAACCATCATTTTTATCTGTCTGCTGGGCATGACTGGTAGCTGCTTATTATCAAATGGTTTTTCCCAAAGTCACAGAAACTAGGTGTCAGTGGGGTGCTTGTCTGCGAATAGAGAGATCACGTATATATTGATGTACAGAGAAATTTGGCTCAGAGACCCTCTCTGCCTCACTGGCAAAACCCTGCTCACTTTCAGGGTCTCCACCCACCCAGCTGTACTGAAACTCCCTGCCAGGGCTTGCCCAGAAGTGAGAATTCATCCTGGGTTCTTGGACGGGTGTACCCCTAGACCCTGGACACCTTAACCAGGAACGTACAGCCGGATGTGCGGGAAATTAGTTGCCACTGCAGTGTCACAGGGACTCATCCACCCAGGAGTTGGAAAAGCTGGCCTCTCATTTCTGACCCCAGTGCTTCCAGGACTGCTGACCTCGCCTCTGCGGCCTTTCTGCCAGCCCTGGACGTGGAACCACCCTTCGAGTTCAGGTGGCACAACAGCGTCCAGGTTGTGACTTTCCTTGGCTTTTGTCCTTGTCCCTGGCTCTCTATTTCCAGCAGAAGGTGAGGGGATGAGTGTCAGGGGTCACTCCAGGCCTCCTCTGCCACTGGGCACTCATATTTCCCGCTAGGCCCCTTCCCTGAAGAGAAAGACACGTGGATATATCTGAACATATCAGATCCAGCTTGTCTGCCCACTGGGTCACCTTGGGGCCTGGGAACCCTGAATGCCACAGTGAGAGAGGAAGACGCCGGCTCCCTGGTATCACACAGCAGCCCAGGTTCTGCCCAGGGAGTTTAAGTAGAGTTCTCAGATCATTCACGTGGGATCAGCGTCCAGAGGGGAGGGGTGGGGGAAGGGGCATGGGGAGGGGGAGGGGTGGGGGAAGGGGCATGGGGAGGGGGAGGGCTCCGTCCCAGCTGGCTCTGGGCTTCTACACAGAGCTGCTCGCAGCCCCTCAGAGCCCTCAGGGTGCACATCTCAAGCTGCAGCTTCTTCGGTTCCCTTTCACTGTCCACTGCTCCTTCCATCTCCAGCTCCTACTAGCCTGCAGGCACCCTCACCTTCCTGGGCTTCTCCTGCCTCTGTGCTCCTCTGCTTAACTCCTCCCTTACAGTGAGTTTATGCACTCCACAGGAGCTTGAGAGACAGCCGAGGTCAAGGTCAGCTCTCTGCCCTCTTGCATCAGAAGCTCTAGGATACAACTTTGGAACGGCCCAGGCCTTACTGCATGCGAAAAGGAAATCAAAAGGTGATCACACTCAAGAGTGTGTCACACCTGTGCCGTCTCTCAGGTGGTGTTTGCACAGCCCAACCATCCTGACAGCATTCCTCCAGGGTCCAGGGTGCTGGACCCCCAGGCAATGACACAAGTGAATAAGTCCTCCTCAGAGTCTAGGTCCATGTGCACAAGGGCAAGCAGAAAGTTCTCCCTGACCTCTCTGCCAAGTCCCCATTTCCTGTCCCCAGGGGAATGGCCTCGCCCCACCCTGCCCCCCGACACCCACCAAAACCCCTTCAGAACATGATAGTATATTTCCCAAAGGCAGGATTAGTCTTTTCTAAATCACACAGTATATAGGACACCAACTATATAATGTAGTTGAACTTCACTAAGCTTCACTCATTTCTCTATAAGTGTAGTGCCTCCACCCTGGCACACACTGCATGCTTCCATGTCTTTCCCACAGACCTGGTTCCTGACCACTCGTGAGCTCACACACACACAAACACACACATGTACACAGACATACATGCACGCACAAATGACCACAGCAAGAGCATCATTTTACATGCACCAGGCTGTCTAACACCATATCAGAAAAAAGAAGCACCACCATGCTTCTCTCCAAAGCACCCATGAGGCCTGTGGAAACCGGTCTGAACACCCCTCCTGAAGCATCTGTGTTGCCGGCTTTCTCCAGGAAAAGAGGGTGCAACTTGAGTGGGTACATGTTCTACACCCAAGTAACTCACAGCTTCATACTGGTAGGTGGTTGTCCCAGGAAAAATAAACTACATGCCAAAGGAGTAATCACATCTCCTTTGGAACTATTTGCAGACCGAAATCATGATTTTCCAGTTCCCACCAGTTCCATGGAAGTTGTAAACCTCACCAGGTGAAAGTTGGGGCTGGGGTAGTGGGTGCTGAAGGAGCTGTGTCCACGTGGCCTTCAGGCTGTCATTGACACACACGGTGTTCGCTCTCCAGTTAAGAGCAGTGCTGAACTTGCTTATCTTTTGCACTGCAATACAGGTCTTCATAAAGTTTTTTTTACTGTTAAATTTTAATAACTTTGGTTATGGGTAGGATAGAAACAATATCTAAGTGTCATTTAAAAGCAAATCTATTCAATTTTAGGGTACCTGTGTTACATGGTTAGAAACATTATCATTTAGATCCTGCAGGGGGAAATGGGCATTGTATGAGAGAAGGAAAATTCTGTACTTTGGAAAACACAATCCAAGTCCAATATCGTCTGCAAGAAGAAGAGTCTCTGCTCATTACCAGGAAGA
This sequence comes from Delphinus delphis, assembly GCF_949987515.2. NCBI lineage: Eukaryota > Metazoa > Chordata > Mammalia > Artiodactyla > Delphinidae > Delphinus > Delphinus delphis. The sequence continues at coordinate 19,035,505 of NC_082702.1, read as the reverse complement.
TTGTTTTTATCCTACCCATAACAAAAGTTATTAAAGTTTGAGAACTGTAAAATGCTTAATGAGAAACTGTAGCATAAATGATAACATCTAGGGTCTGGACTGGTATTTGTTGATGATAAATGTTAAATCTCAATGGTGAGATAGAGCCACCATAGCAGCCACCAGCTGCTACCTCCAACCAGCTGCCATTCCATCTCTACAGCTGCAACATCTCCCTGGGCTTAACCAAGTGACACACTGAGCCACCTGCCCTTGCCCCCTCACCTGCTGAGAGTGGCTTAGGAGCATCCTCCAAGGCAGGAGTGGGTCTCAGCCCTGACTGTACATTAGACTTACCTGGAAGCCTGAAAGATCCCAGTGGCCAGGCCACACCCCAGAACAATCAGATCAGAATTCCTCGCAGTGGGACAGGGCATCCGTAGGTTCAAAGCAGCCCAGCGTGCGGTCAAGATTGAAAAGCACTGCTCCAAGTTCACGAATCTCCACCCAGGCTCCTCAGCATAGCCTCGGGAGTCTTTAAAACACACAAATGCTCAGGTCTCATTCCGAACTAATAAAAGGACACCCTCCAATGGCTCTTGGCCATTAGTATTTTTTTTTTTTTTTTTTTTTTTTTTGCGGTACGTGGACCTCTCGCTGTTGTGGCCTCTCCCGTTGAGGAGCACAGGCTCCGGACGCACAGGCTCACCGGCCATGGCTCACGGGCCCAGCCACTCCACAGTGTGTGGGATCTCCCTGGACTGGGGCACAAACCTGCGTCCCCTGCCTCAGCAGGCGGACTCTCAACCACTGCGTCACCAGGGAAACCCGGCCATTAGTATTTTTAACGAGCTCCCAACTGAGTCTACCCACTGATCTACAGCAGTGTCCAGGAGGTCCTTTAAAGCAGGACTCCAAGAGGGCAATGGACGTCTTAGTAGAAAGTGACCCAACCGTGGAATGGCATGATGACCACTCATTTCAGAGTCCCACCAAGCTGCAGCTTGAAGACACATCCCTGGCCCAGGGCAGAGGGCTCAGGTAACCACTCCATCACCCCTCCACTAAAGAAGCAGGGAGACAATTCATCCTTGTCTGATGGTGTTGGCATGTTGGTCTCAGTAGATGCCCAGAGTTCCAACTAAACCATTATCAGCTGTGTGGCAACATGTCTGCTCTCCTTCGCTTGCGTCTCTCCTGTCTTCTCTCCTGTGCAAGGCACTGCCACTCTCTCTGTCCAGTGTGTCCTGGTCCCCACTGCATGGAGGACATGGACAGTGGATGGTATTGAGGCAAGTGGGGGAAGGTGGGCCGAATTGCTTGGGCTTTTAGCTGGAATGTCAACTCTTCCCTTGAATCCAACTAGAAATTCCTCCCTCTGTTGGACAGCATCATAGTTACCCACTTACTATTTCACTATTTAGTCATTTCACACTCACAGGGGGGTACCCGTGAAGGACTCTCAGCCACTGTGCCACCAGGGAAACCCCCTTCTTCACTTTAATAGGAGGCATCATCCTCCTGCTCTTCGATCACTCCCATCTTGTTCTCGCCCCTCCTTGTAACATAGGGGAATACTTGCATAAGGCAATGGTGCATGGATGAGGCATGAACCTGGAGGGGCTCAGGATCTCATGGATTGTCAACACCCTCCATGTGCCAATGACTGCGGATGGTCTTCACACCAGCCAGGTCAGGACCAGCCAGCTGAGACCTCCCTGTATCCTCCATCAAGTAGAAAGTACAGGCTCTCATCACCCACCACCAAAAACCCCTCCATGGTCCCCTTTTTGCTCTGTTATAAGCACACAATTACCTACAGCTCCAAGCCTGAGAGGGACTGGGGACAAGAAATAGCTCTATTAATAAAGTTCTGAAGATTGACTTGCATCACTTTCCTTAAACTATGAAAGAATGTTGCACAAATCATTAGGTAAAATTTTGATATAACTCTTCTTTCAATTAAACACAATGATGGCAGCAAAGTCTGTATTAGTGTTCAAATTTCCCAGAGAACATCCTCTCTGCAGAGTGGAATGTCTATTAGCTTTCTGCCAAAATAAAGGTCACCAGACAGAAGCCTTCCCCATGCAACTCTTACTTCCTTGAACAGGCAGTGTAATCAGGCAAGATGTGTCACACTCGGGAAACCAATGGTGCAATTATATTTAATATGCCCAGTGCATTGCAACCTGGTCCCTTATTCTCCTAAGGTCCTCAGAATGTCATGGGGCCTGGGGCCTGGCTCGGGGGGGGAGGCAAAGATAGAGGTCTGCTCACAGAGTTTATCCTTCCTATTGTCCTGATTTAGGGAAGAAGCAAATAATCCCTGTACATCATCTGAGCCACCCCGAGTATCAGAAGTTTCCTAAGGATGGTGTAATCTGCTAAGAACAGTAGAGAATATGAATCTTGATCCACTAACTCATGTGTGCAAGAATGAAAATTTCTTCATTTTTCTACAACTTAATGACTCATGTGAGTCTTCATTCTCTGGTGTGGCAAACTAATCTCGGGTAAATCTAGATTCCTGCCTAGAATTGGTTGAAATTCCAGGAAATTATGCAGGGCTAAGTGCCTGGGGAAAGAAAGAAAGATCTTGTCCTTGGTCCTCAGTCCATGGTGCCACCCACCACAAAAAAAAGAAAAAAAAAAAAGGCATGGTCCTGACTGATCCTTGGTTATCCAACCAGGCTGGTCACAGCTAATAGAATCTAGCTCATCTGAACAAGAAATAGGATCTTGGACATGCTGAGAGATGAGTGCCTCTAAATGTAAGATTATGAGCACCAAGCATTTTCTAACTTAGCCAGCCCAACATCCATCATCTCTACTTCTAGTAACACCATATTGATTTTCTTTTTGGGAATCACTCCTTCTCATGTCTCAGTCTGAAACCAAGCAGGACCCTGTGGAGTTTTCCCAGTGACAGACCCGTCTGTGTCCCCAAGTTCCAAAGAGCAGACTCAATCAGTTAATGATTAGAACAATAGAGTCACAAGACTCCTATTTCCTCTTGAAGGGATACAGAGAACAATTTGACATATACCTTTGAGTTGTTCTACAGAAACTAAGATCCCTACCCACTGAAGGATGGTGACCACATGTTGAGCAGAAACACATAGAACCCAGACTGGTTGGACCCAGAAGGTTAAGTTTCCTGAAATATCACCCTAATCATTGGTTATTTCACCATCAACCAATCAGACAAATGTCTATGAGCTGATAATGCTTCCTGCTACCCTCACCTCTAATGTTGCCTTTTAAAACCTCTTGCCTGAAAGCAATCAGGGAATTTGGGTCTTCTGAGCATGAGCTGCCCATTCTCTTTGCTTGAAGCCCTGCAATAAACACTGTACTTTCCTTCACTACAACCCAATGTCAATAGACTGACTTTGCTCTGCACCTAGGAGGAGACCTGAGTTTGGTTTGGTAACAGGTTCAGATGATTTGAATGGAGCTGAATTCATATCCCAGTTCTAGAAAGGAAACATGACTTAACCAAGCAGTCCATTTCATCACCCTGGCCAAACTGGTTGGTTCAGCCATGAGCCCTACAGGATTATCCACTGAGGATCTTACCCTTGGAACCTGGCTGGAATTACAGGGGAAGAAGCACTATGTTCTGGGGATATTACTTGTTCATCTCCCAGGAAGGCTGAACCTGGGACTTTCTGGGGACTTTCTGGCACTATCTGGAGAGAACTTTCCTGAGAAAGAAGGCAATATGCAAGACTGAAGAGCTGAAGGATGGAAAGAGATAGGGCTCTGATCGCATTGTTGAGATCTTGGTCCAGCTACACCTGAGGTTTCTTATACTTTTCAATTACATGAATTGGTATCCAGAGAAAACAGTAATTCAAAAAAATACATGTACCCCAATGTTCACTGCAACACTATTTACAATAGCCAGGACATGGAAGCAACCTGAATGTCCATCGACAGAGGAATAGATAAAGAAGAGGTAGTACATATATAAAATGGACTATTACTCAGCCATAAAAAGAATGAAATAATGCCATTTGCAGCAACATGGATGAACCTAGAGATTATCATACTAAGTGAAGTAAGTCAGAGAAAGACAAATATCATATGATATCACTTATATGTGGAATCTAAAAAAGTGATGTAGGTGAACTTGTTTACAGAACAGAAACAGACTTAGAGGAGGGCTTGTTGTTGCCAAGGGGGAAAGGTGGAGGGATGGATGGATTGGGAGGTTGGGATTGGCATATGCACACTACTATATGTAAAATAGATAATCAATAAAGACCTATTATATAACACAGGGAACTCTACTCAATACTCTGTAATAACCTATATGGGAAAAGAATCTGGAAAAGAATAGATATATGAATATGTATAACTAGATCTTTTTGCTGTATACCTGAAACTAACACAACATTGTGAACCAACTATACTCCAATATAAAATTAAAAAATTTTATAAATTAACCAAAAAATTACATGAATTGGTAATTGCTGTTCAAGCTTATTTGAGTGAATCCCGAAAATCTGAGTAGAACACTAAGAATCTAAAAGTGAAAATCATCTGGGCTCAAGAGACCTATGGGCAGGACAGATCCAGGTGTAGTGGGGTCCCAAGCTTGTGAAATTTTAGCAGCCCTCTTTAAGAAAAAGAATATCATATTATTAACACAAAAATAAGCACAGGGCCTTGGAGGAGACTCATAAAAATAGGGGACTTGAAACTTAAGCTTCTTTAGTTCCAGTGTAATTGGGAGGCCCGTGGACCGCTCTCCATTCCCCCCAAAAGCCTTTGGTAAAATCACTTACTCTCTTTAGGTCTCAGTTTCATCATCACAAGCAAGATGGATGACCAAAGGCAAATCTTAAGCAGTTTAAAAACACCATGTCTTTACAATCTTTGTGGAAGAAATGACATCATTTAAAATTCGTTTTTTCATTATTTGCTTGGATGAAAATCTTTGTCTGTCCAGGACTTGCCTGGGTATTCTGATGGGTCTGGACACCTACATAACTCTTTCCTACCTCTCTTCTGCAGGCCACTCCATTAATACTGGCCCAAAAGATGGGCCAGAAGATTCAGGACAGTCATTCATTTCTGCCATCTTGGTAGGCATAGGGCCCACCAGGGAAGGGAGGGGACTGATCTTGGGAGAATAATGCCAAGCTATTGTACTCTCTTAGGAAGTGTTTCTTCCTAAGCTGTCTCACAGAGAAGCTTTCTTAAAGAATGTTTTCATACAAAATTTCTAAAATGCTGAAAATACAATAAGATTAACGGCCCCTGGAGGCTATAGCTTAAATATTTTATCTTCTTAGATATCAGTTACACTGCACTTTCCTCCAAGGATCTAAAGTCTTTTAAATATAGCATCTAATTAATCCTCCTGTCATCTGTGGATGGAGCAGCATCATTACCCTGATTTCACAGGTGAGGATGCAGAAACTATGTGAAGCAGGCTGATTCCAATCAGTGGAGACACTGGCCACACCCGTGGTGGCCAACTCAATGGGGGCATCATCTGTAAAATCCATTTGAGAGGTGCCACTCCCAGCCTATACAGTACAGGGTATTTAGACTACAGCTAACATCACCAAAAAGATACCCAGGAGGGTTGAGGACATCTCTACCCCAGATACACAGACGTGGAGCAGGTGAATCATCTCCCCAAGAGGTGACCGATTCAGGATCCAGATGGCCGCATCTCTAACTGATTTTTGCATCTTCACAAACGGACAGGTTATTTTGAAAACAACCCCTTTATTAATACAGTCGTTAGACTAAAACAGTGTTTTCCCCCCAATATCTAGATAACGATGAAGATGATCATTCACTTCCATTTACTGTGTACCTCCCGTGTGCCAGGCAACATGCCAGACAACAGCCACACAGGGTCTCTGACCCCCACCCTGAAATGTAGCCAATCACTAGTCTCACTTCACAGAGGCAGAGATGGAGCCTCAATGAGGTTCCAAGTAGAGCTGGTAGATGGCAGGCCAGGGTTCTTCCCAGGACAGCTTCCCTGCTGCTCCTTGGTTTTTCAAATCATTTGATTGTTTAGATCCAGCAGTAAGCAATATGGCCCATCACTTCTGGCGACTTCTGCTGGATAAACACATTAGATAGAAGCTCAGGAAAGAGACGCTTCCACTGATGATAAGGACTTCGCTGTAGCCGTCACTGTTGCCACCGCAGGTGGGAGGGCTGGAGCCTGGGGGTTTGATGAAGTAGCAGTTTAAACACGAAAATCACCCAAAGTCTGTCTCAAAGAAAGACAGTGCTTTCATTGTCAAAACTCAAAATGGCTCAGCCTTAAGACCCCTGTTCTTGCCTCCTACCCCAATCCAGCACCAACCCCACAGTAAAAGCTCGAAGGATGACCAAAGACATCAAATCCCAAAGAGTCTCATTTTGGGTGTATAGAGCAGTGCCTCCAGGGAGAGAGATACAATGGAGATGAAGGGGAAGAAAGGGATGAAAAGAGGGAAAGAGAGAGACGTGAGGGAGAGGATATATATATGGAGGGAGAAAGAGAGAGAGAGAGGGTGGATGAGCATATCTCACAGAGAGAACAGAAGCAACAAACAGAAATAAAAGGCCATCCAGCAATGGGAGAAGAAACAGAAAGAAAGGTAGAAAGGGGTGAAGAGGAAAAGAAAAAAGAAAAAGAGGAGACGGGAAGAGGAAACCCAGCAGCGTGATGGAAGCCTCTGACCCGAACTGTAAAATGACAAGGATTGAGTGAGCAGTGTTTAATACAGATAATATTGTCCGTGTAGTCTATAAATATAAAATTAAATGCTGACCTCTCTGGTCCATGTCAAAAGTCCAAGCCAGTGTCAGCACATATTGTTTTTATTTGTTTCACGAGAAAATAGATCAACAACATTAACCTCCCAATGAACAGAGAATTGAATGAATTAAAAAGCGGAGCCATAAATCGTGCCGGTTTTATTGGCACCGTGATAAACATGCCCGGGGCTTCACGGGGAGTGGGGTCTGGGATAGTCTCAGTACCCCGAAGCCTCTTGTCACCAAGACAGGAAAACAGGTATTAAGACGGGGCGTCGTTCGCCCACTCACATTACCTCTATCCATCACCATATGACAAAGGCTGCTGCACACGTTTCGAGAAGTATCAAGAAGGACGAGAACCCAGGAAAAAGGCAATTTGGAGAAGCCCTCAGGGACACAGGGGTGCCCCGGTAGCCCACTCGCCAGCTGCATTGGACAAGAGGAGCTGTAAGGGGCGAGCGGGAAGCTGGGCCTGGAATTTCCAGGACACAACTGTAACACCCTGTGGCCGGATCATCGTGGGGGCTCCCGGCCAGCCCCCGTCTCCCTCTCCTGGCTCCAGCTCTCGTCCGGCCAGTTGGTTATTCACGAGAGGAGTTACTTGCCAACAGAGGAAATGCATTTTATTCCCAGCTCAGGAATTCACACCATCACTTGGGCAGTTGCTAAATAAAGCTTCATGCCTCTCACAAAGCCAGTTTCACGTGGACCTTACGGCACTGCCTTCATGATGAATCTGAATAATTCTTAATTACAGAGATGGCACTGAGGACCGGCATTTACAAATAGGAGACAAAGCATTCACAAGATTCGTGCTCTTAGCCTGGCCATTTTGGCCCCCAGAAACCACGCAGAGGAGAACTTGCAGAGACTCTGAGCTTTCCTTCCATCCACACCCCAATTCCTTTCTTAACATTCTCTCAAGGGGCTGTAATTCTGGAAGTGGAGAGGCAGGCAGAGTGGAGATGGAATAAACTCTTTAAACTCTCCACTAGACTCTTCCATAAACCCTCAGCTGTCACCACCTGTTAAAAAGAGGGGGACCCAGTGATTTGGGGAGAAGACTCGTAGGTGAAAGAAGTACATACAAGGCAACATAAATCAGACTGAAAATAACTTCCATTTATAAACAAAAGAAATGTTATATATTTAGAAACCAAATGCTAAACACATTGACTGAATCATTAAAACTCCGAAGTAATTACTCTTTGGAACGAATTTACAAAGCAATAAAGATTCTTTAGCTAGCCAAATATTTTCAGGTAAGTAATTATTTTTACAAAGCTATTATTTGCTATACAGTTTCTACTGATTTGTTACACATATTTTCAGTCTACCGCCGATGGTAACAAAACTCAGTCAGGAAAACCACAGAGTTAGCTGGGCTCCTAGATAAAATTTTTAACCAGTTAAGTTTACATTAACTGAATCAGATGAGAGGTGTTCTCTCTGATCTGTGTGAGAATGCGTGGGCGTGTGCTTTGGCACATTCCTCTGGCCCTTTCCAACGAGGATTTTTTCTTTATAACAAAAAGAACAATAGTGGCCAGCACACATAGGGCGCACAACGAGTTTACCCATATAAATGTCCCCTGCCAGACAAAGCAAGACGTCCAGGAAACTAAAGCACAGAGAGGGTAGATAGTTTGCCCAGAGTCACCCAGTAAATGACAGAGGTAGGATTCCAGCCCAGGCAGTGTAGCTACAGAGTCTCTGCACTTTGCCACTATGCAATACTCATTGCTTTCCTAGACCCTGCCTGGTGGCCAAGGAAGTCTTCACATCATGTCATTTAAAGGCCACCTTTGATCTCAAAGTGATACCTGCACCCCCGTGTTCACTCCAGCACTATTTACCATATTCAAGATATGGAAACAATCTAAGTGTCTGTCCACAGATGCATGGATAAAGAAAATGTGGCACATATACACAATGGAATATTATTCAGCCATAAAAAGGAAATTCTGCCATTTGCAACAACGTGGATGAATCTGGGGAGTACTGGGCTAAATGAAATAAGTCAGAGAAAGACAAATACTGCATGGTATCACTTATGTGTGGAAACTGAAAAAAAAAAGTTGAATTCCTTGAAAGAGAGAGTAGAATGGTGGCTGCCAGGGGCTGGAGGTGGGAGAAGTAGGGAGATGGTCAAAGAGTACAAGATTTCGGTTATCAGATGTTATAAGAACTTTTAAGTTCTGGGACTTTAATGTACAGCATGGTGACTATAGTTAATAACACCGTACTTTATAATTGAAACTTACTAAGAGAGTTCATCTTAAGTGTTCTCAACACACGCACACGCACACAAAAGGTGAGATGAGGGAGAAGTTAATTAACTTGATAGTGGTGATCATTTCACAATGTATACATGCATCAAATCATCACACTGTACACTGTAAACCCGTAAATTTTACTTGTCATTTATACTGCGATGAAGCTGGAAAACAAAAGACGGCTTCTGTCCTTTACAGCTCATGTGCTGTGGAGATTTCCGGGCCCAAAACAAGGCGAAGAGGTGGGTCATGAGATGAATGAGCAGAGCTTTGCGGACACTGGTCACCCAGCACTCCATTCCCCAGAGATCCCTTCTTGCATCTCTGGGTGTCCTCCGGTGGGGTCTCATGGGAGCTCACAAACACCCCAGATCATAAAGGCCAGCCCTGTGCAGCCCTGTCCACACCTCCACAGTGCCCGCAGGGTGAGAGCGCTGCCAGGGTCTGGGCGCACTGGGGAGAAGGTCCCTCCCTCCAGCTCAGTGTGTACTTGCTCAGCAGGACCCTGGCGGGAGTGGGCAGTGCACTCCTGAAACATCTCCTTGGGCTTCTCCCTGCAGCCTCGCCACCTCAGGGCAGGGGGTGGGACAAGGAACACCCCTCCGTCCTCAGGAGCCTCTTCTTTGGGTCCCAGCATCCAGCCCAGACAGAAGATCCTTAAGTATAAACTGGGTCAAGCACATTCCTATGGGTTCTGCCCATCCTGCCCAAGCAAGGGCAATACCCACTGTTGAAACATAAAGCAGGCTTACACCAGTAAACACAATTTTCATTTTAATATCACCGCAAACGGTAACAACTGCACATCTATAGTCTTGATGCTCTGATTTTTCTCTTTCCACTAGTCCAGTTAACCAAGACATGCTGGATAGCCTGGCTTTGGTCAACTGGCCAGGATCTATCACCCACCATGGCCTGGGGCTTCTAAGCTAGCTGTCAGTCCCTCTTCCACACCCATCTGTGGCTGTGAGACCTGGAGGGCATGACTCAGCTTCTCTGAGCCTGTTTCCTCTTCTGTAAAATAGGAATTCACAAAGCACCACCTTCATAGTGTTTGTAAATGCCTATGTAAAGCACATAGCAGATGCTCAAAAAAAGTTACCTCTTGAATGAGTCTGGTCTTCCAAGTAACAAGAAAGGAGACATGATCTGAGGCTACAGCTCAGTGAGCCCTGGAACCCCTTGCCAGGGGGCAGGATGAACAAACCCACTGATGACTACCACCCTTTGGTGCTGGGTGGTCCACACTTCAAGAAGCATCTCTGAGAGCCTGCTCTGGCCCAGATGCTGTGAAATGGGGTGCCTCTGGGGGCTTCCCTTCTTGAGAATCACCTGGGGAATTCAGTTCTGGTTCTACCAGGTCCCGTAGCTACGTCATCTTCTGAGGACACGGTTAGCTCGGGACTGAGCTCTACAGTGTACCATACCGCTTCCAAGCCTGAGCACAGGTGGACAGCTCCAAGCTGTGGAAATTCACCCCTGTGTCACCTTGTGCTCAACTCCATCTCCTCACCTTGAAGGAGACCTTTCACTGAGGGCTTCGAAATGTCCCAAATGAAGAAAGAGGATGATGACCTGGCAATTAGAATGAGAATACGTACCATGCCAGACCCCAAGGAGTATTCATTCGATGCCAGCTAACAGATCCAGAAATAATTCCCATTAATTTCTCTACCTCTTAGAAAGAGACATTACCAATTCAGATAAGGTATTGCCGAGTTAAATCCCAAGACAATAGACTCAGACCTTCAAGATCCAGATTTGTTTGTCAGGGAAATGCGAGTCATTTTCTTTGTGGGTCAATGTTGAAAAGAATTTCATGAAAGTGGCTATATACCTACTCAACTTCCAAGGCAGTGAATGCCTCTGCATTGCTGTGTATGGTGGATTTTCTATTTAGGAAGCAGAGGTCTTGTCTATGACGATTTGGATGGATTGGTGAGTTGACAATGACGAGGTTAATTAATTCAGGTGGTGTAGACATTCCAACTGGGTAATTCAAGATGAAAAGATGGAGTTCAGCACGTGTGAGAAATAAAAGTATTAATCTCCTTTATCACTCTGTTTAATATAGAACTTTTATTAACATGTGCTGGAGAAGGAGGGACAGAGGATAAAGCAGCCACATGTCAGCCGTTTTCTAAGGGAGACTGGCAGGGAGCTGGCCCATATATCTTCAGAGAATGATGCTGAGTTATAACCCACCATTAGAAGGGAACGTTCATTTCTCGCTTGTCTGGGATAGAAAAGCTCCTTCCATAATATTGAGAGCTAATAGCTCCACGAAGAGTAGAGTTTTGGTTCCTAAATTACCTGGATTGGCTCTGTACCAAGTCTAAACTCACCCAGCTCTCCATTTACCACTTCCCACTTGGGCACAAGTGATACCAAACCTGGATCAGAGGTCCTTGGGGAGCAGGGAGAAAGCCGCAAACATCCATGCAGCTGATGAATATCAGGTAGCCCTCAAATGTATCCATTTTGCTGAATTCCAAGGTTTTAGCTGGAGAATTGCCATCATGAAAATTGAGCCTAATATTTTATTTTTTCATTTGTTTCAAAAATGTTTCTAGTCCATTTCCAACCTAACAAAAGCCTTCATGCCCTTAAAATGAAAGGGCTCATTTGGAAACTGATGACTTATCTCCCGCTGTAAAGGGGGCTGAGGTAGGTGCATTTCTTTCTGCCCTGCAGGCATCTGTCTTCTTCCGGGCCTTGCCGGCAGCTAACCCCCGCTCCCACCCGTGGAGACAAAGCCCCCAAGGGCAGACAGGAGGTGACTGGTTCAGGTATTGATCAACTCTTACTCACATAAAACCTTTCACCTCCCTCAGAGGATGATGGCCGAGCCAACGTCTGATATTCACATGTGGAAATAAACTGGAATATAAAAAATCTGCATCCATGACAACACGGGCTATGATCTCATCTGATGCTCCACACCAAGCAGGGGGCAGCGCTGGGCAAGCTGGAGAAATTGCGCACCGGGCATGCTGGAGCAGCACAGCCTCCTGGACAGCCCAGGGCACAGGAGGCTCTGTCACCAATGCCCAAACCCACCGACCACCTTCACTACCTGGGGCTGGCGGAGAACCTAGGCGCAGAGAAAGTTGTCAGGAAGGAAGCCTGGCCTTAACAGTCATCACTACTTGCTATACATGTGCAAGCCGTGTGCTGTGGGTTGTGCTCCTGTCTTCCCACTCAGACCTCCTGGTTATGCAGGTGACCTGGGGCCAGGGGTATAGAACCACTGGCTCAGGAGGAGCTCGCTGCGGGAGCCAGAGCTCCGTGCTGGAGCAAAGCACATGATCACCTCAAAGCATCTTTCCACTCCGTGCTACAATTCCTCCAACAAGCAGCCCTGAGAAGCTGGCAGGGGAGGATCAACCCCGTTTCTGATGACACAGTAGAGGCCCAGAAGTTATGTCACCCATTTAAGCCCTAAGCAAGTCACCCACAGTGTTTTAGACTTTGCATATAGCCAAAAAGTAAAGAAATGGCAGGATACGACTTATAAATGATGGTATATTTAAAATATTTACTTTTTAGAGGTTAACATATTTAACACCAAAAAATCAATGTAATATTATCATATAATTACAGGATTTATTATACCATTATTTCAGAATACATTATAGATAGTGTGGGTTGGTGATGGGCCACTCGTTTAAAATCAGTGTAAGGATCCCTTCAGCATCCTGCCAGGTGGAACTATACGTGGGCTCAACTCGAAGTCGAGACAGAGCTCTTAGTGTCAGGCTCAGGTTCAAAGTAGCCCCGGGTCTGGCTCCCCTGACTCTCAGGTCTGTGAATTTTCTGCCATTCCAGGGCCATTAAGTGAGCAAATGTCCAAGTGGGCAGTTGTATACCTGGGCAGTATCCATGGGGCGGGGGCGTTTTCCCAGCCACAGATCATCCTGTCCAGCAAGACCATCCCTCATAATTAAACAACTGCTACTTTCCCCAAAGATATAGGGGTAGCTTGTTGGTTATATGACTAACAGTTTATGACATCCTGGATGTATCAAGACCAAAGGCACCTATAAACACAAGTTAATCCCATCAACTTCCACTACTCCATGTGCGGGAGGAAGGACACATTCCAGACCAGGTCATTCCTTGCTCTTCACACTCTAAAGGGTGACCCACAAGACAGCTGTACACAGAACATTCACTATGGTCTCAGCAGGAGACCCTCAAGAAGCCCCAGAGAACAAGAACAAGAGGCAGTCCAAGGACCCCTGCTTGGGCAGCTTTTCAGAGGACCTCTTTAAAACTTACTGTGTGAGGGGGAGGGGGATAGTGGGACAACATGTGTTGTGTGGTCTGTCCTGCACTCATTTCTACCTTTCTTGGTCCCACAGCACATAGGTAGTCCTTGGGAAAACACCTCTCTCTTTCTCTTCTCCTGTGGTTTGAATGGGCTGCTCCACTCAAGGCTTGAGGGGTGCCATTCAGAGCATTAAGATGCACCCACAAGTCATGGATGCAGGGAGCATTTCCATCTCTAAGAGCTTTGCTTTAGTGCCCTGTTCTCAATCAACAGTCCCAGAAAAACGAGACATGCTAATTTATACTATGGTGTTAATGACCGATGACCAAAGACCGAGTTACATCCCTCAGAGAGCATTTGATAGCCATGGAGTATTGGAGATTCACGAACATTTTTGTGAGATCCTATCCCAACTTCCCCTCTTAGAGGCTGTGTGACCTTGAAGAGAACAAATCCTTTAACCTCTTTTGGCTCTAGTCTACGCCTTTGCAAAATGAGGTTGGTAACGTCTACCCCTGCTGTCTTTCTGTGATTTAGATGATATTTGTAAAAGCTCAGTGCAGGCATCCAGAAAACGGCCAATGTATCATCAGGTTGGGGTGGGTGGGGACGAGGCCTTCATACATTCGGGATCCCTCCAGACCCTGCACCCACTAGGTTCAGCCAGGACCCTCACCGGGGTCAGAGCCCCAAGCTCCTTCTCTGCGTGATAATTAGATGTGTCTCTCTCCTCTGAAAGTCTCTTGAACTTTCTGATCCGTGGTTAGGACTAGCCCTGAGCCGGCACCTGGGGACCATGGGAGGCCCTGAAGGCAAGGTGGCGATGAAGACAGCCAGTGCCGTGGAAAGAGGACTAGAGTGGGTGTCTTGAGCCCTGGTCAGCCACCTGCCTCTGGCTCTGGTACCCTGGATGACCCTGATCATGGGGTTCCTCTTTCTGGCTCATCTTCCCCTCATGTGGCTATAATGAGGATCCTGGGGTTGTTCTACTAAGTTCTTGCCACAGTTGGGTCAGTGTGGCTGCAGGCCACACATGGAGACCCACCATGGCCATCCTTGGCTTCCCAGGGTATTCCTGAGTGTTTCATTCCTGAGCACTTGGTATTAATCCAGGAGTCTCCTGACATGTGGAGGTTGGGGAGAGAAGTGAGTCACTCAAGTACCCATGGTGAAATTCTCAGGGCAATGGAAAACTGTTTCTATCTGACCAGGATCCAGGTCAGAGGTCTGAGGCAGACTGGGGAAGAAGGAGGAGACCACCTTTGGGTTTCATACAGCCCAGTTATTGTACTTTATCCGGGCCACATATAAACATGTATATACTTACATGCACGTACATAAAGAAACATATATATTTTCACATGTGGACATCTATACACATGTGTGTACAAACACATGCTCTCCCAGGCTACTGCAAGGCCTGCTATGAGGATACAAGCACCTGAGTGTACCCATTTATCCCTTGATTCTCTCTCCTACCCAGACTCTGGACATCACACGCTAAGCCTATCTTTCCCTTCCAACATCAGTCTGCAGCTCCAGGCTTCTCTGAAATAGTGATATGTATCAGTTAGCTCTTGCAGTATAACAAACTGCTCCAAAATACTGTGGTTTCAGTGACAACCCAGCTCACCATTCTGTGAGTCAGCAATTTGTGCTGGGCTCAGCTGGATGGTTCTTCTGGACTTGGCTCACTTGTGTGTCTAGAATCAGCTGCTAGGTCACCAGGAGGCTGACTGGTCTAAGATAACCTCAGTGGGATAGTGTGTCTTACTCTATGTGGTCTCATCCTCCAGCAGGCTGGCCTGGGCTGTTGACATGGGGTTCACAGGGTTCTAAAAGAAACAGCACAGAGGCATATAAGGCCTCTTGAGGCCTAAGCTCAGAAATGCACATTGTTTTTGGCTCTTGCTGCCTTCTATGGCCAAAGCAAGTTACATGACCAGCTCAGCTACATGAGGAGGAGAAAGAGACTTCATTTCCTGATGGAAAGTGGAATTGGCAAAGTTGTGTTGCAGAGACAGAGAGAAGGCAATAGCTATGGCCATTTTTACAAATAATTAATCAGAGGCTACATAGTAAAGAGCCCTAAAAAAGGCTGGGTCTGGAGAATTATCAAGATTCCCAATGGAGCAGGGCAGGCCTGGCTCTGCCAGGGCTCCACCCCACACCCTCCACCCCTTTGTTGCTGCAGTAACCCTGCTGTTTCCCTGAAACATGAGAAAACCATTTTGCCCTGTTAGGTTTTTCACTGGCGGTTGAGAATACTTTTTTACCCATTTATGGGTGCAAATTAATGAGATGACAACAGACTGAAACCAATGACAACTGCTAATCTGTAAGCAAAAACAAGGGACGAGGAGCCGAGAGCACTACAGCTGTTTTATTTTCATTGAGAAATGATTTTATGTTAGAAACACTCAATATTCACAGCAAATTAAAAATAATGAAGTGAATTGATACCAATGATAGTTTTTTTGCTTACTATCCCTTTGTAAATCTATTTCTTCACACAAATTGACAGGCCTAATTGATACATACACTATTATTCCTCATTAGTAAGCTGAATAAAATAATTCTTGATTAAATTTATTGCAATTTACCAATCTAGCATAATGTTTGCAAGCTATAAAAGTCGATCAGCAGGAAACCAGGGGGAAGCAATGACATTATTACATTTTATATAGGTCTCCCTGCCCTAGCAAAGAGAAGGCCATCAGAAGACCTCCCAAGTGGGCAATACACCATAAAGAGGGAGCCCCTACCCCAGGCCAGTTTTCAAAGGCATCAGGAAGAGCTCCAAGCCCCCCCTCTCACTGTGTAGCTGGCCTGGGCTCGAGCCATCCCTGCCCTCCTGGCTCTGCCCGTCCTCAGGCAGGCCTTCAGCTCTTCCATGACTATGAGTTGCAGGGACTTCCAGGGGCCTGAGATTGGCAATGGAACCTGCCACTCACACCCGTCCCATTCCAACAGAATATCAGAAGGGAGGCTGCTTAGAGATAGGATGAGAGAACAAAGCCACACCAAGCCACCCATCCCAGGGCACCCACATCAGGGGAGGTCCTGAGTCCAACTGTTCACCAATGAAGTAAGATCTCCATAGAGTGCCTGCTGCCCTAATGTCTCACATCCTGGCAGCATTAAATGTTATATCCGGCCCCACCGTAATGTTCTATTTGGCTCAATGGGATTAAAAATTAAAATTAATTGCCAATCTTTAAAAACTTGGAGATTGTGTATAAATGTGTCCAGGTTTCCCTCAAAGAATAGGAATAACTGGCCACACTGGACCCCTTTCTGTGTGGAACTGGGTCAAAACTGATCCCTTCGGGGGGGAAGAGTATTCTCTGCTCCTCATTATCTTGTGTTCTGTCCCCTCACTGCTGTCCGTTACCTGCCTGCCCCTGTGACATCTGTGACTTTTGCAGTGCATGATCTTTGAGTGCTCAAGGCTTCACTCCTTGTAGTTCTGGGTTGTCTCAAGGTGGCTGTGCACTCTGGGCTGGGCTGTGTTTGGGGACACTTGGCTTTTGACATGGCAAACCTGTAGCAACCCCCTAGATAGGGAGGCTTACCCAAATCACCTCCCCATTTGCTCTTCTCCATCCTGTTCCTGGTACAAACATCCTGAGCTGGACTCATCACCCCCTCTCCCCCGCTTCCATATCCACGCTGTTGAGCATTTCACCCTCCATAACCCCTTCCACCTCTGTAAACGCACCCTTACTATGTCCCGTTCCCCAGGGTCCTGCTCTCTGGGCCATGAGCTGTGCATATCCACTCTTTCTCAAGATCATGATGATGAAGAAGGGTCTTCTGGACTCCCGTATCCCCAAAGTATCCACCTAGACCAGAGCTCCGAGAGGGATAGGGACAAGAATAGTTATTTTGACCAGACAGACCTCTGTTGAAACTTTCATCAGACTCACAGCATCACAAAGATCTCCTGGAATGTAGTATGTGCTCAGTAAATGGTTTTGGATTTGATTCCTATGACTACCCTCCTGACCATCCCCATTAGTTCTTTATCACTCTCAGTAGCAGGAAGGTGTCGTCCTGGAGGTAAGAGAGTGATTCAAACGTGCCCTTCTCCTCTGGCCCTGGGATGTGAGGTTCTGCAAGGCATGGGAGGAGCAGAAAACATCTCATGGGGGAACCATGCATGGCAGGACCAGTAAGGAAGCATCCCTGGGGACAGAGAGGAGCTCCCAGACACAAGACACCACGTGTACAACCAAATGCAATTAAGACAGCAGGTCTCCTCAAATCAGGAGACCTGCTCCACTGGAGATACTAGGATGAGCTTCTCTGCAAGGACCTTGAATGTTGCTAGGTCTGTGCAAACATGTGCCCAGTAGCCCCAGTGCAAATCTCACTTTATGCTCCAATACTGGGAATCTGACCTCTGATGGACACTTTCACCTGCAAGTTCCCCAAGAACAGATACAAAGCACAGTTCATCACTTCCCACCCCCAGAGCTCTCCTCCCCCTCCTCCCCCTCCCCTCCCCCTCCTCCTCCTCCCCTCCCCCCTCCCTCCCCCCCCCCTCCTCCTCTTCCTCCTCCTCGTTCCCAGTCCCAGGGCAGGGCTCAACCATATATACTCAAACTGCAAACCCCAGAGATACCTCTAACTTCCTCCAGTATGTTGCTATCGTCCCTGCCCTATTGACCATCCTTCATGTGCCCTTCATATTCACTGAGTTAGTCTTCTTTCATCTCCACACCATCAATGTGGTCCAAACCACCACTGTCTCTCATTCATATGCACCTTCCATACAGGCCACTACATCTGTCTTATTCACCACTGTTGCCTCAGCACCCAACAAAATGCCTGACACATAATAATAATAACAATAATAATAATAGTATGGTTTCTTATATTAGATACTTACGTGCTGACACTTGTCTAAGTGTTTTATGTGCATAATCTCACATCACAATTCTCTGGGGTGAATGTCATTATTATTGTTACTTACACATGAGGAGAAGGAGGCTCAGAGACGCTGTGCCCAAGGTCCCACAGGTAGTAAGTCCCAGAGCCGGGATCGCAGACTAGATCTGGTCCATCTGACCCCAGAGCCTGGTTTCTGCATCCGTATGCTGCATTGTCTCTGTGGGAGCTTGGTGATATCCATTGGTTAAATGGATGGATCACCGCACCCCTTAGTCAATCTCCACGGCCCCAGCTGTGCTCCTTCCAAATCATTCTCCATGTTGTAGCCACCACGGTGGCTATAACTTAAAATATTCAATGGTCCCCAACTCCTGAGCCTGGCTTGAAAGATCTAGCCCCTTCCCACTCCATCCCCTCTTCTCTTCACTCTTCCATCAGGCATACCCATCTACTTTAATGTTCCCGGATTGATGTGCTACATTATTTCTTGCCTCAGGCCCTTGCACAGCTAGTCTCTCTGTCCACAATGCCTCCCCGCTCTGCTCCCCCAGACCTGAAACTCTCAACTTAGACCATGCTTCCTCTTGTCCTATCCCATCTGCCTAGCCAAGGCACCCATCCTCTGTGTCCCCACAGTACCCTGCACAACCCACAGGACAGTAATGACCAGGTACTGTTGCCTCTGCTCCATTAACCTGTCAGTTCCTTCAAGTCCAGCGAGTGTGTGTTCCCTCTGGCCTCCCCACCAGCGAGCACAGTGGCGGGCATGTAATTTTCCGTGCCTGACAGCGATGCCTCTTTGTTTGAATGGGTTGATTCAATAAAGTTATTAGTAAACAAAAACAGACAACATACAACTTAAGTGGGCTTCAAGAATCAACCATCAGAAAAAACTCATGACCCTTGGGCTTCCCTGGTGGTGCAGTGGTTGAGAGTCTGCCTGCCAACGCAGGGGACACGGGTTCGAGCCCTGGTCTGGGAAGATCCCACATGCCGCGGAGCGACTAAGCCCGTGCGCCACAACTACTGAGCCTGCGCGTCTGGAGCCTGTGCTCCACAATGGGAGAGGCCGCGACAGTGAGAGGCCCGCGCACCGTGATGAAGAGTGGCCCCCACTCGCTGCAACTGGAGAAAGCCCTCGCACAGAAACGAAGGCCCAAAATAGCCAAAAATAAATTAATTAATTAATTTAAAAAAAAAACAACTCATGACCCTTGACAAGACAATGTGGTCGGTGATCTGGAGGCGTGATTTCCAGACTTGCCATGTGTCAGAATCACCTGGTTTGCTTTACTAAAAGCACAGGTGGCTGGGCCGCACCCCTACAGTCTCTGATTCAGTAGATCTGGGAAGAGGTGGGTGGACTGAAGATGTCTAGTAAGTTTCCAGGTGATGTTGATGTTGCTATGAGAGATACCCTTCTAGAAGATTCTGGAAGTACCCTTCAGAGAACAGTAGTACCTAGTAAAACTAGGAGGACAGGCCCAAAGAGAAATGAAACACAAGCTTCTTGTCTTGTCAGGTTTTGGTCTTAAGTTTGTAATGCACCAAACTCTAATGGAAAGTCTGCCCTCGGAACAAAAACAGTTTGGGGGCAGCCACACCTAGCCCAGGGTCAACATTCATGTGGATTCCAACCTCTTGCTGCAGAAATCCTGGCTTCTCACCGACATTCTGGTATAGAACGGCCACATTTGGCACCTGGCTCTGGATGCCAGGCCCAGAGTATAGGCATTGCTGAGATGCCCCATACATCTTGCTGGCCGTCAAACAAGGCCTGACCCCCTCCTCCCTGATGGGAGCAGCTCCAGGCAAACCAATGGCATCCTGCAGACATCGTGAGCGGGGAGGAAACAAACAGATTAATCTCTGAAATTTGATACCCGTTCCAGACACAAGTAGCAACAAACTTAGCGACAAAGCTGTCAAAATATGTTCCACAGCCTCATTGGCAAGAGATCTGGACACATGAAAGAAAATTCAGCAAAACCAAGTCAGTTGCCAAACTGGGAGGTTTGACAGCATGCTCAGGAATACGTTAGATCAAAACAGGAACACGTCCAAAGGAGTGAGTGTCTCCATAAATTATTATGGAATGATTAGAAATAATTAGTCAGTGATTTCAAAATATTACATATATTTTTCAGTGGTATTGAGGGGACATGTTATATAACATGGGATTTTGTTTTTACGTTGGGTTTTTCTAATTTTTTTCTTCATGCTCTCCAGCAGTTTTCAAAAGATGGGGGCCACAGATGTAGTACTCCACCATGTAAATCTCAGTGGCTTAAAAGAATGTCCTTAGGCAACAGGATTCCTTTGCAAAGCTTCTAATGGAAGGGAAATGGCAGAGAGATTCTTGTTCCTTTCTGGGCCTCGTTGGTGGGGGTCGGTCTCTAGCTGCTTTTCCTGAGTTAGAGTTTGGTATCAAAGGAGTTATAGAATTTACGTTTCCAAAGGCCTCCAGGGGTGGTTGGACACAAGCAGACATGGGGTTCACCCAAGCAGACATGGAATTCCAACCAGAGCCAAGGCTGGGACCCAGGCCTCCTGACTTACTTTGGGTAGGAAAAACCTGGAACCAAGAGGCTCCTATAGCCTTTCTGAAGAAACTTCATTCTAAAGACAGATCTTTAGAACAAATCTGTTCCTAGTGTTCCTGCCATGTGGGAGAAGAATTCTTGTCCTGGTGACAGAGGGGCATCTCCGGGGCTCTGCTCCTTCAGCTGGCCCTGGAGTGGCCAACCAGACTTGAAACAGCTGCCCCAGATCTGGGCGTCCCCTGTTGGCAATGTTCCTTCCAGCCTTGCAATCTTGGGAAGGCAGACCATGAAAGACCTACCCTCCTTACGTGTCAGAGGGACGGTAAGACTCAGCTTAGCCTTCCTCAGAGAGCAGAGAGAACATTCCATCACCCAAGCATAAGGAGCCCCACAGGCCAATGGAACAGAGTAAAACACTGGCCACACATCCCTGCCCCCGCTGGCTTCTCTGGCCCCTAGCTTTTTCCACTTCCTCTTCAAGAGTTAAGACTTAACATCCTGCTAAGGGGTATTAACTTTTAAGTTGCCATAAAACGAAATAATTTTATTTATCAATTTGTTTTAATTTCAGAGAATGGCTAAGCATATGTATGAGTTAGCCGAAAGAGCCAGCATGCACACCTGCTGTGAGGAGAGCTTTCCAAAACGAGACATGAGGAAAATATTTGAATTCTATTTCCCTGTTCTAAAGTCCCATTTGGAAAAAAAAAAAAAAAAAAGAAGAAGAAGAAGGAGGGAAGAAAAGACAAGACTTCCAACACAGAAGCAGGCCTTCACAGTTACAGCCTTTTACAAGATGATCCTGAGCTATGTTCCCTGTCTCTGAGGAAGGCACCAGCATATAAAATGGTAGTGAATTTGCATTACTTCCAATCCATCATTCTCTGGGTGTGCGGGAAAAACCAGGGGACCCGCTGCAACAAAGCTCAGCCTTCGTGTTGACAGATTCTTATTTAAGTGACTATGAATACAACAATTCCACAAATAATTTGTCAAGTGTGGGGCTGAACTGGCTCTGAACCCTGATAAATACCGACTCTCCTCCTGCTACAAAAGCAGCAGGCTTGGCGTGCGGACACCGCGGAGCAGGCACGAGCACGGAACAATCTATGCTGCTATATTTCTTTCTTCTTTGTGGTTTAACGAAACAAAACAAACAAACAAACCCCAAACAACTTTGAAGGTGGCCTTTTTCCTCAGTGTTGAATATCCAGGATGGAGATGCCTTTTGATTGCACACCAGGCACTGCAGGCTGAGCCATAAGGGTCCCTTTGCAGACCACACTGATGGCCCCCTGCCCACAGAAGCCTCCGGCTTCCTTCTTGAATGCTCCAGTCAAGTCGCCTTAAGCCTCGAGTTCCCCTGGCTGCTGTCCTAAACGGTGCACCTGGCAGCTGGAGCCCAGTGACTGTGACCACACAGGGCGACCGGCAGTGCACAGGCTGCACCCGCAGACTTGCAGTTCAAGATGCGCCTGGAGGATGGGGTGACAGGTCCCCTTGAACAAAATGTAAATCTAATCATCTTTGAAGACCGCGATATACACCTAAATGTCTCTTGCAGATGTAATTTGGTATGCATTATTAATTTATTTTTCATAAAGCTCCCCAGCTCCTGAGAGGGTGAGTGTGAGCACAGAGCCGCCCGATGATAAGGCTCGTTTGTCAGGGGAAGGCGGGCATGGGCGTACAATTTCCCTTCCTAAAAACCCCATCCAGGAGAATGCTCAGATGCTTCTAAGGGAAAGAAGACTCCTGCAAACTAGATGATTCAGGACATGTTAATAAAGTGCCGACCTCTAATGGGACATGAACACTCCTGCGCTGTTTGCAAAGTGAGTGGTAACTTAACAATGCTGGACTGCCAGGCATGAGAGGGGCTGTCTATGTGTCAATTACACTGAAACTTTGGACACTGAGACCATAATGCCTATAGAAATAATTAAGAAATAATTAACTCATTCTAACATAAAATGCTAAATATTTATTGTTTATGAAGCAATTTTAAATAATGCAGAAGCTCATGCAGTTGGGGCCATCATGATTTTCCAGTCATTAACTTAACCAGAATTTGCATTTTGGGACTCTAGCCAGTGACTTACATGCAGTCCTTAAGTCATTTTTCAAACACCCTGTCCTATCTTAATCTATTCATCATTAATCACATTTGGTCACTTTACATAGAGAACACTATTCAGATAAAAGATAAAAGAAATACATTAATAAAATGAAAGCAAGTTGGAATACTTCAAAACATGAGGTAGAGGATGAATATGGTTATCCCAGCAATTTATACCTTGTGCACTTAGTGTTAAGATAGGGCTGGTGGAGCTGTTGCTTATTATTTAAGCAGGATTATAAGGAGAAGCTGGCTTTTATCATATCAGCCACCCTTCCTCACTGTTCTGAAATGAGAGCATGCATCTAAGCTGGTCCCTGGAGCAGCTCTGCCTTCCAACAGCTGGGGCAGGTCAGTAGAACATGGGGAAATCCAGACCCTTCTCTAACCCAGGTTACCTCCACCAGTCACTAGACTGGCCTAGTAAAGATACACTCTGGGGCCACTCCAAGGAACTGATTCATCCTCACCTGGTGCTGTCAGTCCAGTTTCCTTCGGGGTCACAGGGAGGTCATGCTGGGCCCCACTCAGTGGCACCAATACCTCCTGGCCCAGGAACTCCCAGGCTCTCGGCCACAGGGTCTGGTCCTCTATGGGCTCTTGGACATTCTACACAATGTCTGCTTCCTGGGGCATTGGCAGAGCAGAACTGTGAGCTTGTTTCCCATATGAACAGAGGCAAAGTGAAAAGAGTGGGGAAAGAAAAGCAGGAGAAAAGGCAGGGAAGAGGTGAGGAGGGAAACTCTGTCTGCTGCCACCATTCCTCCCACCCAGAAGGACTACAGCCATCATGAACATATGATGTTCTGTGCCAGCTGGGCCAAGTCCCCTTCTCCAAGCCCACAGACTGCCTGTGCTCTCCTGGGCAGCTCCTTAATCAGGGTCACCTTGTGGCAGGTACTAGGCATGCACTAGGGCTGAACCACTGGGGTCCCATGAGAACTGGTCAGATAATGGTTGTATCATTCAAGGATTTCCACTGATTAGGTGGTAGTAGCGTGGGGGGATTGGATTGTGGCCAGGTCATGGGCTCTTTGGTGAACTGAGAGTCAAACTGACATCTTCAGAGGAGGACAGTTGAGTCCCCACCCAGCTGTATAAGCTGGCAGGTGGTGCTAATGCTGGGGTCAGCTACACTTCGGTAGGTATATGTGACGTTTAGTTTGGAGGCACCACAGGGCCCAAGGGAATTAACATAATCTGTATATTGGTGTCTTGGGTATATATTCAGCCATTTGGGCCATTATAGCAAACTACCACAGACTGGGAGGCTTATAAACAACAGAAATTTATCTCTCAAAATTCTGGAGACTGGGAAGTTCAAGATCAAGGCGCCGGCAGATTCAGTGCTTGGTGAGAGCCCACTTCCTGGTTTGTCGACGGCTGTCTTTTCTCTGTATCTTCACATGGCGGAAAGGGTGAGGGGCCCTCTGAGGTGTCTTTTATAAGGGCGCTAATCCCATTTATGAGGGCTCCATCCCCATGACCTAAGCACATCCCAAAAGCCCCACCTCCTAATACCATCACATTGAAAACATCATCACATCACAAACATTTAGTCTATAGCAATTGGATACAGACTGATAAGGTAGACAGGAGTCAAGTACAGAGAACTCTGAAAATCTGATTAAAGTGCTTTATACTTACTCTGCAAGATGAGATGGGGAAAAAAAGTGATGTGCAAAGCCCAGACATTCCAAGGTTCTTGGTAAGTGCACGAAACTGTGGTACCTGGGGGCTGTGATCCTCAGCAAACTCACCCCTGGCATAGAACGAGCCCTGTGAGGACTGGGGACCACATCTGTTTGAATCACCTCTGTATCATCAGCAGCTACAACAGTGCCGGGCACGCGGTAGGTCTCCTTTCTGATGTTAAATAAAACTAAATATAATTGAGTGCTTTTAATGATGCTAAGCGTATTCTTCTGACCCACACTGAAGGGCCTGAATCCAGTCATCTCCAACCAGCAGAAGAATCTGGAATAAATAGCTTGGATTGCGACCTAGTACCCGTCAGGCCATAAGGTTTATTATTTTATTTATGTTTTGTAGCTCTCCCATGTACCAAGTGCTCTATGAGATGAAACCGTTGCTCAGGCCCTGCTGGGGGGAGGGGCCGTCTGCCAATCATGATAGAGGCTGGCCAAGGGATGTCCCTTCAGGCAGCTCCAGACTGGCTGAGGTGGGTGTGGCTCAGATACAGAATGGGGTGAAGGAGGTCACTGGCAGAGCAGTCAGGGCACATGGGGGTGAGGGCCAGTGCCATGCTGTTGCAAGCAGTATGCCTGTCTGTGCTCCAGAATATCGAGCTATTGAGTGGGCCGGTGCTCTACAGCCAGACACTTATCATTGTTGTGAGATGGGAGAGGGAGAGGATGGAGCAGGGGGAAGAGGCGACAGGGTGGGGGAAAGACGAGGGATCTGGGAAAAGAGTCCAGCACTGGGTGGGGCCGCTGACTAGGCGGGACAGATAAGTCCTCTCTGGGGTCTGGCCTTTGGGACCAGTGTGTGCTGGTCAGGGCAGCTCCTCTGCCCATCACGGGACCCTGGAGACCAATGCCCCAGCAGGACTGGTCTGGAGGCGAGCTTGTAGCGAGAGCACCTAGGACACTAACTGAACAAAGATTCACTTCCAGGGCAGGCCCCTTGCCGTTCAATCTACCATGCCACCAAAAGGGGATGTGAAAGCAATATTGTCCTGATCATTGTGGGAACTGTGGCATGTGTGATTCTGAGACACCATCACAACCGGAGGAGATGCTTTGCAGATTCACCCTCGTCATTTACTAGTTTGGACTCAGGTCAAGCAATTGAGTATTTTTATGGGTGTTTTTCGAGAATCTCCCCAAGTCTGTTTTTTTCTTGTAACAAAACTCTTGCCAAAAGAAACTGGTTTCTAAAGTCGCAGTCAAAAAGTAGTAATATTCTATCCACACATTAATGATTTCAAAATTCTCCATTATGAACAATATTTATCAAAAACAGCCCACTATCAGATGAAAGATGTGCCTTATCTTTTCTTGTCAACTAAAACATTATTCACAGAAAGTTTCTTTCATATCTGTTTCAGGGGTTTCAGTGTCATTTTAAATTGCAAATCAATCATCTATCTTGCAGCCCTCGTTCTGGAGGGGAGATTAACGCTCTGGCTAAAATTGTTTACAAAGCCATTTGTAAACCTTCTGCGGATGCAGATGAGGAAAGTTTACCAGTTTAACATTGTTGATCCCAGAGAAAGCCTTAAGCAATGACTTCAGAGGGCAAAAAAATTTGTTCATTTATCATTATTGTCATGGGCTTTCGCAAATGATGACTATTTGTCTTCATCCTATTTTTAGACAATGAGCCACAATAGAGTCCAGAAAGCCATTTTGCCAGATGGGAGAAGGTGCTTTCATTGCAAAATGTTGTCTTTTCTTTCCCTGCCCTATAAAATTGGCTTAAGTGAGAACCAAGGATATGTTTTAATGTCAGGGTTCCCAGAAGACATAATGACATACAATAAAGGCATTGCCAGCCCCAGGAAGGATGTGGTTCAAATGCATTGAATACTATTTTCAATCTAAAATCGTGACTTCTGGGATAGATAGAAACATGGTAAAAGCCGGGAAGATAGTTATGGATTTTAGCACACTTTCATTCCTTATTAATATTCCCTTTTTTAAAATGAAACACTGCAATAGGAAGGCCAATTACTTCTCATTAAGATGAATAAAAATGTTAGAATAAGCTGGACATAAAATAAACATTTATAGTGATATATGGTGAATTCCACCGAGCTCTGAACTACTAATCAGAAACTCTCCATGGAAGAGAAGATAAGAAAATCCAGTTTTCATAAGAAATGTTCCAGATTCTGAGGAATTTCATCAAGCTCCCTGCTTGTTCCCCTCAGCTTGTTTCTGGCAGTATCCTGGGGAGGAGGGTACTCTTGCTTCCATGTCTCTGATCGTCTAGGGGTCTAGGAGCCCCCTTTCTGCAAATAGCCCCAAACCAGTGCTCGCTTCTCTAGGCTGGTTCCCTGGTCCTCCACTGGCTTTATGAGCTTGCCATCGATAATCATTGTATGCCTAGTCTGTCTTTAACACAAAGGAATATTTCACCTGTGTTTTCCCTCTATCAAAGACAATAATGAGACAGGCCTTAGAGAGATTATGTAGTCAACGATCAGTACCGACGTCATAATACTAAGGGGTCCTTCTGGTTTGGGTCCAGGAGCAGGGGGCACCGGAAACTTCATCTTCTAGAAGCCTTTATCATTGAGCTGACATTTTAGCAAATAGTACTATTGACTCACTGGACACACGGTGGAAACATGAGAGCATTACTGAGCATTAATCAGCTTGAAAACATGTCACATGTTCTGAAATAGCCTGGACACACTCCTACACACACGCGCGCACGCACACACGCATACACATGCACGCACGCACACACATGCATGCACGCACACACACATACACATGCGCGCACACACACCTTGGAGTCTCGTGGGAGAAAGGATCTTGGGGAGCCCAGAGAGGCGGATGCCGCAGATTGGGTTGGTCACCGTGCATGGCGGACTTTGGAGGAAGGCTGCTACTCGCCCCGCTCAGCGCGGGACGGGCCGCGGCATGAAGAGCTGGCAACCCACCAAGACTGCTGCCTGGTTTACTTTAGCAAACGGGATACTGGCCCAGGTTCTGATCCTCTCCATGGTATCTTTTTTTTTTTTTTTTTTTTGCAGAATTGCAGACTTACCTGACAGAAAGCTGCTTCTCCATGGGCCATTTCCTTAAAAGCAAAGAGACACCTTTGCAGTGTGAGCTCCATGGTGCTTCTGTACTTTGACCCCTCATCACAATCCCGTTCCCCCAACCACAGCGCACCCCCTGACCCTCCTCCTCTCTCTGCCCTTCCTCACCTGCACCTCCTCCCTTCCAGCTCAGCCTTGTGCCTCCGCCACGGACTTTCCCAAACGGCCCAGCCCTATTGACCCCTTGTCCAAGTTTGCTCCCGGTGTATTATCCCAATCTGAACAGGAGCAGTTTTATTTCCCAATCATGACCGTTTT
Organism: Delphinus delphis; assembly: GCF_949987515.2. Taxonomy (NCBI): domain Eukaryota; kingdom Metazoa; phylum Chordata; class Mammalia; order Artiodactyla; family Delphinidae; genus Delphinus; species Delphinus delphis. Next base: position 19,007,583 of record NC_082702.1, on the reverse strand, counting down.
GGGTTTTCTTTCTTTATTTTTTGGTCAGTAGGAGTGTATTTATTGGCAGAGGAATTTATTACTCAATAATTTTAAGACAGCCTAGAATAAGACACAATCGTCTAAGAAAATTCCTTTTTTTTTTTTTTTGCTTTTTTATTTAATTTTTAATTGTGGTAAAACATAACATAAAATTTACCATCTTAATCACTGTAAAGTGTACCATTCAAGCAATCTCCAGAACTCTTGCAAATTACAAAACTGAAGCTCTGTACCTATCAAACAACTCCCCATCCCACCTTCCCTCCAGCCCCTGGCAACCCAGTTGACCATTTTTGATGCTGTAACCAGTGTTTTTGTCCTCCTGTATTCTCTATTACCCCTTGACCATCCCTCCCATTCAAGTCACCAGAGACTCATTGCATGAGGGAAGAAATGGATAACAGAAAACAGACAAAAATGATTCTCTAATGAACTTAAGCCTCAAAAGTCTAAGCGTGGAGGAGAAGAGAACGAGAATGGCCCCAAGGCATGAGCAATAGGTGAGGAAGGACATGTGCTGACTTAGCAGAAAGTTTCCTACCCCCAGAGAATACATAAATGTTCCAGAAGAAAGAAGAGCAAAGGAGAGAGAGCACTTAGATGCTGGCAGGTCCCCATGAAGGGGCTGGTCCTTGGCCATCCTGAGGTTGAGCCCCACAGGGTGATGAGAGCATCCACAGGCACCCCGGACGAGACTGAGCAACCATGGCCCAGCACTGGATGGAAGGATGACCACTGGGGTACCACAACCACCTCCACCCCAACGTTGTCATTATATAGGAGTCTAGGGAACCCTGGAAAGGCCCCCAACTTGGGGAAGATTATTCTCATTGACTTGACAAAGTAAGAGCTTGCATTAAAAATTTAGTTGAGGGCTTCCCTGGTGGCGCAGTGGTTGAGAGTCCGCCTGCCAACGCAGGGGACACGGGTTCGTGCCCCGGTCCAGGAATATCCCACATGCCGCGGAGCGGCTGGACCCGTGAGCCATGGCCGCTGAGCCTGTGCGTCTGGAACCTGTGCTCCGCAATGGGAGAGGCCACAACAGTGAGAGGCCCGTGTACCGCAAAAAAAAAAAAAAAAAAATTAGTTGAATGATAGGAAAACAAATTTATTTTTCTTGAATTTCAAGGCTGCTCTAGTCCACACCTCTGCCCCCTCTGCCAGCAGCTACACCTTATACTGCCTTACATTTCCCACTGCCCTGCTCAGACTTCATGCCATGTTGTGAGGAAGCTCTCCCACCAACAAGCAACAACCAATCTGTCTGCCATGTGAATGAGCCATCTTAGAAGCAAACCCTCCTGGTCCGGTCAAGCTTTCAGATGACTACAGAACCAATTGACATTTTCAGTGCAAACCCATGAGGGATTCTGAGCCAGACCTGCCCACCTAAACTGCTCCTAAATTCCTAGCCCACAGCAACTATGAGATAACATATAGGGTTTTTTGTTATAAGCCACAAAGTTTTTAGATAATTTGTTACATAGTGATAGATAACTACTACAGGAGCCTATATCAGACAAAATCATTAAGTTGCTGGATCAACCCTCACCTGAATCTAAGTACCTATAGACTTTTCACTGAAGTGGATCAATAGAGTCTCTTTATTTTCTAAGCCAGTTTGAGTTGGATTTTCTATTATTTTCTATCAAAAGCATCTTGGCAGATACATTCCCAATCCTTCTCCCTCGCCTCAGACTTCTGACCTGGTGGAAACTAAAAATGTGGATTAACTGACCCTATTTAACTTCAGGTGAAGAATCTTCATTCCAGCTACTCCTGCTTGTAACTGTGGCATTAACATTATGGAAGCAGATGCTGCAGCAATCTCCATGCAGAGGATTCATTCCCTTGCTTAAGGGTGTAATAAATGGAGATGGGAAGAGTTTACATCTAAATATATAAAGAGTCTATAGGTAATAACCCTTAAGGGCAAAATCACTGTAGATATCCATTGCTATTTGCTTATCCAAAGCCACCAAAGAGAAGGAGTGAGTTGTTAATTCCTACTTGACAGTGACAACTTAGCATTCTTCAAACCAAAATGAGAAAGAAGAAAACTGTGTAGTGGTTACAGCATTTTGGTGGCTAAAAGCACAGGTGTAACCTTTCTGTTTCTTTTGTAAGTTGCCTCTTGCAATTCACAAAAAAGAGAGCAAGTCTTTTTTTTTAGAGGAGTGAAAAACACAATTGGGGTGTCTGTGTGTGTGTGTGTGTATGTGTGTGTGTGTGTAACAAAGTAGAAAGATCATAACAAGATAGCATGTATCTCAACTCTGGTTGACAATGCTCAGAATGATCTAGAAAGAATAAAGTAGACAGTGGGTTCCAAAAGGAAAGAAATCAAGGTTAAAAGGAGGTGCTGGATAAAATACATCTCCAAGAGCCCTTTGCATTCTCCTTTGTTTGAATAAAACTAAGACTGGTCAATAACAATCATTGCACATCATGTGTCAGCTGTGGATATGGAGTTAATGCATAGATAGACATGGTCATGTGAAATCTACAGATCTATGGTCTATGAATACCTGATAAGAATTATCAGTAAATTGTATCTTTATTAGTGCTCTTATGCTCATTTCCTGCTTTTTTTTTTTTTTTTGAATGAGATTGTATGGATTATTGGCTCTTTATCCAGGAAAAAACTTGAAATTCACTTCTGTGATGAATCACAGAAATTCATCCCATTAAGCCTCACTGAATGTTACATAGAAATATTTTTGGGAGGGACAGAGTTAATGTTTGGCTTTGAAGTCATTTGATATGGATCTCATTTTCCTCCTAACTCCTGTGTAACCCTGAGCAAGTTACTGAGTCTGTCCAAATATCACCCTTTTCATCTGTAATATTATATTGTTTGTAATAATAAAAATAGTATGTACTCTTACAGGATTTACTATGTTTCAGACCCTGTAGTCAGTGTTTCCTGTTTCTTAACTCATTGAATCCCATCCCCTAATATGATTCTCTTATCCCAAAACTTGGCACATGTTAGACACTGCAATGGCAATATACACTTTCATTTGGAAATGAAATATTAAGAAGCATAAATAATAGAAGATAAAATGATCTATTTCTCATACATCTAGGTGACATGAATCTAAAAATATTTTTACATTTATACTCTGTGACCAAGTACACACACACATGCACTGTGAAAGAGCATGATTCTAAAAATCAATGTATCATTGCCTTTCCTATATCATCCATTTCTATCCAGTCCACCTGGTATCACTGGGGACATCAGAGGGACACTGTGCTTCAAAGACAAATGCCATCTTAATTAGACAGGTCTCTTTTTAACATTTACCATCTCCTGTTGGGTCTAGCTCAAAGCAGTCAATATTTTTTTATAAACAGGGGAAGGAAAAAAAATGTCATCCCAAATCCACATCTTTAAGTTATTGGTGTGTGTTTGGTGCAACTGTGTTGATCCCAGCATCCATGTCAGCACAATGCCATACACATGTGTTAGCCGTTTTAGGTACAGGGCGGAGGGCTGTGACCACATCACACCACCTGAATCAGAATGCCTGACAACCCAGTGCAGGGCTATTCAGCCACAAACTCATGTAATCAACCACAGTGAGAGTGGGGGGTTGACCCAGGTTCTACCTGCTTCAGATGCCCACATTCTCAGTTGAGACAGTGAGAGGTGTCTTACTCCTGCTGACTCAGTTCACAGGAAAACACTGAAAAAATATGAAGGAATACGCTGCCTTATCTTCAAATTTACACCAGGCACCAAAGCAATGTGGTGAACCCACTGTAGAGGCACCATGACTCCAGAGGAAGCATGTTTATGGATTTTGGTATCAGAGAGACCTGGGTTCAAATATCAGCTCTGCCACCTGCCAGCAGTATGACTTCACATCTGTGAGCTTCTTTTCTTGTAAGGGCTACATGAGATAGTATTTATATACTCCCTGAAACATAGCAAGCTCTCAGTAAGTGGCAGAAGAAGCAATAAAGTAATAATGATTTTTGCCTCTCATTCCTTACCTCTTTCCCTGAGCTCCAAATTTTTACAGAAGACTAACTACTCGATACCTCCACCTGGGTGTCCCGCAGGACCTAGGAACCAGCATGACAAATCAAACTCACCATCTATTCCTTAAACCCACACAAACTAGAAACCTGGGTCATCATGACCTCTTCCCCTCCCTCTCCATTCACATGGATCTGATAACTCAGTCAAGGTGTTCACTGGACTTCAGGTTGGAACTTCATCTCACAAGTCGGAATTTTTTTCTTCCTTCTCCTGAAAGTATACAAAAGCAAGATGGAGAACAAAAAAATGCTTATAAGTTTTCAGGGAAATTCAAAGACAAATGTAATGCAAGACTGCAAAATGTGTGTAAGGCTGTCAAAAGCAGCTGTGATTGAGCAGAAGCCACAATAAGAGGAAGTGAAAAGAAACTCAGCAAATTACTGGAGGAGTTCAGTGATGGTGTACCTCAGCAAGACCAACTAGGAGACATTTATTAAAGGAAAAAGACTCAACCTGAAGTGCAAAACTATCCTTGTTTTCAACAATAGGTATTGAAAATAGAGAGAGCAGTGCTTCTGCGAGAAGCACACTTAGCCTGGTTGGGACAGAGGGGCAGAGTGAGCCATAGTTGCAGGAAGCCGTCTGTGTTTGAAGCAACAGAGAAGGGAAAACCTTTGGCCTGTGAAATCTGAAGGGTGACCCTACCTTCTCCTGCCCCTCTTCCTTGCCACTTGTCACCCCTACCGTCAAACTTATGCTAATATCTAATAGAGGGGAATCAAATATACCCAATTTTAAGTAATGCCAAAAAGCAGCCATGGCTTCTATACAAAAATACTAAAGGAAAAATTGGTAATAGATAGAAAAACTTAACAAAATAAAAAAGCTTCTTTAGTAGTCATGTTTTCATAAGGCAGGTAAAAATTATGACCAAACATTTTGTCACTACTTAAAAAGAAAAGAGAAGCAATTACATCTCTGAAGAAAACTCACAAAGAAGGAACAATTGTCTCACAAATGCTAGCTTGGTATTGAAGGATATCATTCAAAGATGAAAAGTCTAGTGATAAAATCATATGCATATGTTAAGCCCTGAGGTCTATACTAACATAATATTAGAAACTAAAATTGGGTGGTGGAAAAGAAAGAGAAGGGAAAAGGAAATCTGTTCATTGTATTATGAATCATGGTAGAGAATGAAGAAGATAGTGTCTAAATAAATAATAACTAAAGATGTCATAGAAAGTTATAATACAGGAGTTATGATTTGAGCAAAATATAAAGCCTCTTAAATATTGGAAGAGCCAAAATATATCAAAGTGTAGAGGTCTCTAAGAACCAAACAAAAATCTGTTATACAATGATGTGTAGGAACTAAGACCAAATATGTGTCATGTAACTGTAAATGAACTCAGTTGATCTATCAAGAATATTTTCAGGTTGGTCCACAAAGCAAAGCCAACCCTAAGCTGTATTCAAGAGTCAGGTAAGACCGAGTCATTAGGCAAAGTTGAAAACAAAGGGATATTCAAAAGCACACCAGACAGATATAAACAAAAGGAAGCAGAGGCCATGCTTTTCTTACCTGAGAAGGCAGGATTCGTAATCAAAGCATAAAATCAGATGTTTATAATGCTAAAGGGAGAAATTCACAGTGATAATATAACCGTTCAGATGACATAGCACCAACAATCACCTGGCAGAAATTACAGGAAGTGCAAGGAGGAACAAGCAGTAACACTAAGAACAGGAGAAAATTTGGCACTCTCTCCATGACAGACCAGTGGACAAAAACTTAGACTCTAGCAGCCCCAGATAACATAATTAATAAGACAGACTGGACTGAGTTACACAGATTACATATCTTGACAACAGATCATTTATTTTCTTTCAAATGCCCATGAAATATTAACAAAAACATCGATCACACTGTAGGCCCCAAAGGAGCCCTGATAAATTCCCCCAAATCAGAAATAGTGGAGATGATATTCCCTGATCACAATGTAATAAAAATAGAAGTAAACAACAAAATCAGAAAATAAAAAGTCCTTGCCACCTGAAAAATAAAAATAAATTAAAATCACTCAGACATATTCTTAAAGAGGAAACACAACTCGAAAGTGAAGAATTTCTAAAACAAAAAATAGTGAAAATATTATATATCAGAACGTATGGACACAGCTAAAAGGACTCAGAAAAAAGTCATAAACTCAAAAACTTAGGTCAATAAAAAATAAAAGCAAATGAATTAGGCATCTGACTAAAAAGTTAGGAATAAAACAACGGTAAGAAATAAAGAGCTAATAAAGATAAAAGCAAAAATCAGTAAGTTAGAACAATAGAAACCCACAGAACTGTAGTATAAGCCCACAAGCTGTGTCTTCAGGAGAGGGAGAAAAACAATAAGATAGCCCACTAATCAACCTGCTCACAAAAAAGGAAGAAGAAAATACAAAGAGACGGAAAATGTAAATAGACCAATGTCCATTCAAAAATATAAAAAGCTGTCTATAAAAGCTTTTGATAAAAAAAGGAGTCAAAACAGGACTAGGCCTGGGGAAATTTTATCAAGTCTTTCAGAAAATCAGATGGTCCAATAATGCTTAAATATTTTAGGGCACGTAAAAGAAAATTACCAAGATCTTTTATTGAAGCAAATATAACATTATGCCTAAACCTGGTAGAGATTGGGCAAAAACAAACAAAAATCACAGTCTAAACTTATTTGGCATATTAGTGCAAAAACCAGGTATAAAATATTATCAAACAGAATCCATTAGATCATTAAACTATACTATAAAAAGTGGGTTTTATTTCACAAACTTAAGAATGGTGAAATAATAGACGAATCACAAATATGTCATTCCATTACTGGATGTAAGGAGAAAAAACATACGATCAATTCAGACACTAAGAAAAATTACATGCTAAATTCAACAATAATTTTTGATTAAAAAATTAACAAAAGCACAATACAACACGACTAACATATAAAGGTTTCCTTAAAATTTGTAAGGAAAAGACCAAGTTGAAAGTGAGGGCCAAAAAATTTCACAGAAAAGGAAATATAAATGATTAAACATAAGAAGAACAACTCAACTTTAATGAAAGATCTCCAATTTAAAGCTATTTCAAGATGCCTTTTGCACCGACTGGATTGGCAAAAATCCAAAAGTTTGATAATATTCTGTTAGGGATGCTCTGGGGAAACAGGCATCACATATTGCTGGTGAGAATATGAATTGGTATAACCCCTGTGGAGGGCAAATCAGGACCATCTATCAAAATTATGTATGTATATACCCTTTGACCCATCAATTATACATTTGGGAATTTATCCTCCAGTTACACTTGCATGCATTTGAAATGATGTCTGGACAGAGTTATTCATTAGCTTTGCTTGTAGGAGCAAAAATGCAAACAACCTAAATGTCCATCTATTGGGAACTAGTTAAATAAATTATGGTACATCCATACAATATAATAGCTATATGAAGCTATAAAAAAGCAGTGACACTTTCTACATATGGATATAGAAAGATTGCCAATATGTATCAAGTAAAACAAACAAACAAAAAAGCCCACGATGTGCCAAAGTGTGTATATTAAGCTGCCTTTTGTGTTAAAAGAGAAAATATGTCTGTGTGTATGTGTGTGTGTGTGTGTGTGTGTGTGTTAGGTTGTACGCAACTCCCTATAGTCTTAGGAAATAGTGTTGCAAATATTGACCCCCATCTACTTTTCCAGGTTGATCAACCACTCCTATTCCCTCTAACACACAGCCCACTCTCATCACACAATCTATGCTTTAGTTGCACTGAGACACTTAACAATCTCTGGTTATCTTTGTGTATATATTGTTCCCTCTGCCTAAAGCACCAAGATACCCCCTCCTCTGCCAGATGGACCACTCATCCTTCAGGAAGACCTAGTTCCAAAATTGCACCTACACTAGGGGGAGAAAGAGTAGCTCCCTTCCGTGGGCTCATATGCACACCCTCTTTGTCGAATTGTACTGAAATTCTTTGCTCAGATATATAAGTTCCCAAGAACACCATGAGAAATTCAGGGGCATCAGTCATGTGTTATATTTACTTTTGCATCCCCATGACCTATCTGGCAGAGATTATGCACACAATAAATATGCCTTAGAATGGGAGGTGTAAACAACCCACATGTCCATCAACAAAATGTGACATATACATACAATGGAATATTATTCAGCCTTAAAAAGGAAGGCAGTTCTGACACAGGCTATAACATGGATGAACCTTGGAAGTATTATATTTACTGAAATAAACCAGATTCAAAAGGACAAATATTGGAAACAAATATTCAAAACTTATATGAGTTTTCTAGTGTAGTGGAATTCATAAAAGCACAAAATAGAATGATGGTTGCCAGGGGCTCGGGGGAAGAGGGAATGGGGAGTAATGGTTGAATGGGTACCAAGTTTCAGTTTGGGAAGATGAAAAAGTTATGGAGTTGGATGGTGGTGATGGTTCCACATCAATCTGTACTTAATGCTGCTGAACTGAATACCTAAAAAAGGCTAAAATGGTAAATTTTATGTTATGTATATTTTACCACAATAAAAAATATGCTTTAAGTAGGGGAATCCAAGGAATCCTTAAGATAGAAATTCACTATCCACAAGAACACTTTTATATCCTATTCCCAAAGATGGTAATATTGTATGTTGTGTTCCTGTCCATTTGTCAAAATCAATTCTACCCTTAGAAAACTTTCTCTCGAGACTTAATTGAAAGCTGTCAATGAATGGTCACAAAGATCTTAATAAATATGCTACACCATTCATTTGTCAATAAATATTGTTGACCCGCTAGGTGGCAGACACACCAGTTGCTGGGAATACAGAGGTGAGAAAGACCTGTTTTCCTCACCTTGAGGAGCATCCACACAACACTGAATCTACAGACCCTGAAACACTTTGAAGAAGCTTTGCCTCTAGTTCCTTCCAGTCTCGGGGGTCACTCTCTCACTGGTTCCCTGTACTTCCCTCTACTCTGTAGTAGTTTTCACCTAAGGTATGGGGTATCTGTTAACATTCCACAGTAGAGAACCAATTCCCTTCAATAAACAAAACACAAAAAGTTTATAAAATACATTGGGTAGAAATGCACTGCTCATTTTTATGTTTTATTTTTGAATTGGTTATTGCTGGGGTAGAGAAGTGCTATTGATTTTTGTATGTTGATCTTGAGTTTAGCAATCTCACTGAACTCTATTATTAATTCTAATAGTGTGTGTGTTGATTCCTTTGGTTATTCTGGAGAGATGATCATATCATTTGCAGTTAATGTCCGTTTTATCTCTTCCCTCCCAATCCTTACAACTATGATTTCTTTTTGTTCCCTCATAACATTGGCCGTGACCTTTAAAATAAAACTTCACCCCAAACCACCATAAGGCAGCAAAAAATGAATTAATTTTATGATATTGAAATAAAAGATTTTGTTCAAAGAAACCATGAACAAAGTTACTAAATGCTAGAACAGAAGATATGTGCAATGTCTAAAACAACAAGGGATTACTGTTTCTAGACTATGTAAGGAATTTTTACATGTCGACAAGGAGAAAATGTCAACCCAATGGAAAAATCGTCAAAGGATCTGAATAGTAATTTATAGATGAGAAAATTCTAAAGCTAGTAAGCTCATCGAAGAGATGCTTAAAGTCATTAATAATCAGAGAAGTGTAAATTAAAACAATAATGAGATATTACTTTACATATTTTAGACTGGTTGAGTGAGAAAGCTGGGTAGTGCCAAATGTTGGAGGGAACTTTGGGATATAAGATGTAAGGATGTAATCCAGTGCTTGAGGTAGCGTGACTGGTGCAGCAATTCTGAAGAACGATTAGTAGCTTTAAGTCAAATTTTAAAATGATCTGCTGCAGGGTATCCCCAGTTCCCACACATGCTCCTAAGTGGACATGTGCAGGGAAGTTCATGGTAGCCTTGTCTGCCATATTGAGGAGTTGGAGGCAGTTGGGTTGCCCCTCTTTGGGTGAGTGGCTAGATAAAAATATGGTGGATGCAAACCATGGAGTCCCATGCATCAACTGGGAAAAACAGTCTACATGTGTGGCTGCGTCTTAAAAACATGGTGCTGAGGGAGAGAAGTTCAGAAAAGACTATGATATCTCAACCAATACCATTTATATGAAATTCAATTGCATGCATACAAATCAAGAGTACATATTTTGCAAGAACACATATGAACAGAAAGAGCAAGTCCATGTTAAATGCATCAGAATAGTTGCCTGTAGGGGTGGGAAATGGGGAGAACGTAAATGAATAAATAGAACAGGAGCAGACCCTTGCACAGAGGGATGGTAGCAAAGCTCCATGATGGAAGTGTGGGATTTTTTTTAAAGAAAAATAAATTAAAGCAATGCTGAGAGACTGAAGAATCCCAGAGAGAGAGATGACAGGAGCTGAGCTCATGTCTCAGAAGCTAGAGGGTCTTCTAGCTCGGCCAAAACATCATCTCAAAGTTATCTCAAAGATGCCCACAAGAAGTGGCCCAACCATGCCTTTATGTCATGAGATAAGAGCTTGGGATTAGCAGATGCAAACTGGTATATATAGAATGGATAAACAACAAGGTTGCACTGTAGAGCATAAGGAACTATATTCAATATCCTGTGATAAACCATAATGGAAAAGAATATGAAAAAGAATGTGTATATATATATATATATATATATATATATATATATATATACACACATAACTGAGTCACTTTGCTGTACAGCAGTAATTAACACTGTAATTCAACTATACTTCAATAAAAAATAAATTTAAGAAAATGAATAAAAAATAAAAAGAAATAAAACTGTTAAAAAAAAAAAGAGTGAACTTGGAGAAAAAACAAGATAAGGAAGGGAGAAGGGCTTTTTTGCTACTTCCCACCTTGTAAAGAAAGGGAGGGGGTGGCAACCAAGTGGGAAGGGAGGAGAGTGGGAGCCATCTCATCCTTCTAACCACCCACCAGCCTCAGCCTTCCCCGTGTCATCTTGTGCACAAAGAGTGGAGGACCCAGAGGAAGGGGGCCTTGTCTCCTGATCTGGCCAGACTCCAAGACCTCACGTGATAAGTCAGGGCACGGGAGGGGCAGATCAGGAGCCCAGAGCCCAGCCGTGTATTCTTTCCACGTGGAGGGGTACCTGGTCCTCAAAAGTCTGATTCAGAGAAAATAAATAATGGGCCTCAGAAGCTCATTGGTCAGGCAACGAACACACCCAGACATCCCTCTGTCACTTTTCTTGGCCACGTCATTTGACACTGAAGCAGGTTGGGGTTGCACCCCTCTTGCCAACCGAGACCCTCCAGAAAGCCAGGGCAGCAGGAGCCGGGTCGTGATGGAGACGGCGTGTTTATTAACGTCTGTCGAGAAACTGGTGACTGTCAGAGATTATGTATTGACCTGGCTTCCTGAATGTATTCTTGGCTGGTTAGGAATTGTTACATACAAGTTCTCTGGAAAGTTAGCCAGGCTGCTGCTCTCAAAATACTCTTAAGGTTGGGGGGCAGAGAGGTGACTCCTGTCTCCGGCAATTTGGAAAGCCGGAATTGGAAAGAAAAATAAATGCAGTGAAAACGTATCCACGGCAGGGAGTGGATCTGGGATCAGGGGCTGGTCACGAATCCAGAATAACACCTTCCTAAACACAATGGAAAGCATGGACGCATGCGTGTCCTAATTTAAGGCGGTTCGTTTGCTCAGTGATTTCCAGGCAAGTCCCAGGGAGATCAAAGTGAGTTCAAGGTGAATAGGTTTGCTGCCCACAGCTAAGTGACTAGATGTTATCCTAGGACAATGGCTCAGGCCCTGAAGGGCGGCACTGTCACCTCCCAACTGTGTGGCCATCAGCAAAGCGGCAGGCACAGGGATCAGGGGGGTGGAGGGCTCTGTAAAGAAGAGGCCTGCACACTTCTGCTGGCAGAGTGGGAGCTCTGACTACAGAATGGTACATGCCAGGAAACAAGTTGAGGAACAAATCACCAGTCTGGATAGGGGCTGGAATTGTTGGCTTACTCAAATATACACCTTAGTAAGAATTTAGAAGGAAATTCGTGCAAAAGCTTGGACAGCAACCTTAGTCTAAACCCACTCACAAGCAATGAGTGGAAGCAGCATCTATTTTAGATGTCATAGGTCTAGAACTGTCACCCTTGGGTAGCAGCTACCAAGCTTTCAAAGAGCATGAGTGGAATTAGGCATAGTTGTCCTGGGCCCCTGGGGTGGAGAGACTTGGTCTAGCAGTGCCTCCTGATTCCCATGGGTCTCCAGAGAAGGATGTCTCTTAGGTGGTCCCTGAAATGCTACTGGGAAACTACCACGGTTTCACACGGAAAGGAACAAAGAGCTAGGACATTCCATAGATGGATGAATGAAATTCAGGCCTGCAAATCTTCCCTAATGTACATTTGCAACAGCTGCCAGCAGTTGGTAAACCAGATCTGCTTTGTGGCCTCCTTGATCAAAGATGATCCCTCTGGGACGTGGCAGCTTCTCCTACAACCGTCCCACCCCTGCTGCAATCCCACGGTTCCTGTGGGTTGTATAGAACTCAGAGTCCCTGAATATCAAACACTCTAGGCACACATGCAGCAGTCAGTGAGACATGGCCTGAGTGGCCCGAAAGACACGGTGACGCCCCCGAAATGCCAAGCTTGCACCCAAGGCTTGGCTTTGACTCCCAAAGAATTAAAGTCAACATGTGTCTGGGCATCAAATCAGAGAGAACTGTCAACTCTTTCAACTTAGTTCTGCAGCACTAAAATTTCCTTCTTAAATAGTATCCAATTTCAAGTGTAAAGGAAGGAACGGATAATACAGATGTTTCATGGAGTTTGAAGTATCAAGAGTCTAAAACTATCACTTTTACTTTATCAGCCATCTCTGAAGAGTTCAAAGCATTTTTCGTGAACATTTTCATGCAAAATTTCACAACAGCAAACGGGTCAGGCGCGATCCTCATTTTACAGACAGAAATGAATGAGCGGCTAGAGATCTTCAGACTCTTAGCCTCTTTCCTCTACATGTCATTCCCAAAGCCCAACAGTCAGGGCCACATTTTTAAAGCAGTGTCCCTAGATGCCCAGGCTGTTCTGGATCTTCCAGGACTGTAGTAGCAAACACAGAAGTCAGACAGTGAGGGGACAGGTGGCTTTGTGCCTGGTGGGGTCAGTGACAAGCCAAATGCTCTTGGTCTAGAAGCAGCTGAACCAGCTCTGGCCAATCCCTGCCATGAAGAATGTGGACCTGAGTGTAACCAGATAATCTGATTGTTAAAGAGAAGATGTAAATCTAATAGTTTTTGGATAAAATCCACTGATATTTAAATGTTAGCTAATTTTGAGGAAAAAAAATTTATTGCAAGCAAAACAAATCACATCTGTGAGACAGACACTGCCCAAAGTAGCCGGTTTGCAACCCCAGTCCTAAGATGTAACCACTGATGGCAATTTCTATGTTTAGCAGAGGAAAAAAAAAAAGAACTTCTATTTTAAACTACAAATGACCACAACCACATCTGCTTGCTAGGGGACCTACATCCTTTCTCCCCACTCTGAAATATTTTCTAAGAAAGATACTATGACGGGCTTGGGCTGTGAGCCCCTCATGTTGCCATCTCCAGATGTGGTCTGAAAGTGGCAAGTAGACTATTTTAAATTTATTTTTTATTGAAGTATAGTTGGATTACAATGTTGTGTTAATTACTGCTGTACATATATACAATGGAATACTACTCAGCCGTAAAAAAGAAGGAAATAATGCCATTTGCAGCAACATGGAAGCAACTAGAGATTACCATACTAAGTGAAGTAAGTCAGAAAGAGAAAGGTGAGTAGATTTTTATCTGCTTATAAAAGAGAGCAGAATGTAGGGTTTGGAGGTCTGAGCTCTGCTGCAAATAAAGCCCCTTTCCCTCTCCTTTCCAGTCTTCCATGAAAGTTTACTATCTTCTCCTGCCATTTGCTAGGATGAAGGAAGTGGGGGGGGGGGGTGACCCACGCCTGTGTCGACGTGGAGAGGAAACAGCCACAAGGCAAGGCTCCAAATGCCTCAATGAGAGAAGCAGGAGAAGCAAGGCACACAGGACTCCTCAGAGATACTGGGAAAGAGGTTCTTGGCTTTCTACAGTAGGTAGGACAGAATTGGAGGTTTTTTGTTTTTTTGTTTAAGGTCAGCATGACTCCTGCAGCTTGGAGGCTTGGGGACATGTTTAGTCAGGCAGCCAATAAATTTTGAGTCACCAAGATCAGGACACAAGCTGCTCCATGGTGGACAAACAGGGGCTCATGTCTTGCCAAGAGTCCCAGAGTTATCAGGCCCCGGGGGTGTAGGTGTGGGATACACAGCCAGAGTTTGTGTTCCAGAAGGTGTGGCCTCTCTGTACTCAGCTGCCAACTGGCAGGGCTGGTGGGGCCCCCAGCCTGGAGGTGCCATGATGGGCATCACCTCATGACCACAGAACAAAGCCTGGGGCAGGTGTGGACAGGGCATTTTCTCCTTCCTTGGGCCTTGGAGGGAGTTTCCTGAAAACCCAATTTGGATGGCAGCAGAGGTGGCCTTGAGTAGATAGAACTGTCCTCGAGACCCTTCTTGGAGTGTCCCTACGGGCTAAGAAAGCTAACATGCTTGTCAAAAAGGAGAGCAGAGCGGGAAGATCCCTATGTCTACCCTTGGAAATAGCTCTTTCTGCTCAAGACAATTTCAGGCTTCCAACTACACACAGCCCACACCCCCTCCACCCCTCTGTCCCCTGGGGAAGTAGCCTTAACTTGCAGAGATCCAGCCTGAGGTCTTGTGGTTCAGGTCCAAGGGATGTGACATCTCCTAGCCTGCCCTGGGGACCCTGCAGGAGCATCCTTCCTTCTCATGACTTCCAGTGGATTTTTGAGCCACTGATCATGAGTCACAGTGGAGAGGTGAGCTGTCTTTACATCTGCTTGGCTATGATTAATGCATGAATTGTTGGCCTTGTGTTTTTTTTTCAGAAAAGAAATAAAACAGCTGTAAAGGGAGTGTACTGTGCCCACCTGCGGTCTGACTACTGTCATCTCACATAACCAGATCAGTTTATTTGGTTAAAGTGATGTGAACTGTAACCCTGAATAATTTATTGAACTATTGAACCACTTGGAAAATAATTGAAGCTTGAGCCTAGTTTTACATAACAGATTTAAACTGGAGAGAAATGTATTAGCAAGATCTCAACCTCTAGAAATAGAAAAGGCAGTGAGGGAGCTGACAGTCCTTATCATAACATACTCTTGTATAAAGCGTTTCTAACTGGCCACTGTCTGTGGCAATGACTTGGTAGCATCTCCCATCCCATGCCAGCTGGGTCCGATCACAGAGGGAAGGGAGGCGAAATGGTGGAGGAAGAGGGGCACTGCCAAAATGAGAGATAATCCCAGAGTTTGAGGAGTTGGGGGGCACAGGAAAAGTCTCTCATCCACGGCATAGACCATCCTGACAGTGACCTATAATCTAAGGGTCTGCTGCAGAGCAGCTAGAGGAAGTTAGCTGTGCACAAATCAGATGCGCTCCACTTACAGGGAAAGGAGGCGTCAGCTCCACCTGGCTCTGTGCCTTGATGAGAAAACCTCTGGAGTACCATGTGCACATCCAGGTCCACATGATTAGAGAGGAATTGATAAACTAAGGAACCCAATAATTAGCATTCAAGGTGGAGAAGGAATTTCAACCACGTGCAATGGGAATCACTTGAGAAACACACTCTTTCCTCTTGTTTTAAAACTTTATTGTGCAAGTATATTGATACTTGATACTTGACCTATACTATAGTAACAACGTGTAGAAAATACAGATAAGCAAAAGAGAAAGAGAAAAATCAGAAATCACAATCTCAAGAGCCAGAGGTGCCTATCCCTTCAAGTTTTTACATAGTGCATTATATGATAAGTTGTTTAGAAAATGGAAGTCATATGATTCCATAATCTGCTTTTTTTCAATTAGTGATACATATTGTTCTTATATATAACAATACATGTTTTGAATAGGCAAGTGTACCTTGTCTATAAAATGTATGTACAGAATTATTTTGAATAGTCACGTGGCATTACTAATGAGTATAGGTTGATTCTGATATTCATATTTATAAACAACGATGTGGGCACGCTGGTATGATAAAATGCAGAATGACTTTGTACTAAAGAAGCATTCTCTATGCTTTATCTTTTAATCCTCCAACCCTAGAGGGGAGACACTGCTCATTTCTCTACGTTATAGATGAGAAAAATGAACTTAGAGATTTTAAGTAAGTAACTGGCTATGACTTTGTGGGCAAGGATCAGAGCTGGATTTTAAACCCAGGTCTGTCTGATGCTTCAGCCAAGATTGTAATTACCACAGTCCACTGCTGTCTACACATATCTATCGAAATTTTTCTGACTACTTCTTTAGGTTAAAGGCCTGAGTGTGAGACAGGCTAGGGCCTTGGACCTGGGACACTTTGCTGCAATGCTGGCACCTGGACAAATGCCTCCTTGAGCAACAAAATACAAAGAAACTATAAGGGACTAAAACTAACTGCATGCATGCACAGTTGGGGCAAATTATGGACAACAAGATACAAAACAGACGAAAAAGCCCAACTGCTGCTTCTGAAGAGCCAGGAGCAAAAACAGGGGGTCAGAAGCAAAAGCAGGGTACTGTGCATGCCCCTTCACACAACACCACCAAAGGGGTGGGTAAATCACCGAAGCCTCCCCTCCAGCCCGACCCCTGGACCCGCCCCTACCCTCACCCTATATAAGGAACCAGCTCGCCCCACCTCAGGGAGCGAGCAAGGGAACCTGTTACTCGTTTTCTCTCCCCCCTGCTGCAGCCAGGGCCCCAATAAAGCCTTGCCTGAATTTCTTGTCTGGCCTCTGATTGATTTCTATTGATTAAGTAGGCCAACAACCCTGGTCGGTAACAAATGTATACTTACTGGGACAAAGGAAATCAGGACTTTTACATCGAGGAAACAGAAAAAATGGTCACTGCGTTCAGAGATCGGCAGACTCATGGGGTTGTTGCATGGTTGATTCATTCTGGGCTCACCCACCTGCCCCAATGGGAACAGAGAGGCTAAGGGTGGCTCACAAGTCCTCTGAAATGGAAGGGTCTCCCTTGTGAGGCAAGGAGCATACAAAATCATCCCAGCAGAGTTTGCAGGGGTCCCTGGTAGAGATGCCATCCCTGGGCTAGAGACTGAAGAGAAAGACTCGGCAACCTCTCCAATCTTCTCGTTCTATGATACCACAGCCTATTGGCCGTCCTGGTACTACAATTACGATATAAAATTGGGGGAGTCTTTATTTATATGCCACAGTTACTAAAGCAGTGTTTCAAAACCATTTCTATAAAAGAAAAGTCATCGTTGATCTCTAAAAATATATGGAGGTAGGTGGTGGAGGAGGAAGGCATGAGCCCGTATATGGAAATGTGTTCGATTGGAGCAAAATGCAAAACCAGCTTCTGTTTCCAATTACGAGCTTTGGTTCCCTGGCAGTGGCCATCCTCCACCTTCCCTGCTGCCATGCCTTGCGTTACTTGCAGGAGCCACGAATTATTATAACTTAAAATGTGTATTCACCCGAAGAAAGCTGTGATGTGGGCACCAAAAGAGATGCAGACTGCTTAGCCTAAGTTGGCCTTTTCTCCCTTCTATTCTAATAGATCTTTTTTTTATTTTTGTCACTCAAAATGAGTGTCTGGTGTACTAGCATAAATTGTTAAAAGCAGTTTTAGGTAAGGGAAGAGAGAGTAAAGTGGAGTTTTTTTCACAAAAGCCAACCTCAATTTATGTCAAAGAGGGTTAAAAGACCTTGGGATTAAAGCAATAAACTTGCTGCTGTCAAAGCTAAAACCCGCTAACAATTTAGTGCCAAACGCATGTTGTTCAATATCATTTCATATTATATTATGTCACAAAGAGCTGACGGTCTGCATCACCCTGACAAGGCTGATTTACTCTGAAGAATTCATCGACATTTTGCACAGTCAAAGCTGACTTCATTTTGTTTGGATGGACGGTGGGAAATGTCTCTGTACTTGAGTTTGAATATTAGTCTGAAAATCATTCTCAGATTAAAGATTCAGGAGACCGTGGGTCCTCAGCTTGGCAAAGCCAAGTCTTTGAAAGGCAGAAATATACTTTTCATTGTTCTCATTGACAGAGTATTTAGACCAAAGACTTTAATAAAAATCAAGAGGTTAAATTAGATTTTTATGGCACCCCCTAAAGTCAATGAATCGTTAACCATTTCTCCTGAAAAAGAAAATCATACAAGATCATCCCTGATCCAGACATAAATTTATAAATAAATTTATAAATTCCTTAAGAGATGTTAATCACCTTGCTTCCTTAGTTATGTGTATTCACAATTCCCTTTGCCCATTTTCTTTTACCAGTGAAAAAGGCATAGGTGCAGTGAGTGACATGTCAGGGTGTCTCCCAGTTCAGAGGTCATGGGACAATAGACAAAGACAGTGAGACACAAAGATTTTTCTTGGGACAATCACAGAGGAAAAAAATGCATCTGAAATTATATGCCTTTGAAGAGTATCAATCAGGCTAGTTTTAAAATCAAGTAAATAAATATCCTATATAAAGTGACTTGTATAAATGTCTACCACATATGAAACATGCATCTCTATTTATATACTTAGGTCTAAAAAATTATGCAACGAAATATTGAGTGGTTATCTCTGGGTGATGACGTTAGGAGTAACAGGTGATTCTTTTCATCTTTATGGGTATTTCTGAATTTTCTTAAAATGTACATGGCTTACTTTTGTTTTAAAAGGAAACCAAAAAACCCGTAAAACTATACTGTAAAGGAATTTACTGTCCAAAGCTATCCCACAGTGAATGTCTCTGTAAAGTATGGTCTTATTCTTTAAATCAGAATAAGGCATCCCTAATTTAACAGACTCTAAAATTGAAGTTTTCAAACATTGCTTTCCCTTATGTCTGGCCTGTTCAGTGGTCAACTCGATAACCTATGGGAGGGAAATGATGAAAATGCTTCCCAGTTACATGTCTGGGATTCTGTGTTGGACGTCCCCAGGGCTGCTGTGTGTTCCAACTGACGCGTGACTGACACGCTATAAGAAGTCCCACCTCCACCACCAAAGGATGCTGAAAGGCCTTGACAGATGGTCAGAACAATTCCAGGTGACAGTCAGAACTGAAGGGTCCCAGAGAAGGGAGGTGTGTGTGTGTGTGTGTGTGTGTGTGTGTGTGTGTGTATGTGTGTGTATGTCTTGTCTCTTCTACATCTAGGAAAACAGACTCACCTCAGCCTTGCCCAGTTTCTCTCTCTCAGGCATCAGATGCACCATCTCATCCTGTGTCCTCTGGCGGGATCTCAGCATCACTCACCTCTCACCTGACCTTTACCACATCTTCCCCCATAGCCCGAGGGGGCACACTGCCAAGGTCACTTTCTTTCTTTCTTTTCTTTTCTTTTTTTTAAAGAGGGGAGGGTAAGCATTTTATTTTAATTAAGATTTTAAATGTATTTCAATTGAACAGTCATTAAATTTAAAAAATACAACATAGGGGACTTCCCTAGTGGTCCAATGGTTAAAACTTCACCTTCCAATGCAGGGGGTACAGGTCTGATCCCTGGTCAGGGAACTAAGATTCCACATGTCTCGTGGCCAAAAAAAACCCAAAACATAAAACAGAAGCAATATTGTAATAAATTCAATAAAGACTTTAAAAATGGTCCACAACAAAAAAAAAAACTTTTAACACATTAAATAAATAAATAATCCAACATAGTTTATTTGTGTCCCATTTCCTGACCCACATTATAATTTTCTCCCATCTGTCTTTAATCCATCTTCTATCAGATATTTAGATACTCTTTTCTCTAAGCTTTAGCCTTTCTTTTCAGTCAAAGGCAAACCATATTGCACCCTGGCCCAAATGATCTACTTTCCTTCCTCCTTAATCCACCCTTGAATATTCCCCTGCCCAATGTCCTTGTCCTTGTCTGAGACTGACCCTGATGTGGAGAAGGCAAGGCCACTTTCTAAGCAGAGTATTTTTCCTCCCCAAACATTAAGTTGACAAAAGATGCTATGTGTACAAAGCACCAAGGTGCCCAAAGAGCAGGAAGCTGCTTGGTCCAACATAGCTATGTGAGATCATTTCCCCTCTCTGTGTGATTGGCATCAGGGTATGTGCTGGGTCTGCCTTGCAGGGTTGACATGGAATCTGGTAGCCTAAGCTATGTACAGGGTACCTGCTGTGCCAGGTGGTGGTGGCACAGTGGAATGAGATGTCACCCCTGCACCCTAGGGGCTCCCAATCTAGGGATGAACTACAACCAAGGTCCAGATGTGAAAGGGATGAAAGAGGCAAAAGCAAGTGGGGTTGCAGACCCATGACTTCTCTGGGGGAAATACCAAGAAGGGTTCGTGGAGGAAGTTGCAGTGAAAGTATGCTTTGGAGGATGAAGAGGCAACTGCCTTTGAAACACTTTGATGTGCAAGGCACTTGTGGTTAGGAGATGAACAGTGACGGTAACCCCTAATGAAACGGGCTGCTCGGAGAGCTGGGTTGTTCTGCTTTTCTCTTGTGTAGCCCTCAAGTGAGGCAGAATAATCTCCTACCCTGTAGTAATTCCACATGGCTGTGAAGATCGCAGTTAAACTGTCCCCAGCCCTCTCCCTCCCAGGAGAAGCAATCCCTAAGATCAAGGTCATCTCTTCTTTGCACATCGGTTCCTGTTCCTTTGATTGTGCTTCTGTTCTACGTCCCTCTGTTTCCAAAAAGACTAACCCTGCATCTGCCACTCATGGCCTCTCCACCTGACCTTCAGGAAGTGTCCTGCCCACACTCTGGCCCGTCCCACATCTGGCAGCACCTGAGGATCTTGGCTGCCTGTAGGAGGAGACGGGGATGAAGGCAGTGCCACAAAGGGATAGGCAGTTCAGAAGGATATGGATTCAGCCATCCTCACTGACCACTGGCTCCTGTCAGGCCCTCTGTGTGGAACACAGCTCCAGGACCAGAAACTGCACTCCAGGTATTCCTGGGCTGGTGTGGAAGCAGAAATTGGCAACAAATCTACAGGTCGCAGCACAACAGTGCTGGGATGCATAGAGGAGGAGCAGAGAAAGGTGCTTAGGTGAGGAGACATTTAGCCTGCGTCTCCACAAAAGACAAGCAAAGCCAAGTCCAGAGGGGGATGCAGTCAGAGAATTCTAAAGAATTGATGGAATGGTTTTGTGGGGGCAGGATGGAAGATAGAACTGGTAAGGTGCAGGTAGGGTCCATACAGCCTAAGATGTTTTAGGGAATCTGGACTTTATCCTCTCGGTACCCTGAGTCATTGAGGGGGTCTGGGCAGCGTTAAGTGTACCGTCAATTTGTTGGGTTGGAGAGTGATATCTCATTGTAGTTTTGATTTGCTTTTCCCTAACAACTAATGGTGTTGAGCATCTTTTTATGTGCTTATCGATCATTTGTATATCTTCTTTGGAGAAATGTCTATTTAGGTCCTTTGCCTATTTTCAATTGGGTTATCTTTTTATTTGAATTGTAATGGCTCTTTATATATTTTGGATACAAGTCCCATTGAAACCGAGCAGGATTCTGTGGGACCTTCCAGGGGACAGACACCCTCATGTCCCCTGCTTCTTATTTATAGAAAAGCTTTAGCCTCCTAGGCCTTCCCTGAGTTCCTAAGAGAAAATTTAATCAGTTAATAATTAAAGAAGTGACAAAATACAGAAATAAAAGAAAGCAGTCAAGCAAAACAATATAATAATAGCTTAACCATGAAACAAAGCCAGGGACCCTTAGTTCCTTCTCACATGCTATAGACAATATCCTGATGCATATCCTTGAGTTGTTTTGCAGAAACTGAGACCACTCCACCCCTGCCACCTGGTGGAGGAAGTTGACTGCATGCTGACCACCAGCACATAGACCCAGACCACTTGGTATCAGAAAACTGATGATTGAGTTTCCCAAAATATTACCATGTTACCTCACCACCAACCAATCAGAAGAATGACCACAAGCTGTTCACACACCCCATATCCTTCAACCCTAATGTTGCCTTGAAAAACCCTTCCCTGAAAGCCATCAGGAGTTTGGGTCTTTTGAGCTTTAGCTGCCTGTTCTCCTTGGTGCCCTGCAATAAGCGCTGCACTTTCCTTCACCACAACCCCGTGTCAGTAGATTGGCTTTGCTGTGCATCAGGCAAGCAGACCTAAGTTCACTTGGTAACACCTTATCAGATATGTGTTTTACAAACACTCTTCTCCATTCATATTTCATCTCAATGATTGATGCAGCCTCTTGCTGGTCTCCTTCCTTTTTCTCTTGCTCCCCTACAACCCAGGAGCCAGCGCAATCATTTAAAACGTAAATCGGGTTATATTTCTCCACGCAATATGATCTTTTAAAAATGCTACTCCCCTGCATAAAAAATATGTGTAAGAAAATAAATTCTTTCTCTGGCTTCCCATCACTATTGGGATAAACTGCAGGGTCCTTTCCCTGGCCTGTAAGGTCCTCAAGGATACTGCCTTTGCCTGTATCTCCACTTCCCTTCCCATCACTCTCTGCACCCTAGCCACACCCAGCCACGCTAACTTGGGTTCAGAATCCCCAAGCTCCTTCCCTCCCTATCCCCTTTGTATTCCAGAAGGCTTCCTCTGTCCTCTTCCCCTGGCCAACCCCTTTCCACCTGTATCAGGTTAAGTGCCACTTCCCTGGGGAGAACATCATGGATTTTCCAGTCTAAGTTATGTCCCTTTGACACAAGAAGGGCAGTGCCATCAAACTCATCACGCTTTGATTAGAGGAATTATTGATTGATGGCTGTAAGACTAAAAGCTGCAGAGGGACAGGGCTTGTCTGTGTTGTGTCCAGCACCCAACAGTGTCTGCAGAGGAAAGGGACAGGATTCAAGTCCCCTCCAGGCACCAGGAGCCTGAGGGAGAAGCTGAGGACATAAGGCCCCTCTCTCAGGGTGCCATCTCCCCAGATGAAGGCAAACCCGAGAATGCTTATTTTAAAAGAACGTTTATTATATTTCTGTTCTGTTCTATATGATCTGCACACCATTATTCTCAACAGATTTGGAAATCACAAATTTACAGTTTCACCCAAACTCCTTGCTGACTTTTGGTGTTGAAATTTGCCATCGCAATCACCTTACAATTCATTACTAATCCATCAGCCTTTTGTTTCTCTTAAAGAACAGAGGACCATGTTTCCTACAGTTTGGGAGAGATCCATTGTCTATGGTTTTTTGTGTGTGTTTTTTTTTTTTTTTAAGTTTTATTTTAAGAATGACTTTCTAAGAGCCTTTGAAGCTAAACCTAGTGTTATTTGTGAGTTTTCACCTGGGATCTGACAGGAGTCAGGGACAGAGCTGAAAGGGACTTCAATGGTCATCCTGGATAGGAAATAGGTCCAGAAGGTCACCAAGGCTCACACAGACATTTTGTGATGGAGCTGGGACCACAGCCAGTCCCTGGATGCTCATTCCATGCTCCTCCTCCTTTGTATCCATTCACCCTTCACTTGGAAATGGTACCCTCATTTTCTAATTTTGCTCTTAGAAACTCCCTTTTCCAACACCCTTAGCCCTTTTCTTTAAGTTGTCCCATATCAAGCTCAGAGGTGGATCATGAGATCGTAATTCAGGCAACTAGCACTTTGCATTCATCTGTCCATAGTGATTGGTTTAGAGTTAGACATGTGACTAAATTAGAGTCAACGAGATGTAAGCAGATTGTCTGTGGGAATGCTGGTCAGAGGCTCTCATTCTATCCCAGGCTAAACTTGAGGGTGGGTGCAGATGTCAGAGCTGTTGCAGCCATCGCTTTTTTTTTTTATTGGAGTTTATTTATTTATAAATAAATTTATTTTTATATATTTATTTATTTTTATACACATTATTTAACACTTTTATTGGAGTAACATCTTTATTGTAATTGCTTTACAATGGTGTGTTAGTTTCTGCTTTATAACAAAGTGAATCAGCTATAAATATACATATATCCCCATATCTCTTTCCCCTTGTGTCCCCCTCCCACCCTCCCTATCCCACTCCTCTAGGTGGTCACAAAGCACCGAGCTGATCTCCCTGTGCTATGCGGCTGCTTCCCACCAGCTATCAGTTTTACATTTGGTAGTGTATATATGTACATGCCACTCTCTCACTTTGTCGCAGCTTATCCTTCCCCTTCCCCGTGTCCTCAAGTCCATTCTCCAGTAGGTCTGCGTCTTTATTCCCGTCCTGCCCCTAGGTTCTTTATGACCTTTTTTTTTTTTTAGATTCCATATATATATGTGTTAGCATATGGTATTTGTTTTTCTCTTTCTGACTTATTTCACTCTGTATGACAGAATCTAGGTCCATCCACCTCGCTACAAATAACTCAATTTTGTTTCTTTTTATGGCTGAGTAATATTCCATTGTATATATGTGCCACATCTTCTTTATCCATTCATCTGTCGATGGACACTTAAGTTGCTTCCATGTCTTGGCTATTGTAAATAGATCTGCAATGAATATTGTGCTACATGACTCTTTTTGAATTATGGTTTTCTCAGGGTATATGCCCAGTAGTGGGATTGCTGGGTCATATGGTAGTTCTATTTTTAGTTTTTTAAGGATCCTCCATACTGTTCTCCATAGTGGCTGTATCAGTTTACATTCCCACCAGCAGTGCAAGAGGGTTCAGTTATCTCCACACCCTCTCCAGCATTTATTGTTTCTAGATTGTTTGTAGTCACCATTCTGACTGGTGTGAGGTGATATCTCATTGTAGTTTTGATTTGCATTTGTCTAATGATTAATAAAGCTGAGCATTTTTTCATGTGTTTGTTGGCAATCTGTATATCTTCTTTGGAGAAATGTCTATTTAGGTCTTCTGCCCATTTTTGGATTGGGTTGTTTGTTTTTCTGATATTGAGCTGCATGAGCTGCTTGTAAATTTTGGAGATTAATCCTTTATCAGTTGCTTCATTTGCAAATATTTTCTCCCATTCTGAGGGTTGTCTCTTCATCTTCTTTATGGTTTCCTTTGCTGTGCAAAAGCTTTGACGTTTGATTAGGTCCCATTTGTTTATTTTTGTTTTTATTTCCATTTCTCTAGAAGTGGGTCAAAAAGGATCTTGCTGTGATCTATGTCATAGAGTGTTGTGCCTACGTTTTCCTCTAAGAGTTTTATAGTGTCTGGCCTTACATTTAGGTCTTTAATCCATTTTGAGTTTATTTCTGTGTATGGTGTTAGGGAGTGTTCTAATTTCATTCTTTTACATGTAGCTGTACAGTTTTCCCAGCACCACATATTGAAGAGGCTGTCTTTTCTCCATTATACATTCATGCCTTCTTTATCAAAAATAAGGTGACCATATGTGCATGGGTTTATCTCTGGGCTTTCTGTCCTGTTCCATTGATCTATATTTCTATTTTTGTGCCAGTACCATACTGTCTTGATTACTGTAGCTTTGTAGTATAGTCTGAAGTCAGGGAGCCTGGTTCCTCCAGATCTGTTTTCCTTTCTCAAGATTGTTTTGGCTCTTCAGGGTCTTTTGTGTTTCCATACAAATTGTGAAATTTTTTGTTCTAGTTCTGCGAAAAATGCCCTTAGTAGTTTGATAGGGATTGCATTGAATCTGTAGATTGCTTTGTGTAGTATAGTCATTTTCACAATGTTGATTCTTCCAGTCCAAGAACATAATATATCTCTCCATCTGTTTGTATCATCTTTAATTTCTTTCATCAGTGTCTTAGTTTTCTGCATAAATGTCTTTTGTCTCCTTAGGTAGGTTTATTCCTAGGTATTTTATTCTTTTTGTTGCAGTGGTAAATGATAGTGTTTCCTTAATTTCACTTGCAGATTTTTCATCATTAGTGTATAGGAATGCAAGAGATTTCTGTGCATTAATTTGTATCCTGCTACTTTACCAAATTCATTGATTAGCTCTAGTAGTTTTCTGGTAGCACCTTTAGGATTCTGTATGTATAGTATCATGTAATCTGCAAACAGTGACAGCTTTACTTCTTCTTTTCTGATTTGGATTCCTTTTATTTCTTTTTCTTCTATGATTGCTGCGGCTAAAACTTCCAAAACAATGTTGAGTAACAGTGGTGAGAGTGGGCGAACTTGTCTTGTTCCTGATCCTAGTGGAAATGGTTTCAGTTTTTCACCATTGAGGATGATGTTGGCTGTGGGTTTGTCATATATGGCCTTTATTACACTGAGGTAAGTTCTCTCTATGCCTACTTTCTGGAGGGTTTTTATCATAAGTCGGTGTTGAATTTTGCCAAAAACTTTTTCTGCATCTATTGAGATTATCATATGGTTTTTATTCTTCAATTTGTTAATATGGTGTATCACATTGATTGACTTCCATATATTGAAGAATCCTTGCATTCCTGGGATAAATCCCACTTGATCATGGTGTATGATCCTTTTAATGTGCTGTTGGATTCTGTTTGCTAGTATTTTGTTGAGGATTTTTGCATCTATGTTCATCCGTGATATTGGCCTGTAGTTTTCTTTTTTTGTGACATCTTTGTCTGGTTTTTTATCAGGGTGATGGTGGCCTTTCAGCCATCTTGTTACCAGAACTGAGAAATGGGTTCTCTTTCTGCGAACCCTGTCCCTGCCCTGAGGCAGCTGGGCCTGCAAGCAGCACTGCTGCTATTCTTTTAGTAATGAATGTTGGGGAATTCCCCTTATTTCAGGTTCCTGACACCTGCCCAGAAAGAGTCTTACTGAATGTAGTCTACCCATTCCCATCCCTTATTTCCATGTCTCCCTCCAGGACTGGGGCTCAGCTGCAGGTCATGCAGCCACATGCTCATAGAGGGCTCTGCACCAAAATGGCTTGAGCATCTGCAGCCTGCTGTGGGCTCACTGCCCCACCTCACTCATGACAACCTTCAGCTTCTTTGGCCACCTGTCTCTCAGCTGGGGTGCTCTTGCATTTGGGGGATGGGTTCTTCCTCCTATGTGTGGTCCCACATGCAACAATCTGTTTAGCAGTCTGCCTCCCCTGCTTCATGACTACAACAATCTTCAATCCCCACACCAAGCACATCCCCTGGGATCACTGGAACTTGGGACATGCACCCTCCCTCTCACCCTCACCCTCCAGCCCTGCCCTCATTCACAGGGAACAGGAGAGCTGCTGGCCCCAGGCTCGCTCCATCCCATGACTGCTCCTCCTGAGGTCTCACCTCCCCTGATCTCCATAGGTCAAAGGAGGACACAGACACTCATCTCTGTGTTGTCAGAGTCCCCTGCCCAAGGCTGTGAAACGAGGCTTTTGTTCTCCTGACAACATCCACTGACAGCACTGCGCAAGTGGCTGGTCCCCATCTCCTGCTGGAGGCTCTTCAACCACTTAACATGGTTTTTCAATTTCCACTGCTCATGCCCATACATCTCCATCCTGGCGAATGGAATGCCACGGGAACTTTCCTCTTCAAAATTCTGATGAATGGCATTTTTACCCTGGAATGATCCCTAAGTTAAAGTGAGATTCACCAATATTCATTCTGTGATAATGGCATAGAGCACCGGTCCAAAATTCTTGACAAGCACACTCTGCAACATTCTCCTCCTTGAATGCAGGCAGAGAAAATGTCTGACTCTATGTATCTACATGTATGCACACCCGTCCTGGCATATCTGCATGTATGCAGTGCACATGTGCATGCACACTCCCCCCACATGCAGCCCATGGCACACACCACCTCTCAGACTCAGTCCAGTGGCATTGCAGGAACCAACCATCCCAGGGACAGGCTGAGTGACAGGGTCTCATCAAAAGGAAGGCAGATGGGCAGATGTGAATTTGGAGGAAGAGAAGAGACAGTAATGGGTGTTTGGTGTCTCCCATCTACCGCCAGCTAGGAAAGAATTCATCAATTCCACCACTCATCCAAACACAGCATGATGCTTGTGGGGGGCAAACACAGCCTGGGATGCCTGCTCTCTCCCATGCAGGGAAGCGGGGAGGATGGAGCATGGGCTGGGCTTGGATACTGGGTCTGTATCAGTGGGAGCTCAAGGCTCACAGTTGGTCCCAGGTGAAAGAGAGTGCTGAGCTCCAAAGAACTCTCCCAGGGTCTTCGGTGAGTATCTTTAAGTCAAGAGCATTTGTTGGAATAAAGAAGACTCTTCACAAGTCACAAAAAAGATCCTTGCTCCTCACTCCCATGGGTAGCAAGAGACAACCCTCTCCATCTCACAAACCCCAAAGCCCCCCTCTGTCCATCGACGAACATTTCTTCTCCATGTCCTGCCCCACGTGACTGCCCACACCAACCCCGCCCCAGGAACATTCCTGTTTATTTCCTCCTTTCCTAGGCTTATGCCTCTATTTTGTGTGTATTTCTCACTACTGTGCCTAGGAACACCGATGCAATGTGAATAAGGAGTTAGGGACTGCATGCCACCTTTCTGACCATCTTCCAGCCATTATAATTCATCATCACCTATTGGCAAGCAGCCACCATGCTCCATGGCAAGAAGGTACACAGTGGCAGTGGCGTGAAAACATTTTGTTTGCATTTTTTATTAGATATATAATTTTCTTTTCTTTTCTTCCTCCTTTTGACCCACAGGAAAGAGAACCCTAAATCCCCAGACCTTGCCACTTCATAAATCTTCTGTCCCTAATTGTGCCTCTGGGGATGCTCTTGGACAGTCTTTCGGAGGAAATGCTACCTGGTCTTCCAAGGTTTGGTTTATCACCTCGGCTGTTTTCTGCCAAGTTTGCTCTGTCATGAGAGCTGTTTCTTTAAATATTTGAGTTATTTACTATGAGGAGATAGGGTGGTGATAATCAGAGCTGGGGCTTTTTGCTTATATACATATATATGTATATATACAAGACACATAACTGTCCTCTTCCACTTCCTAAAATATTACTCAACTAAGATTTTCATCAACCTCACTGGTGGCCCAGTGCTGCTTGGGTGGGTTTCTGAGGACTGTTGACACAGAGTGGGGCACAGAGGAATGTTCATGAATGGTGAGTTACCACTAGCACCCCCTCTTCCTAGAAGAGACCCCTGCCCTGAAGCCACACCCATTCTCTTCTCTGTGCCCCAGTGTGCAAGTTCTAATGCATTAAAGGAAAAAACTGGGGAGGCAACGCTTTGCTATTTCCACTTCCAAAAATGTTGAGGATGAAGTTGATACATTCTTAAGGAGGAAGAAAAAGAAGAAGAAAGTAGAGAACTGTCATGGCCAAAGCAGAGAGAATAGATGAGGCATTGTGGGATAAGGGTACTGCCACAGGAGCAGAAACCCTTATAGTGAGAGTCTCTGTGTGGGGGAGAGGAGCTGTGGGCAGAGCAGTTATTAGAATCTTAGCCAGAGGTCAAATTACAGGGAGGGAGAAATTAGGAGTATAGGATTACCAATTTTGTTTACCTTTTCAAAGAACCAGCTTTTAGTTTTATTGATCTTTGCTATCGTTTCCTTCATTTCTTTCTCATTTATTTCTGATCTCATCTTTATGATTTCATTCCATCTGCTAACTTTGAGTGTTTTTGTTGTTGTTCTTCTTCTTCTTCTCTAATTGCTTTAGGTGTAAGGTTAGGTTGTTTATTTGAGATTTTTCTTGTTTCTTGAGGTAGGATTGTATTGCTATAAATGTCCCTCTTAGAACTGCTTTTGCTGCATCCCATAGGTTCTGGGTTGTCGTGTTTTCATTGTCATTTGTTTCTAGGTACTTTTTTAATTTTCTTTTTGATTTCTTCAGTGATATCTTGGTTATTTAGTAGTGTATTGTTTAGCCTCTATGTGTTTGTAGATTTTACATATTTTTCCTGTAATTAATATCTAGTCTCACAGTGTTGTGGTCAGAAAAGATACTTGATATGATTTCAATTTTCTTAAATTCACCAAGGCTTGATTTATGATCAAAGATATGGTCTCTCCTGGAGACTGTTCCATGAGCACTTGAGAGGAAAGTGTTTTCTGTTGTTTGTGGATGGAATGTCCTATAAATATCAATTAAGTCCATCTTGTTTAATGTGTCATTTAAAGCCTATTTATTTAATTGTGTTTAAATGTGCTTCCTTATTTATTTTCACTTTGGATGATCTGTCCATTGGTGAAAGTGGGGTGTTAAAATTCCCTACTATGATTGTGTTACTGTTGATTTCCCCTTTTATGACTGCTAGCATTTGCTTTATGTATTGAGGTGCTCCTATGTTGGGTGCATAAATATTTGTAATTGTTATATCTTCTTCTTGGATTGATCCCTTGATCATTATGTAGTGTCCTTCTTTGTCTCTTGTAACAGTCTTTATTTTAAAGTCTATTTGGTCTGATATGAGTATTGCTACTCCAGCTTTCTTTTGATTTCCAGTTGCATGGAATATCTCTTTCCATACCCTCACTTTCAGTCTGTATGTATCCTTAGGTCTGAAGTGAGTTTCTTGTAGACAGCATATATGTGGCTTTCTTTTTGTATCCATTCAGGCAGTCTGTGTCTTTTGGTTCGAGCATGTAAGTAGAAGACTCAAATCAACAGAATTAGAAATAAAAAAGAAGTAACAACTGACACTGCAGAAATACAAAGGATCATAAGAGATTACTACAAGCAACTCTATGCCAATAAAATGGACAATCTGGAAGAAATGGACAAATTCTTAGAAAAGTACAACCTCCCAAGACTGAACCAGGAAGAAACAGAAAATATAAACAGACCAATCACAAGCACTGAAATTGAAACTGTGATTAAAAATCTTCCAACAAACAAAAGCCCAGGACCAATGGCTTCACAGGCGAATTCTATCAAACATTTAGAGAAGAGTTAATGCCTATCATTCTCAAACTCTTCCAAAATATCGCAGCGGGAGGAACACTCCCAAACTCATTCTACAAGACCACCATCACCCTGATACCAAAACCAGACAAAAATGTCACAAAGAAAGA
This sequence comes from Delphinus delphis, assembly GCF_949987515.2. NCBI lineage: Eukaryota > Metazoa > Chordata > Mammalia > Artiodactyla > Delphinidae > Delphinus > Delphinus delphis. The sequence continues at coordinate 18,976,577 of NC_082702.1, read as the reverse complement.
AAACTACAAGCCAATATCACTGATGAACATAGATGCAAAAATCCTCAACAAAATACTAGCAAACAGAATCCAACAGCACAGTAAAAGGATCATACACCATGACCAAGTGGGGCTTGTCCCAGGAATACAAGGATTCTTCAATATATGCAAGTCAATCAATGTGATACACCATATTAACAAACTGAAGAATAAAAACCATATGATAATCTCAATAGATGCAGAAAAAGCTTTCAACAAAATTCAACACCGATTTATGATAAAAATTCTCCAGAAAGTGGGAATAGAGGGAACCTACCTCAGCATAATAAAGGCCATATATGACAAACCCACAGCTAACAATGTTCTCAATGGTAAAAACCTGAAACCATTCCCTCTAAGATCAGGAACAAGACAAGGCTGCCCACTCTCACCACTATTATTCAACATAGTTTTGGAAGTTTTAGCCACAGCAATCAGAGAAGAAAAAGAAATAAAATGAATCCAAATCAGAACAGAAGTAAAACTGTCCTTGTTTGCAGGTGACAGAATACTATACATGGAGAACCCTAAAGATGTTACCAGAAGCCTACTAGAGCTAATCAATGAATTTGGTAAAATAGCAGGATACAAAATTAAAGCACAGAAATCTCTTGCATTCCTATACACTAACAATGAAAAATCTAAAAGAGAAATTAAGGAAACACTCCCATTTACCATTGCAACAAAAAGAATAAAATACCTAGGAATAAACCTCCCTAAGGAGACAAAAGTCCCATATGCAGAAAACTATAAGACAGTGATGAAAGAAATCAAAGATGATACAAACAGATGGAGAGATATACTATGTTCTTGGATTGGAAGAATCAGCATTGTGAAAATGACTAAACTACACAAAGCAATCTACAGATTCAGTGCAATCCCTATCAAACTACCAATGGCATTTTTCACAGAACTAGAACAGAAAATTGCACAATTTGTGTGGAAACACAAAAGACCCCGAACAGCCAAAGCAATCTTGAGAAAGACAAACAGAGCTGGAGGAATCAGGCTCCCCGACTTCAGACTATACTACAAAGCTACAGTAATCAAGACAGTATGGTACTGGCACAGAAACAGAAATATAGATCATTGGAACAAGATAGAAAGCCCAGAGATAAACCCACACAGCTATGATCAACTAATCTATGACAAAGGAGGCAAGGATATACAATGGAGAAAAGACAGCTTCTTCAATAAGTGGTGCTGGGAAAACTGGACAGTTACATGTAAAAGAATGAAATTAGAACACTTCCTAACACCATACACAAAAATAAACTCAAAATGGATTAGAGACCTAAATGTAAGACCAGACACTATAAAACTCTTAGAGTTTTATAGGCGGAACACTCTATGACATAAATCACATTAAGATCCTTTTTGACTCACCCCCTAGAGTAATGGAAATAAAAACAAAAATAAACAAATGAGACCTAATGAAACTTAAAAGCTTTTGCACAGCAAAGGAAACCATAAACAAGACGAAAAGACAGCCCTCAGAATGGAGAAAATATTTGCAAATGAAGCAACTAACAAAGGATTAATCTCCAAAGTATACAAGCAGCCCATGTAGCTCAATATCAAAAAACCAAACAACCTAATCCAAAAATGGGCTGTAGAACTAAATAGACCTTTCTCCAAAGAAGAGATATAGATTGCCAACAAACACATGAAAGGATGCTCAACATTACTAATCATTAGACAAATGCAAATCAGAACCACAATGAGGTATCACCTCACAGTGGTCAGAATGGGCATCATCAGAAAATCTATAAACAATAAATGCTGAAGAGAGTGTGGAGGAAAGGGAACACTCTTACACTGTTGGTGGGAATGTAAACTGATACAGCCACTATGGAGAACAGTATGGAGGTTCCTTAAAAAACTAAAAATAGAACTACCATATAATCCTGCAGTCCCACTACTAGACATATACCCTGAGAAATCATAATTCAAAAAGTGTCATGTACCACAATGTTCATTGCAGCTCTATTTACAATAGACAGGACATGGCTGTAACCTAAGTATCTATTGATAGATGAATGGTTAAAGAAGACGTGGCATATATATACAATGGAATATTACTCAGCCATAAAAAGGAACAAAATTGAGTTATTTTTAGTGAGGTGGATGGACCTAGAATCTGTCATACAGAGTGAAGTAAGTCAGAAAGAGAAAAACAAATACCATATGCTAATGCACGTATATGGAATCTAAAAAGAAATGGTTATGATGAACCTAGAAGTGGGACAGGAATAAAGATGCAGACGTAGAGAATGGACTTGAGGACATGGCAGTAGGGAGGGTAAGCTGGGATGAAGTGAGAGAGTAGCATTGACATATATACACTACCAAATGTAAAATAGATAGCTAGTGGGAAGCAGCTGTATGGCACAGGGAGATCATCTCAGTGCTTTGCGACCACCTAGAGGGGTGGGATAGGGAGGGTGGAAGGGAGATGCAAGAGGGAGGGGATATGGGTATATATGTATACATATAGCTGATTCACTTTGTTATACAGCAGCAACTAACACAACAATGAAAAGCAGTTATACTCCAATAAAGATGTAAAAAAAAGGAGTATAGGATTAACAATAGAAACTACTATACATACATAAAGTAGATAAGCAACAGGGATTTACTGTATAGCACAGGGTATATTCAACATCTTGTAATAACATATAAATATTATAAATATAATAAATTTATATAAAAAAATAACTGAATCACTTTGCTGTACCCCTGAAACTAACACCATATTGTAAATCAACTATACTTCAATAAATGAATAAAATAAAGTAAAATAAAATAATATAAAATAAAATAAAATGGCCCTGTCTCACTCCCCAGCTCAGAGATTTTGAAACACAGGTACAGGGAAACGCAATTTCTGGTGGGTTCCACCTCCTCCCCCTGTGTCCAACTGAGCATCCTCGAGTGCATGAAAGTGTACTGCAGGTGCACAGAGAGAGAAAACAAAGTTGAAACCCCCAAAGTCAGACTCAGGGTGAATTTGTGAGATCTTGGAAATAACCCCCAATCAGAGTATCCATGTTCTCACCTTTAAAACAGAGGGGGTTGGACTAAGGTTGCCACGTAAAATATAGGACACTCAGCTAAATTTGAATTTCAGATTTCAGACAAGCAATGAATCTGAGATAAGCAATTTGAATTTGAGATAAGCAATGAATAAAATTCTTTAGTATAAGTATGTCCCAAATATTTCATGGGACATGAATATACTAAGAATTTACTCATTGTTCATCTGCAATTCAATTTTAATATTTATTTATTTGTTTTCTTAATTTTTTTGGCTGCATCGGGTCAGCTGTGGCACGTGGGGCCTTCATTGTGGCATGTGGGATCTTTAGTTGCAGCACATACTCTTCGTTGTGGCACACGGGCTTCTCTCTAGTTGTGGCATGCCGGTTTTCTCTCTCTAATTGTGGCGCGCATGGGCTCCGTAGTCTGTGGCACGCGGGCTCTCTCATTGAGACGTGTGAGCTCAGTAGTTGTGGCGTGCAGGCTTAGTTGCCCCACGGCATGTGGGAATCTTAGTTCCCCAACCAGGAATCAAACACACATCCCCTGCATTGGGAGGCAGATTCTTTAGCACTGGACCACAAGGAAGTCCTTGAAATTCAATTTTAACTGGACATTCTGTTTGTTTGTTTGTCTTTTCAAGGTCCAGCAAAATTTCCAAGGCTACTTTGAATTCTGCCATTCTCTGCTTTCTGTCTCCACCCTGAAAAGGAGTGGCAGGAGAGAGCCACAGTTCCATGGGTGACAGGTATATACACACAAGATGAGAAATGTTCTTGGATCAGTGCTGTCCACTGCGAGGAAGGCAAACACAGAGACAAAAGAGGGATGGATTGGGGGTTTGGGATTAGCAGATGCAAACTCTTCTATATAGAATGGATAAACAACAAGGTCCACTATATAGCACAAGGAACTATATTCAATATCCTATGATATACCATAATGGAAAAGAAATTGAAAAAGAATATATGTATTTGTGTGTATATGCATATATGTATAACTAAATCCTTTGCTGTACAGTAGAAATTAACACATTATTGTAAATCAACTATACTTCAGTAAAATAAATTTAAAAAATACAACCAAATGAATCAAAATTTGTTAAAAACACCCAGGTCATCAACAGTGACTCTGACCCACGGGTTCTGGACACCCAAACCTGCAGAGTCTGGACCACCCAATGTCAGGGAGCAACTGGGAGACAGTAATTCATAATTTAAAGGATAAATTCTGTGTAATCTGTCTTAATAACCCCAGAAACTGACACTTACACCAGAAAGAAAAAAAAAAAGACTAATACTCTGTGTGACAAATTGTATTCATTTTTTTTTTTGTCTAAACCACTAATTATTTTACCTGTATGAAATTCCTCTATTATTTTCACTGCTGGAAAATCACAGGGTGGTAAGTGCTGCTAGTACCTGTCACAGACAAGGCATAAACAATGCAAGACAATAAAACCTCATAGAGCACGGCGCGCACAGTAGTGGCTTGTCGGGCTTGCCAATAAAACAAAACATCAAAGCAAAAATCATTAACCAAAAGTTGCCTGCAAAAAGGTACATGGCAAGTGACTTTGAAGACTGAATTCCTAACATCCCTGGACAGCAGACGTCACAGATAAGGGAGATTGGGGGGAAAGGTCCTGGAGAAGGAGGCTGACAAGGAGCTGTCAAGATAGAAACGAGCTGCTCACAGGATAGGAACTACCATCCTGCACATCTGGTTAGCACTTTACAGTTTACAAATTGTTCATGGATCTTCCCCCCAACTGCATGCAATAAGACAAAACCCTGCTATTCTCCAGGAACTGACTCTTGGAGAGGTGTGTGATTTGACCAAGAGTACTAAGATTTAGGGAAGAGATGGTGAATATATATAAAACAGAGACCAAAAAACTTTAAAAATAGCTCATGGAGTACAGGGTCTAGTTGGAGGAATACCCATGTATCAAATCACCACACTGATGAATGTCTAATTGCAAATGGAGTTAAAGATTAGGATTCAGCTCCATGAAAGCATGTGGAGGGGGTGGAGAATCTGACTTAGCCACAGGGCATGAGGAAAGGCTCCTCTTTGGGGGTGACATGGAGCTGAGATTACAGATAAATAGGGTGGGGTCCTGGGCAGTCAAAGTCTGGTGGCTCATGTAGAGTGAATCAAGGAGGCGAAATGAAGAGGAAAAGATTGTGAAAAGATAGGGGAGGTCAGCAGGGGCCAGATTGCTCAGGGCTCCAAAGGCCATGCTAAGAGTTGGAGGATTCAGGGAATGATGTTAAGCAAAAGAGTGACAGCTCCTTTTGTCAGGGTTTTCACAATGCTGTCTTCTCCACCTTGCCACCATGATCCAGGCTGCAGAGCCCCACCTTCATTCACTCTAAGAGTTTAAGAGTTTTGTGGGTCTTCAAAGGAGGGTTTGCTATCAAGAGGTGAGTCAGATGAGGTGCAACTTGACAAAGCCTCAGTTGGAGGTGTATCTCTCCTGTTGGTGGTCAACAGGCAATGCTGACCACAGTGGAACAGAAGATTTAGCAGATGCTGACTACTGGCATCTATTGGGAAGATATCTCTCTACCTCCTTTTTCAGGGTGGTGCAGCTTTGGTCCCGGCTCAGGCGGAGACTGGAGGGCCTCTTTGTCATCAGCCATGATTGTGGATTGTGTAAGGGAAGCTTGGGTTGCCTCTGTTCCATATTCCTGGGCCCCGAAGGTCTGGTCCCTTTGTCTCAAGCCCCAACAATCTCTCTTTCTCTTGTTACAGGCCCTTCATCTCCACCCATATCCTCCATCTTGAGAATTCTTTTCAGCACAGGATATGGGAAATTTTTCTTTTATTTATAGGAACTCTTCCAAATCTATTGTCTACATACATAACTCCTTTCCATCCCTCTGAGGCTTAACTTTGGATCTCAACAACTAGAATTTTTTTCTCTGTATTCTGCTGTGTGTGATTTTTTTTTTTTCCTGAGCATTGAACATGAAATTCCTGGTTGAAGGTGTTAAAGTCAGGGGAGAGAAGGAAATAACGTTATTCTAAAACAATAAGTTTTCCATTTACAAAGATCACTCTGGACACATCATAGAAAACAGTGGAGTAAGTGTAGGTTAGTTGATAATTACTGCATAGTCTTCTAGATGGAGATGGTAACATGAACTTGGCTGATTGCACGGACCATGAAGAGTCCATATTCCATATAGATTAGGAGATAAGCCATTGAGACTTGGCAATATTTGGAATATGGAGACCAGGGAGAGAGAGTTTTCGAGGAAAACCTAAATTCTCTTTCATAACTGGATGAGGTAGGGGTGACATCCATGGAAATGGGAAACTAGAGATGAGGGTCAGGTTTGGGAAGAAAAATCATAATTTTTTCTTTTGAACATGCTGAGTTTAGAATGCATTTGAACTACTTAAGTAAAGATGGAAACTAGCTAGAAATATGAATCCAGTGCTCAGCAGAGAGGTTTTCATTGCAGACAAGATTATGTAAGCTTAAGTAAGTATGTACACATGGTAAGAGAAACAGTAAAGAAGATTTCCCAAGGAAAAATGAGGAGTAGGAAACATCTTGGACAACTCTGGTATCTCACAGTTGAAGAGAAGAGAATGAGCCTGAAAAGAGACTGAAAAGCAGATTATAGAGTGATAGAAAGAGAACTAAGAGGGTATGGAAGAGATGGTTTCAATGATGTGGCTGTGGCCGCCAGTGCCCAAAGCTGCTAAGGGTCAAGGGAGTAAAGAATTCAAAGCAGCCATTGGATTTAGGGACATGGAGGTCATTGATGAACAAATACCACTGTTGGTAGAGTGATGAGGGTAGAAGCCAATGACATGAACTTCATTGGGAGTGGCGGGAGGGGGGGTAAGGAAAGGGGAACAAAATAGTACAGATGGTACAGACCATTCTTTGCAAAAGTAGAGGCCATTGTTTTCTCCAGTTTGTCTGTGGCTGGGACAATAGCAATAGGGTAGCAGTTGATGGAAGACAGCTTGCAGGATACTAGTCCCCCGACGAGGGATCAAACTTGGGCTCTTATCAGTGAAAGCATGGAGTCCTAACTACTGGACAACCAGGGAAGTCCCAAGAATGGAATGGTTGAATTGGCCTCCATCTGTTCACCCAAAGCACAGAGGCATGTCCAGTCCTGATTCATGTAAACCTTATTAGTCTAAATAAGATGAACATGTTGTAAATATATTCCATCTCCCCAGCTAATACAGGTGCTCTTTGAGACTATAACTTCCCTGTCATTTGTCCTGTCTTCTTTCTCCTCTCTTCCTACAGTTTCAGGCAAAGAGCATGTCAATGGTGTTCAAAGGAAAATATGAGGTAAAACTTGTGAAAGCATTGTGAAAAGTTGGCTTTGTGCAAGGCAAAGCTGAGTATTGATGTTATTACTGTATCAGTAGTGACAAGCCTTACATGGATGGTGTTAACAATGTGCATTTTGAGTGTTTTGATATTTTTTCAAAGTGCACAGCATTTTATTTGCTCATAAAATCACTAATGAGGTGGGAATTATTATTTTCAGTCCAGGAAAAAGGGGTAGCCAGTTAAAGGTCAGGAGCAAGGGTGTATCAGACTGAAGGTGGAATCCACGACTTGGGACCCCAAGGAGGGAACTTGTTCCATTAATGCCCAAGGATGCCCAATGTGGCATGCTTGAGAATACCCAGTGTGAATTAATCAACCTCAGAGTTCAGGCTGAGGATGAATACCCAGGCTCATGTTTTGTTTTGTTTTTGTTTTTTTGGATGCAGAACTTAGTTTTCAGACTTCGAGGCACACACCTGCAAGACACATCTGCAAGGTACAGAGGTCTGGCCACAGACTACAGAGAACTACCTTCCACAGCTTCCCTACCTCCTGCAAGGAGAAAACTGCTGTGGATCATATTTGCCTAAAGTTTTTTCTTCATCCAGTGCTTTTGGGACAACTGCAATGGAACAAAAGCCCTGCCTGGGGGAAAGGACATTTTCCTGCATGTGCAGAGGCCAGAACCACATGGGCAATGCCTGGCCATAGTCTATGAATCTAAAACTAATCTCAGAGAGCCTGAGGCTGGTCAAAGGAACCAGTAAATGCATTCTTTTTCCATGAGCTTCGAAAGAAGCACATCGTCCACACAAGCCTCCCCCCACACCTCCCATGTGCATTCATGTCTTGCCAACATTACCAAAGAAAGAAATATCCAAATAACTTTTAAGACAGAAAAAGGTCTCTGGCAGTTCCACGGATAAAAAATAGTAAAACCACTATCGGACAACCTGGAACAAAATTCCAAGGACTTGACAGGTCTATTTTTCAGTTAGGAGGAGGGTATGTACTTGGAAATTGGGACATTGATGCTGAATAGGGAACGCAGGTCTTGTTCGCCTTCCAAAGGGCTCTTCTTTCTTTTGTCAACCTGAATCTGGGAATCCGTATCGTGCTTTGGAAGATATTCTTGGGTTTCAGGGGGAAATCAGTAGCGTGCATTCTAAGCTAGGATACGGCTGAGTCTATTCCATTTCTTAAATGTCTAAGAAATATCAAGAGGATATATTAAGCTAAAGGACCCATGTTCATGTAACATTAGAGAACTTGATAAGAGCTCAGCCCTCAGGAAAGTCATTTTCAGCTTCACACATGCTACATCGCACATGTAATATGTTGTGTTTGATGCTATTTGTCATTTATTAAATGTATCTGCTAATATGAAGTGTTCCATTTCCTGAGTATATGGTGCTGAAAAAGTTCAATCTCAGTTTACACTCACACCAAGAAAACCTGATTTCCCGAGCCCTTCCTTGAGTCAAGGCTGAGGGTCAGAGGATACTTGAAATTCTATTTATTGAGTGCCTAAGGCTATGGAATATGTCAGGGAGATCATAACTGAATCAGACACAGTCTCTGCCCTCCAGAGGCTTATAGTTCGATGGGGAGAAGGAGACATGCAGAACTAATTAAATACATGGTACAAAATGCAATAAAATGGCCATATCACATGCATCAAGGAATACAAGAGAAAAGACAAGATTCATCCTGATGGGGGGTTGGAAGAGACTTGTAGGGTAGGCAGCATGAAAGCTGGGCATATGGAGTAGTGATTCTGGTTTAAACAGAAGAAAAAATGAGGGACAATCCTCAACTTTTTAAAAAAGAAATAGATTGTCAAAGTGAGGTTCGTATGGGTTTGATGTTACTTGAGATGCCAACTTGACACATATCAGAAGACCCAGCTAAGTGGGAGACTAATCAGTCCCCCTGCACAAAGAACATGCAAAGGGCATAAAGGAAAATGTGTTTCTCAACTCTTGATTTCGTCATTTGGAGAGTAATACGAAAGAGTCTTGACAGAAGAGAGTGAAAAGATTTATAGAGACTTTCTTCTCCAGTAGTTGTTATCCTAGAGTGAGTCCCATTCCATTGTCCCCCTGACCCCTCTTCACCCGAGAGGACACAGACAGCCTGGGGCCTGCTGTCACTTTTTCATCCGGGGTAGAGAAAAAAATTGCCCCCGTTGAATAAAGTTTAAAGAGATAGTAATTAACAAAAAATAAAGTTGCCTTTTGATTATGTCACAAAGCATGCTACATAGGACAATATAAACTTGTACTGACATTTAAAGATGTGCAGTAACATTCTAGGCGATTGTTTACTTAACAATTTTCCCAAGGTGTTCATTATTCATCTAAGTTCTTGTTTTTCCTATTTACAAACAATGTCTCAGTAAACACGGTTGGTTATATCTCCTTGTGCTGATTTCTAATGCCTCCCTATGATAAATTTTAGAAGTCCAATAAAAGGAGCAAAGTTTTCTCTTTGCCCTCCAAATTGGTTGACTCTCTTTCAACTATTTAAATATCTTGTATTGTTTTTTTTCTATTAGATTGCTTGAATTTTCTTATTGATTTATAAACATTCTCATGTATTTTGGAGAGTTATTCTCATCATATTTGATGCAAATATTTTCTCCTGGTGTCACCTTTCACTTGAGATGTTTCCTGACTCTATATATTTTTAAAACTTTGGTAATTTCAAATTTACCCACCTTTTCTATATTTTTAAAATTATTGAACTAAATTCTATAATTCTTTTTGACATGCTTACAATTTTATTTCTGTGTGTGCATGTGTGTTTAGGTTTTTAATAGATCTTAAATTCATTTTGTGAGTTTTGTAAGTTAGATATCTAATATATAGGACCAGTTCTCCCAATTTCTTCAACACCCCTTTCTATCTCCACTACTTTCAAACATTAGTGCATCTCATAACTCCAAGATATACAAGGATCTGTTTCTGGAATTTTTAGTCTCTTCCACCTATATGTATATTCTTAAGGAAAACCTCACTTCTTTAATGATTAGAGCTTCATAAATTTGACATCAGATGGTTAAAGTTCATTCTTTTGATCATCTTTTTCAAAATCACATGGCTGTCCACAACCATTTATCTTCTATTTGAATTTTAGAATCTGCTTGCCGATTTCCATAATAATCTCATCGCAAATTTGATTACATTAAATTTTTAGATAATTTTGGAGAGAAGGAACATTTTTAAAATAGATCTTTCCAGCCATGAACATTAAGTCATCCTCCACTTATATTGAAATCTTAATTTATTAAATGTTAGATTTTCCAAGAAAATTTGTCATAATTATTGTTAGATTTATTTACTTCCAGCTACAATATTGTATAGATTTTTGTTGTTGTTGCTATTTTAAGCAAGGTACAGTGTACTTGGTTACTGCTGGTGTAGAGAAAAGCTTTGACTTTTGCATATTAATCTTGTATCCGGCCACTCTGTTGAAATCTTATATCAATATTAATGTATTGTTAATTGATTATTTAATTGTTAATAGAGCTTCTTGAATTATTTAAAGTAGTTAATCATATCATCTTCAAGTAAAGACAGTTTTGTTTTTCCCAACTTTATTTCCTCCCTTTTCTCTCTTGTTAGTTGGCTAAAACATCTAGTAAAATGTTGAATAATAGTAAACATTTTTATGTTTCCTAACTTTAATGGGAATGCTTGTGTTTAACCAATACTCTGTATATTTGCTGCGCTTTTTTTCATATTTACTTCTATCCCTGGCTTATTATTTTCGTCATGATATGATGATAGATTTTTTAATGCTTTTGGATGGCTATTAAGAGAAATAAATGGTTTTACTGCTTTACTCCATTAATGTACCAAATTACAATAATAGATTTTATTATGTAGAAACTCCAAAATTTACATGTCCATTCCTGAACTTTTCCTTGGCTTCTTAACTTGATATAACCAACTGCTTCTTGACAACTCCACTAGGATGAACAGTAGACTTCACAAACTTCATACAGCTAAAACCAAACTTTGGACTTCAGCAAATGGCAATTCCATCCACCCAGGTCCTCAGAATAAGATACTGGAGTCATCCTCAGTCTCTTGCTTTCTCTAATATATCATATTCAATCCATTAGTAAATCTCAAGATTCTGCTTTCAAAATACATCTGGAATTACAACCATCTCCACTTTTATCCCTCTAAACCACCAACTCTTCTCACCTGGGTGATTTCAATAACTTCCAGCTGGTTTCCATGTTTCCATGTTTGTTCCCTTCATTCTATTCCCAACCAACAACCACAGGGATCCTCATGGTGTCTACTGCTCAAAATGTTCACTTCCGGTCATGCTTCAAATAAAATCCAAAATTGTTACCATAGCCTGCAAAGCACAACACAATCTGATGCATGACACTTCCCAGGGTCTTCTACCACCTTCTTCTTGCTCACTGGGCTTCAACAACGTTAGTCACCTTGCTGTTCCTTCCCCCCCAGCCCGATGGTCCATGCTACAACACTCCCAATTCAGGGATTTTACAGTTGGCTGTTCCTCTGCATGGAAAGTATTTCCACAGATACTCATATGGTTCCCTCCTCATTTTATTCAGGTCTCTCCTGAAATATCATTCTGTGAGAGGATCCTTCTTTGACTACCCAGTCTCAACTGGCCCATATTCATCATTTTCTACTTCTTTATCCTGCTTTGATTTTCATCACCACCTGACATTACATTATATATTTTAATCTTCTTCATTGCCTATGTCTCCAATTATAATGAGAATTCCATAAGAAAATTTTCTGTCTATTTTACTCCCTGATATATTCCCACAGACTAGAAAAATTAAAATGTATCCAGACCCTGCCACATGTCCCCTCTGGAGGTAGGAAAATCACCCCCATTTAAGAACCACTGCATTAAAGGCTTATACGAGAAAAGAATAAAGGTCTCAAATCAGTCATCTAAGCTTCCACCTGAAAAAATGAGTGACAAATAATGAAACACACACAGAGAAAAATACAGTAGAATTAGTCAACAAAACCAAAAGCTGATTATTTGGAAAATGAAAATAATAAAATTGATAAACCTCTAGTTAGACTAACCAAGAAATAAAAAGAGGGAGAAGATATAAATGACCAACATTAGGACTAAAAGAAGGAATATAACTACAGACCCATACATAAAGCTGAATGGCTGTATTATTATTATTAGACAAAATAGACTTCAGGAAATGGAACATGTTTACCAAAGATAAAGAAGAACAAGACAGAACAATCCTAGATATATATGTACACAGTAACAGGTTTTCAAAATACACAAAGTAACACTGACAGAACTGAACAGAGACACAGATCCAAAATTAGAGTTGGGGGTTGCAACATCCCTAGTCAGTACTTGGTAGAACAAGTAGACAGAAAAATCGGGACGTAGAAGCTATGAACATCGACCAACTTGACTTTGTTGACAAAGTAGGAGAATGCACATACTTTTCAAACACTCAGAGAATAATCACCAAAACAGATTACATGCTGGGCCATAAAATTGCTAATAAATTTAAAAGGACAGAAGTCAGACAGAATTAAATTAGCAATAAAAAAACAGATATTTGGAAAATCATCAAATACTTGGAAAATTGGACAAGATTCCTATGTAACCTAAGTGTCAAAGCAGAAGTCACAAGAAAAATTAGAAAATATTTTTAACCTAAATGAAAATAAAATTACAGTATATTAAAATGTGTGGAATACAGCTAAAATAGTTCTTAAAAGGAAATTTATTTTTTTAAGGAAATTTATAGTTTTACATTGTATTCGAAAAGAAGAAAGTTCCAAAATCAATCATCTAAGCTTTCACCTGGGACGAAGTGAAAGAGTAGTATCGACATATATACACTACCAAATGTAAAATGGATGGCTAGTGGGAAGCTGCTGCATAGCACAAGTAGATCAGCTGGGTGCTTTGTGACCACCTAGAGGGGTGGGATAGGAAGGATGGGAGGGAGGCTCAAGAGGGAGGGGATATGGGCATATATGTATACTTATAGCTGGAGGGGATATGGGGATATATGTATATTTATAGCTGATTTACATTTTTGTACAACAGAAACTAACAAAATGTTGTAAAGCAATTATACTTCAATAAAGATATTTAAAAATTTAGAAAAAGAAAAGCAAATTAAAGTCAAAGTAAGTAAAAATAGGAATTTAAAAAGAGCTGTCAAAACTCAACAGTAAATAAACAATAAGAATAAAATAATAAAACTAAAAGCTTTCTTTAAACAAGATCAGTAAATCTGATAAAGCTCTAGCTTTGCTGATCAAGAAAACAGAAGAGAAGCAGAGTTTAAAAATAATATGAATGAAAGTGGAGGCACCATATTGTATCCTACAGGCTTTAAAAGGACAATAAAGGAATATTACCCACAAATTTATGCAAGATAAATTACTAAAACTGACTAAGGTACAAATGGAAAATCTGAGTAGCTCTATGTCCCTATGAAAGAAATTGAAATCATCAATTAAAACACTTCTCAGAAGGAAAACTCCAAGCCCAGATGGCTCCTCTGGTAAATTCTATGAAACATTTAAGAAGAATAATACCAATACCACACAAACTATTACAAAAATTTGAAGAGGAGGAAATGCTAACCAATTCATTTTATGAGGCTTCATTACCCTTATAACAAAACCAAATGAAAATATTACAATAAAAAAAAACTAGACACCAACATCCCTTGTGAACACAGGTTTAAAAATCCTTAGCAAAATGTTAGCACATTTAATTCAGTAATAGGTTAAAATTATAATACTTGATGACCAGTTGGGTTTTATCCTGCTGGGAGGAGAATTTGCAGAGAAGCCCTACTCTCCCCTGTCTCTGGACCCCACACCTCCCCCAACCAGGCTGCTTTCCTGCCCTCCTGTGTGTGGATAGGGATCTGCAGCAGCAAAGCCCCACCTAGGGCATCCTCAGATCCCACACCCAGACTTTCACTCTGTCTTTATGCATCAGTAAACTTTGATCAATGCTTTCTAATCTGTAGACAAATGGTTCTTAGAGGTTCAAGAGCAACAGCTTTCGGCCCATGAGGTATTGAACCAAGATGTCCTGCACCAACACACTTTACCCCACCCCTCTTTTTCACCTTCATTGACATACAATTGACATGTAACATTGTAAGATTTTTAAAGAGTGCAGCCTGATGACTTAATATACATATACATTGTGAAAGGCTTCTCCCCCATTGAGATAATTACAGGTCCATTACCTCACATATTTACCTTTTCTTGTGTTCATGAGAACATTTAAGTACTACTCTCTTAGCAAGTTTCAATTATACAATCCATTGTTATCAACTTTAGTCACCATGTCACCCATTAGATCCTCAGACCTTATTCATCTTATAACTGAAAATTTGTACCTTCTGTTTCAGCCTCTCCCTATTCCCCCCGCCCCCCCCCCCCCCCCCGCCTCCTGGCAACCACCTTTTAATTCTGTTTCTAATCAGTTTGAGGTTTTTTGTTGTTGTTTGTTTTTTTAGATTCCGCATATAAGTATACAGTATTTGCCTTTCTCTGTCTGGCTTATTGCACTTAAAATAATGCTCTTCAGTTTCATCCACATTGTCTCAAATGACAGGATTTCCTTTCTTTTAAGGCTGAATTATATCCCATTATATCTATATAATAATATACTATATATGTAATATAAACTATATGATATATAAAATATATATCTGCACATTTTTTGTTCCATTCATTTGTGGGCAGAACATAGGTTATTGCCATACCTTGGCTATTGCAAATAATGCTGCAATGAACATGTACCTCTATCTATTTTTACCTTTATTTCTCCTACTAAAAACATGCTAAATGCAGGGAATTCAGAAATTTTGGAAAAGTGAAAAGCACAAAGTCAAAGAACCACCATGGTCCTATCAATCAGAGGTAATCCCTGGTCATATTTTGTACACAATACTATTAATATACAAAGCCTTAAGCAAATTCATGTTATTTTCTGACTAGTATTATGCTTGGAATGAACTTAATAACCCTCAAAAGATAAATAACTAATTTGTTTTCCCTAATATTTAAGCAATTTCCCAAGAACCATTTAATTATTTCATACATAACATTACTTGTCATATAATAAATAATTATATATATTAAATTTTATTATAATCTTACTATTCTCTTCCATAGACTTATTTTTCTATTACCTAATTTTGAACAATGTGACTTCATAATATGTTCTAATATCTGGTGGTGCAAGATTTACCTAAATATTTTTCTTTTTCAACTTACTTTTATTCATTTCACATGGTTATTCTTCTAGATGAAATATATAAAATATTTTTTTTCAATTTGCAAAACTTCATTCAGAAGACTGATTGGGATTGCATTACATTTATAGATTGACTCAGGGAATAAATAAAAATTTCCCAATCCGTATTCCCATTCCCAAGTTAGATGATCTGTTTTTTTTTCTCCCACTCTCTCTCTCTTTTGTGGTATATAGTATAGTTTTAATATCAATATTTTCCTAGCTTTCTTAAATAAATTATAAGGCACTTAACATGGGGCTATTTTCCTTAATAAAATTTTGAAATACTGCTCATGTTTGAAACCTTGAAAATATTTTAGAGAAAAATATTCTATGAGTTTTAATGTTTATTCTTCATTTATTTATTTATTTAACAATGAGTCACATTCACAGAAAGAGAGAGAAGATGAAAAGGCAAGGGCTATGTACCAGATGAAGGAACAATATAATATCCCAGAAAAACAACTAGATGAAGTGGAGATAGGCGACCTTCCAGAAAAAGAACAAACAAACAAAGATGAACAATACAATAACTGAAATGAAAACTACACTAGAAGGAATCAATAGCAGAATAACTGAGGCAGAAGAATGGATAAGTGACCTGGAAGAGAGAATGGTGGAATTCACTGCTGCAGAACAGAATAAAGAAAAAAGAATGAAAAGAAATGAATACAACCTGAGACCTCTGGTACAACATTAAACACAACAACATTCACATTATAGGGGTCCCAGAAGGAGAAGAGAGAGAGAAAGGACCAGAGAAAATATTTGAAGAGATTATAGTCGAAAACTTCCCTAAGATGGGAAAGGAAATAGCCACCCAAGTCCAGGAAGCACAGAGAGTCCTACACAGGATAAACCCAAGGAGAAACATGCCGAGACACATAGTAATCAAACTGGCAACGATTAAAGACAAAGAAAAATTATTGAAAGCAGCAAGGGAAGAGTGACAAATAATGTACAAGGGAACTCCCATAAGGTTAAGTGCTGATTTCTCAGCAGAAACTCTACAAGCCAGAAGGGAGTGGCATGATATACTTAAAGTGATGAAAGGGAAAAACCTACAACCAAGATTACTCTACCCAGCAAAGATCTCATTCAGATTCTTTATAGACAAGCAAAAACTAAGAGAATTCAGCACCACCAAACCAGCTCTACAACAAATGCTAAAGGAACTTCCCAAAGTGGGAAACACAAGACAAGAAAAGGACCTACAAAAACAAACCCAAAACAATTAAGAAAATGGTCATAGGAACATACATATCGATAATTACCTTAAATGTGAATGGATTAAATGCTCCAACCAAAAGACATAGGCTTGCTTGCTGAATGGATACAAAAACAAGACCATCTACATGCTGTCTACAAGAGGCCCACTTCAGACCTAGGGACACATACAGACTGAAAGTGAGGGAATGGAAAAAGATATTCCATGCAACTGGAAATCAAAAGAAAGCTGGAGTAGCAATACTCATATCAGATAAAATGGACTTTAAAATAAAGAATGTTACAAGAGACAAGGAAGGATACTACATAATGATCAAGGGATCAATCCAAAAAGAAGATATAACAATTATAAATATATATGCACCCAACATAGGAGCACCTCAATACATAAGGCAACTGCTAACAGCTATAAAAGAGGAAATCAACTGTAACACAATAATAGTGGGGGACTTTAACACCTCACTTATACCAATGCACAGATCATCCAAAATGAAAATAAATAAGGAAACAGAAGCTTTAAAGGACACGATAGACCAGATAGATTTAATTGAAATTTATAGGACATTCCATCCAGAAACAGATTACAATTTTTTCTCAAGTGCACACGGAACATTCTCCAGGATAAATCACATCTTGGGTCACAAATCAAGCCACAGTAAATTTAAGAAAATTGAAATCATATCAAGCAGCTTTTCTGACCACAACGCTATGAGATTAGAAATGAACTACAGAGAAAAAAACGTAAAAAACACAAACACATGGAGGCTAAACAATACGTTACTAAATAACAAAGAGATCACTGAAGAAATCAAAGAGGAAATCGAAAAACACCTAGAGAAAAATGACAATACAAACACGACAATCCAAAACCTATGGGATGCAACAAAAGCATTTCTAAGAGGGAAGTTTATAGCTATACAAGCCTACCTCAAGAAACAAGAAAAATCTCAGATAAACTATCTAACCTTACACCTAAAGGAACTAGAGAAAGAAGAACAAACAAAACCCAAAGTTAGCAGAAGAAAAGAAATCATAAAGATCAGAGCAGAAATAAATGAAATAGAAACAAAGAAAACAATAGCAAGGACCAATAAAACTAAAAGCTGGTTCTTTGAGAAGATAAAGAAAATCGATAAATCATTAGCCAGACTCATCATGAAAAAGAGGGAGAGGACTCAAATCAGTAAAAGTAGAAATGAAAAAGGAAGTTACAACAGACACCACAGAAATACAAAGCATCCTAAGAGACTACTACAAGCAACTCTATGCCAATAAAATGGACAACCTGGAAGAAATGGACAAATTCTTAGAAAGGTATAACCTTCCAAGACTGAACCAGGAAGAAATAGAAAACACGAACAGACCAATCACAAGTAATGAAATTGAAACTATGATTAAAAATCTTCCAACAAAGAAAAGTCCAGGACCAGATGGCTTCACAGGTGAATTCTATCAAACATTTAGAGAAGAGCTAACACCCATCCTTCTCAAACTCTTCCAAAAAATTGGGGAGGAAGGAACACTCCCAAACTCATTCTATAAGGCCACCATCACCCTGACACAAAAACCAAATAAAGATACTACAAAAAAAGAAAATTACAGACCAATATCACTGATGAATATAGAGGCAAAATTCCTCAACAAAATACTAGCAAACAGAATCCAACAACACATTAAAAGGACCATACACCATGATCAAGTGGGATTTATCCCAGGGATGTAAGGATTCTTCAATATACATAAATCAATCAACATGATAAACCATATTAACACACTGGAGAATAAAACCATATGATCATCTCAATAGATACAGAAAAAGCTTTTGACAAAATTCAACACCGATTTATGATAAAAACTCTCCGGAAAGTGGGCATAGAGGGAACTTACCCCAACATAAGAAAGGCCATATATGACAAAACCCACAGCAAACATCATTCTCAATGGTGAAAAACTGAAAGTATGTCCTCTAAGATCAGGAACAAGACAAGGATGTCCACTCTCACCACTATTATTCAACATAGTTTTGGAAGTCTTAGCCATGGCAATCAGAGAAGAAAAAGAAATAAAAGGAATACAAATTGGAAAAGAAGAAGTAAAACTGTCACCGTTTGCAGATGACATGATACTATACATAGAGAATCCTAAAGATGCTACCAGAAAATTACTAGAGCTAATCAATGAATTTGGTAAAGGTGCAGGATACAAAATTAATGCACAGAAATCACTTGCATTCCTATACACTAATGATGAAAAATCTGCAAGTGAAATTAAGGAAATACTCCCATTTACCATTGCAACAAAAAGAATAAAATACCTAGGAATAAACCTAGATAGGGAGACAAAAGACATGTATGCGGAAAACTATAAGACACGGATGAAAGAAATTAAAGATGATACAAACAGATATACCATGTTCTTGGATTGGAAGAATCAATATTGTGAAAATGACTATACTACCCAAAGCAATCTACAGATTCAACGCAATCCCTATCAAACTACCACTGGCATTTTCCACAGAACTAGAACAGAAAATTGCACAATTTGTATGGAAACACAAAAGACCCCGAACAGCCAAAGCAATCTTGAGAAAGAAAAACAGAGCTGAAGGAATCAGACTCCCTGACTTCAGACTATACTACAAAGCTGCAGTAATCAAGGCAATATGGTACTGGCACAAAAACAGAAACATAGATCAATGGAACAAGATAGAAAGCCCAGAGATAAACCCACTCACCTATGGTCAACTAATCTACGACAAAGGAGGCAAGGATATGCAATGGAGAAAAGACAGTCTCTTCAATAAGTGATGCTGGGAAAACTGGACAGCTACATGTAAATGAATGAAACTAGAACACTCCCTAACACCATACACAAAAATAAACTCAGAATGGATTAGAGACCTAAATGTAAGACCGGACACTCTAAAACTCTTAGAGAAAAACATAGGAAGAACACTCTTTGACATAAATCACAGCAAGATCTTTTTTGATCCACCTCCTAGAGTAATGGAAATAAAAACAAAAATAAACAAATGGGAAACTTCAAAGCTTTTGCACAACAAAGGAAACCATAAACAAGACGAAAAGACAATCCTCAGAATGGGAGAAAATATTTGCAAACGAATCAACGGATAAAGGATTAATCTCCAAAATATGTAAACAGCTCATGCAGCTCAATATTAAAAAAACAAATAACCCAATCCAAAAATAGGCAGTAGACATTTCTCCAAAGAAGAGGTACAGATGGTCAAGAAACACATGAAAAGCTGCTCAACATCACTAATTATTAAAGAAATGCAAATCAAAACTACAATGAGGTATCACCTCACACCAGTTAGAATGGGCATCATCAGAAAATCTACAAACAAAAAATGCTGGAGAGGGCGTGGAGAATAGGGAACCCTCTTGCACTGTTGGTGGGAATGTAAATTTATACAGCCACTATGGAGAACAGTATGAAGGTTCCTTAAAAAACTAAAAATAGAATTACCACATGATCCAGCAATCCCACTACTGGGCATATACCCAGAGAAAACCATAATTCAAAAAGACACATGCACCCCAATGTTCACTGCAGCACTATTTACAATAGACCGGTCATGGAAGCAACCTACATGTCCATTGACAGACGAATAGATAAAGAAGATGTGGTACACATATACAATGGAATATTACTCAGACATAAAAAGGAACGAAATTGGGTCATTTGTAGAGACATGGATGGATCTAGAGACTGTTGTACAGAGTGAAGTAAGTCAGAAAGAGAAAAACAAATATTGTATGTTAGCACATATATGTGGAACCTAGAAAAATGGTACAGATGAACCGGTTTGCAAGGAAGAAATCGAGACACAGATGTAGAGAACAGACGTATGGACACCAAGGGGGGAAAGCGGCGGAGGTGGTGGTGGTGTGATGAATTGAGTGATTGGGATTGACATGTATACACTGATGTGTATAAAATTGATGACTAATAAGGACCTGCTGTATAAAAAAATAAATAAAATAAAATTCAAAAATTAAAAATAACAAAACACACAATGAGTGCATTTAGGGTTGTGAATTCTTTCTAAGACTTACTTTGGTTGCATCTCATGAGTTTGAATTTGTAGTGATCTCATTATCTTTATTTTCTAAATTTCCAATATTTGGCTTATTGGATTTTTTTGCATTTGCTATTTCTACTCCAAATTAGAGGGTATAGATGGAGTTTTACAAGAATACACACTATTTAATTTCCACATTAACTCATTAATTTTTAGCAAGAGGTGTCTCCCACCAGACAAACTATTCCTAACAGACATTCCCCAAAGTCTGTGACATGCACCTTTAAAGTCCGATAGTTTTCTGATCATTTTATTTAGTACTGGGAGAGAGGGTCTGAAGCCTATAAGCAAATCACCATGGTTTCCAAGACTGCTCCTTAGAGGCAACTTTGAACTGTGCCCAATTTGTTTTGACATTGCAACTAGACTGCTCATTCTTCAGGTTTCAATCCAACCCTCCCTTCCTTGGGGAGACCTTTCGCATTACTCCCTATGAGGCTCTGTTTCTCCCAACAGTCCCTTCCTTGCACCCTGAATATCTTTTAAAATAATCTTCTTTCCCCTCTAGAGTGTAAGATCCATGAGATCTAGTACTGCATCTGCCTAGTTTGCTACCACATCTCCAGGGCATAGCCTGACACATTGTTGTTAGTGGGCTCTTAGTAAGTATTTGTTATCTGAATCCTGGAGGGCAGGGATCTTGCCATCTCTTGTCTCATTTCCCTCCGTGCAGTTCTAGATGCAGAGCAGATGCCCAATAAATACCACATTTCAGAAAAGTACATGGAATTGATTAGTTTTCCATTTTCCAGTTACTCTAATCTGTTCCAGGGATCCTCAGAAACTGAATTTTTATTTTATTATCTTTAGACTCTATAACTCAACAGCTGGAAAAAAAAAAACAAAAAACTAAAGGTTATTTGACCTCAAACTCTGACAGTAACATGTTGATGCTAATTCAGGCATATAAATAAAAATTTTTAATTCCAAGAAAATTGATCTTCCTTGTTTCCTTGAGTTTGCCTTAATTGTCATAAATATCTTTTTTTTAAGAGTTCTTCTTTATATCTAAACTTACTCCTGTTTGTCTCAATGTCACGAATTTGGTCCTTGATTTCCCCCTAGGTATTTTTAGCTATTTCTGGTATAATTACTTCCTGGCCAAGGTTGTGTCTGTCTGACAGACAGAGAGACAGAGAGACAGAAAGACAGACAGTATGCCCACCTTTAAACTCAAGGAACTCCCTCTTTTTCCCTTGGAAACCTAGAGGCAGATCTTGCAAACAGAATTCTTTGCAAAGGCCATGGGATCAAAGACAGAAACTGCACTACAAAATTGTCTCTTGAAGCCATATCATCTTTCCCCTGGAACTTGCAAAGGCCAAGTAGACAATTGCCTTCATGGCAGGAAAAATTTCTGACTGACTTCCTTACCTCCAATTCTCTTTTTCCCACAGGTCAAATTCAAGCTCACCATTTTATCTAAGGCACTGATTTACAGCTCTGAAGACTCCTGTCGTATCAGACATGATAACTGTCATGGCACAGTGAGCCACCGTCAGCCTCCAACACCTGAGCTTGGATTAGTGATGTTTTGAGTACATGATACTTAGGACTGATAAGTTTTTGGGTTTTTTTTTTTTGTGGTACGCAGGCCTCTCACTGTTGTGGCCTCTCCCATTGCGGAGCACAGGCTCCGGACGTGCAGGCCCAGCGGGTCCAGCCACTCCGTGGCATGTGGGATCCAGCCACTCCGTGGCATGTGGGATCCTCCCAGACCGGGGCACGAACCCGCGTCCCCCGCATCAGCAGGCGAACTCTCAACCACTGCGCCACCAGGGAAGCCCCAGGACTGATAAGTTTTGAATGGGAAGAAACATCAGAAAATACCTGGAGCTTAGGATACTCCACTTTAAGGTAGGGCAGGGGGAGACCGACCTAGGTCATCATAAATTATAAGGAAATCAAGTTTTTTGGAACTAAAATGGGGTTCCAAGCAGAGTAAGAGCAGTCAAAGTTGAGACAGAAGGGCCTGGATAAGTCAGCATCTATGAGTGGAAGTTACAAGGAATGACTTCCCACACTCCTAAGGACAAATGCCTTACACAGGGGTAGCTTTCCAAAAGTATATTAAGACATTTCATAAGGTGATGCCTTCCTAGTCCTTGGAGGCCTAGTGACCTAGTGATGGTTCTGTCCTGGAGAGGCCGGCATTAGCTTTGAAAGAGGATGATGCTCTGTGAGGTTCCTCTGACCCAGTATTGTAGAATGACCGTTCACGGTGGCCCAGACTACAGGGTAAGAATACATCCATTTCTCTATCACTCACCTAAACAGAAGGCTTTCAACGGAATCTTTTAAAGTATGTAGTGGTTGAGGATATGGGGATGGGGAAGGGTAAACTGTGACAAAGCGAGAGAGAGGCATGGACATAAAAAAATAAATAAATAAAAATAAATAAATAAAGTATGTAGTGGCCATCCATCAGTCTCTCTCCTAGTACCCATGTCCCCTGTGTCCTTTCCCAACAGCCCATAATTTCCATTGTTTTCCTTAAATTATTACATAATTTTCCTTATGGTTCTGATGAAGTCAAATCCATCCCCAGCTCCAGGGATGGAACATGTGACTCTGCTTGAGATTATCAGGATATTCCATTGCCCAAACCAGCACAATGGTTTTAATGATTCAAACTGACTTTGGTTCCTCCAATCAAGTGAGAGAAGAAGCACGCTGCCCTGGGAACTGTTGGCAGTCAAGTCATCTTGTGATCGTGAGATGAAGCCAAACCTACAGAAGGCAAGGGCTAGAGCTTGGTGATGTCGTTGAGCTGCCAGATCAATCAAGACTGTGTTGAGTCTGTCCAATCTCTGAACATTTGTGAACCAATCAATCAGTTAACCAGCAAATTCCTTTCCTTGGATAAGCCAAGTTGAGTTGGGTTTCTCTCCCTTGCAACTGCACATACTCTATCTGATGAGCATTTCTCTGGTTCCAGGCTCCCATACTAAATCAGTAAATGATTCCTTGACATTTATTCCAGGGTTTGACCAGGATCCTCCCCTCTCCTGAGACCTGGGGTATGAGCTCTCCCTGGTGGTGGCAGGGACCATTCTTTGCACCAAAAAATCCTCCTCTGGGTGGGAGGGAGCCTGGAAATGCAGGCCCAGCATCCGGGAACCAACCTTGTGCTCCTCCCACCGACTCATCTGGCCACCAGCAACCCTGTCATTTCCCTGCCACTGGGCTGGCTCAGACAAAGCTCTAGTTGAAGAGATTACAGACAGATGCTCTGGCACAAATCAGAGACCCCGTGGAAGGAAAGCAGTCAGGTTTTCTCTTAAGCGACAGCCATCATTTTCAGCAGGCAGGGTAATTACAGGTTTGCCCTTCCCAGTGCAAGCTATCTGAAGGTAAAACAATGGTGAGCAGCGTGTGCCTGCTTCAAACAACGGAGGGGAGAGGCGGGAACAGAAGGATTCCATCTCTTTTAATTTATTTTAATAAAGCAGGGGTTTTCCAAAAGGCCAAAGGGTCTCATTTGCCACAATGTGGTTGAGATCTGCCAACAGCTTCCCTATACCTCCTCTTTCCCCATAATTCAATCGGAGCCACAGATGGAAGCACTCAGCCAGCATCTTCCTTTTCTTGGCCCTTTCTGAATCCTTCCTCTCTCACTGCCTCAGCTGGAGAGGAAAGCTCTCACCCTTTAAAAGCAAGCCTTCTCATTCTTGCTTTGCTCCACACCCCTGAGCTCCCGTGAGGCTCACCTCCCTCCAGGTCCTTCCCTGGCCAACACCTGCCCTACAGCCCCTTCTGGATATTCAGAAACAGTGGGACCTCTATATTTGCCTTTATTTTTACTGCACTCACCTGGCCCTCCAGCTGAGCAGACAGTCCCATGAGGGCCATGCCCTGGTCTTCTCTTCTCCGGAGACCCAGGGGCTATCCCAGCAGCTGGTGGATATGTAAGAGGGAGTGAGCAGCCTCTGAGTTATATCTGAGGAAGATATGTTCTTAGAATGACCAGAAAAAGAAGACAGAACAATCCTGAACAGACTAAGAGACTACCATTGCCATGCTTTCCAGCCAGTAATAAAACTCCCCCTTCTGAGCTCTGAAACACGCTCACCACCCCAGGTGCTGACCCCCAGACCAGCCCCACCCTCCCCCTTGGTCCCAGCCAATGCTCCAGACGTCTGGAACTTTCTTCAAGAGATTTCTTCTCCTATTCTTTCACCACAAGTTGCCTCCAAATTTCAAAGCCCAGAAACACAAATACCACCTTATCAGCTTTTCCTGAAGAGCAGAAATAGCAAGAATTTAGTAAAAGCAATATGCCTCTGGGAGGGGATTTGGGACCATTTCTAGCAAATGGATGGTTCATTTTTCTACCTGGGGCTGTGGAAAATGAGTTCCCAAGTAAGCCAATCTCTGTTGTCACTTGGAGGCAGGGTCCTTCACCTTGCTCCCCTCATCACCAGAGAAGCGGGCAGCCCTGCCCCTCCTTTCTTCTGTCGGCGCTCTCCCTAAGATTTCTTACTCCCTCCAGACAACTGCAGGGAGAGGTGCAGCCCACAGAGGCTGTGCAGCTCCCTCCCCTCTTTGGACTGTGAGTGCATGTCCTGGGGATGGCCTCTCTGCAGGCTGTGCCTCCTGACTCCAGGCCAGCGACCTTCTCCATACCCAGCAGCCCTCTTGCCCGCTCCCTCATATGCGCCTGCTGCTTGTTTGGGGCTGAGAATGTTGACAACTGATCTCCTTCATGAAGACCTCTCTTCCTTCCAGTGCCTTCCTCCATAAAATGCTGGGCCATGTTCTAGAACCTGGCAGTGTGTGCAGGCTTGATTGGATTTGAGGAAAGGAGCTTCCCTTCTCCAGGGCTGCATCCAGAGCCACCCTCTCTAGCCGCCACCCATCTCTCGTCTCAGTCCTCCTTCCTCATCCTCTCTCCCCTGAACTGATGTGAAGGACCTTCTCTAGAAGGACCTTGAGCTGGAGGTACCCCCCCAGCAGGCTGCCATGCCTGCCTCTCCCCATTCATGGATCCTGGACCATTGCCTTGGACTTTGGCTGAAATGTCTATCTCTGAAGATCTCAGACACCCAGCTTGTTTCCCACCATCTTCCATATGGGCAGGAAATACCACCATGAGCCATCCAAACTGGACCCATTTTGAAGAATCAAAAGGAGGGTCCAAGTAAGTGTCACTGCACAACCTAGTTTTGAGAAGCATCCTGCTATGAAGGGGTCAAGTCCTGGCATAATGCTGCATAGGCCTTTCTGAGGCAACCAAAGACCTAGAGCAGATACTACGTAAAAACAATGGGCCATCACAGAGAGGGAGTCTGGGTGCTAGAGATTTCAGACACTTGAAATTCATCTATCCTAGGCATTTCTTCCTCTGTGCTTAAACACACTCGTGCTAGAGAGGAAATTGAGTCCATATGCATGGATTCTTTTAAACCTCAAGCAGCCACATGTTTTCTGGATCCGTTTAATTGTCCATGAAACCCCAGAGTCGTCTGCAACATGGAGGGCACCCAGAGGAACCCCATCTCTATCATTGCCACAGACCACACCCTGCCAGAGGCAGCCACATCCCTGGGCACTGTGGGTGGCTGGGCAGAGGGGGCTGCGCCAGGACCTACTGTTAGCATTGTCAGTTCACATGTGTATCCTGCTGACAACTGGTCCAGAATGGGAAGGGCAATCACAGGCTGCCCTGACTTCTTCCAGACTTTGTTTCTGAAGGCAAGACTACTGTAAATGTCTGGACTAAGATTCTGAAGACCTGGTGTTGTTCCAGCTGTGAGAGGTCAGACAAGCCACTCAACCCCCCTAATCTCAGCTTCTTCCTCCCTCAAACAGGGCTAATGACACCCGCCTCATCCACTTCTGCAGCATGTTGAAATGAGGATTAGGAAAGGGAGAAGAGACACTTCTATCCACACTCAAGCCTTACTTTCCTTCGCCTTAAGTCCTGTAGTGGAGAGAGCAGGACTTGGTTTGGGGTACAGGAACCACCAGCAGTGTGCATTCATTGCCCTGCAGTTTACACACTGTTTTCATCTGGATTATCTGGATTACTTTTTACAACACTCAAGGGAAGACAGGTGTTATTATGACGCCCATCGAGGACACCCCCAAGTCCCATGGAGACGCGGCGATTTGTTCGGGACCCTACATCCCATGAAGTATCAAGGCTGCCCCCAAAGCCAGCCCTGTAGCCCTAGCCTTTCCACTTTACCACTGGGTTTCTCTGTCAGTCAGCACAACACAAAGCCCTCCTCAGAGATAGTTGATGCTCGGGTGGTGCTGGTGATGGTACCTCTGCCACAGCAGCTCAGTCGCCCACCCCCTCTCACTGTTGCAGACCATGCTGTGGTCCAGAGCTGTGCTCCCATCACTTCTAGGAAGGCATGAGCAGTCCACCTGAGGTTTTGAGATCACCTCAGATCTTGGCTTTAATGGAAGCAGGTGTCTGGTCCAGTGATGGGGGTCCCTCAGGCCAGCCCATTACCAGCCTATGATCAGCAGGCTGATGTGAGCCAGGCCTTTACTGTAAGGGTCACATATGACAAATGCCATGCACTAACCACAGAAACACATATTTAAGCAAAAACTCATGGGCTTAACCAGACAAGTAGTAGGGACATCAGGTCTGACTTGATTCGGGACTGAAAAAAAGCCACTAGTTCTAACTCTCTTATCATGTCCCTCGTTATCACAAGATGCCTGTAGTTTCTTCCACTTCTGCATGCACTGATTCACATCTCAAAGAAAGAGCATCTGCTTTTCCCCTGGAAGCCCCGACACAGACCCTACTTGTCCACTTGAGTCAAGTGACTATCTTGAACCAATCCATGTGCTCTGGGGGGGAGTGTGCTGAGGTGATTGGCTTCAGCTTAAGTCACGTACTCCATCTGTGGGTGGGACCAGACTGAGGGAGGATCAAACCATTCAAGCATATGGGCTGAGAGTGACAGAGGGAGAGTTCTCCAAGGGAAATTAAGATGTGATAACTAACAGACAAGCAAATGAAGCCAGGCATCCGAAAACCCAAATATCCACCTGAGGCACAAGGGAAATCTCATTCTTTCTCTAATGCAGTAGTTGGTGAACTTGTCCTGCAAATGGCCAGAGAGAAAATATTTTAGTCTTTGCCGGCCATAAGGTCTCTGTCGAAACTACTCAACTCTGCCATGGTGCTGTGGAATCAGCTAGACAACACATAGATGGATGAGTGTGGCTGTGTTCCAACAGAACTTAATATTTAGGGACACTAAAATTTGAATGTTGTATAATTTTCACGTGTCACAAAATATTATTCTCCTTTTGAGTTTTTCAACCTTTTAAAAAATTTAAAAACTATTCTTCACGGGCTTCCCTGGTGGCGCAGTGGTTGAGAGTCCGCCTGCCAATGCAGGGGACACGGGTTCGTGCCCCGGTCCGGGAAGATCCCACATGCCGCAGAGCAGCTGGGTCCGTGAGCCATGGCCGCTGAGCCTGCGCGTCCGAAGCCTGTGCTCCGCAACGGGAGAGGCCACAACAGTGAGAGGCCCGCATACCACCCAAAAAAAAAAAAAAAGTCATGAGGTCCAGGTAAAATCCTGCATCTAGGGAGCACGAATAAGACAGAACTTGAAGAAATCATTGGAACAAAGTGAAAGTTAGCAATTTACCTATATCCTCTCCCACACTAATTTACACAGAGAAGTCTATTAATCATTCTGTGTGCAGAAAGGAAATCGCATTCTCAGCATAAACATAAATTATCAGCCTAAAACTCAAATTCCTTCCAAGGGATGGGGCAGGCTAAAAGTTTTGAATAGCTCAAATAGAACAAATGGATGAGAGGAGATAATGCATCTTTTGAAATACAAACCTGAAAAGATGCTATGCTCAATTACACTGACAAAAGATTTGGGATCCAGCAATATCCTCCGTGGAATTCGGCAGCTAAACAGGAACGCTAAATCACAGACTCTAACTTAAGCAAGAGTAATCTCGCATAAGCCACATTACATGCGCCTCCACTGGGAGTTTGAATCTGCTCTGATGTTTACAAAATGCTTTTCTCCATCTCTGTTGGAAGGTGAGCTTGTCTGCTAAGACCCTTGCACCTCCAAGTTCCCAAAATGAGACTGGGGTGCTTTGGAAAGAAAACAGAGTCAAGGAGGGTCATGAGGAGGACGGAGGTGTTAAAGGGTGGAGTCAGGACTCTTCAGAGAGAGGAGTTTCAGTTCCAAGTAGCAGTGATGGAGAAAGAAGATGCCGGGAAGGAAAATGAGGGGATTTGGTGACCAGGAAGAGAAAGAACTGGCATGTGGCTGGAGGTCCACGGTGTCACCCTAGGCACAGGCGAGGAGAACCATGACGCTGCCACCCCCCACCTGACCCCTGCTCTCAGCTCCTGAAGTTAGAACAGGCCCTGTGAATCTCTAACTCGTCCTCCCCAGCCAGCCTCTGGGTCCCAGAAGGGGAAGGGATGACCTCACGTGCTTCCCCACCGTCTGCAGTGCAGCTGCTGCATGGTAGGTATTCGTTTAACACCCAAGCAGCAACATCCAGAGACGGGTGTGTGTTAGGTCACCAGAAGAATAGAAAAGAAAGGTTAGACCTTGGAAAACAAGAGCGGCCACATGTTTCCAGAAGGCAGGCTGAGAGTCTACGTGATTTATTGGTCGCTGCCATGACAAGTGTGAAAGGCCAACCCTCGGAATTTGTACCTCAGGTATCCTGAGAGGGAGACAGATGAGTTAAAGGAAAGAAAAAAAGGTGTGGGGCGGACTCTAGAGAAACAACCGTGATCTGTGCAGCGTCCAAGGGCAAAATCGGGACTTACAGATGAAAGGCACGGGGAGGCTGGTTTGAGCAGCAGGTGGGGTGTTCTGGAGTGTCAGGGGCGACATGTGGATGATGGAGCTTCCCGCCATGGAAGCTGGTTGTACAGCAGTAAGAGAATTGTCCCCAAAAATATTACCTGGGAAGCAGTTAAACTAAAGGTCTAAATTACTTTCACCTTTAGCCATTTTGCCATCTCCAGATTTGAAGGAAGTGAGAAACGGAGCCAGGAGGCAGAGAGAGATGCTTAGGCTTCATGGCTGCTTGAGCTGGATTGGAGAATAAGCCTTGACCTTCAGCTGAAGTTGGACTTCCTCATTCTCCCCCAGCTCCAGCCCGGACTTAGGGCCCAGGTGTGGGGCAGACAGATACGCAGCCAGCGGCAATGGTGGTAGTGACCTGCCCTACATGCCATGGGACACAGGGCCCAGGAACCTCAGGGACGAGCTTCTTCCTGCTTCCGGAAGGCAGGTAGGTCATGCCTGGGTGTACTCTCCACTGGGTCACACAAGGAGAAGTATCTGACTTTCAGAGACATCCCGTGGGAGGGCAGTCAGACAGCCCTGGAAAGGGCACTGGGAACTTGGGGGACCGGAGGGGTGCTGGCCTTCCATCCAACATGAACTTCGGGGGCACCGCAGGAAACCGGACCCGTGCTTTCGGGAGGCCTGGTCCTTGGGGTTTCCGGGGAAGGTGCTAGCCTCTAGGTCCTGGAACAGAGGACACATGACAAACAGCTCTTCAGCCATCTGCTGAGGAAATACCAGGGTAAATTAAAACGAGAGTGGATTTGTGACTTCTGTCTTTTCCAAAAAGATAGTGTTGGCAGGTTTATGAGAAAACCATTCCCAAACACCTTGAATTTATATGGCACGCTTATTTCAAAAGCTCTTCCACATCTGTTAGCTCTTTGAAGCCCCTGGAGGCAGGTAGGGCAGGGGGAGAGCTGGGTGGGGGAACGAGCCCCAGAGAGCTTGGACCTCGGGGACCCCTGGGGAGAGGCTGGAGTGGCCCGTGGTGCCCTGACCCTCCACACAGGCCCAAAGGGCTTCTCCTCCTCCCAGAGCTCTGGCTCAGGGCCACATGTCATAAGGCTGGAAGCAAAGTGACCACTTAAGAGCTGGGCGGCCAAGTGCACGTCAGCCCTGGGAGCGCCCCTTTCTCACACATGCCGCCCTGCACCCCTGAAAATTAGCCAAGTCTTGGAGGTAAAGGAATAATGGCTCTTCAGACAAACAAACAGAGGCTGATTGACAAGGAGGCCCCTCATAATCAGTGCTGCAGTAAACTATACTAATTATGGTGTCAATTGGTAACATTATAAAGGTTGAAGCTACATAATGAAAAAACAGCATACACACAGGCAGAGCGAGTTCAGCAAATGTAATTACAGGGTGACATTATTGGCAAATAGTATTTTATGAGGGATTAAGAGGGATGTGACATAAACACATTCCTAAACTTACGAGCTGCTCAGGGGTGGGAGGACCTGAAACTGGCCAAAGGTTCACCCCCGGCCACTACAATTTAGTTAGCTGAGCGCTTCAGGGAGCCCCTGAGGTCTTCTGGGCATCCCCCAAAAGAGATGTTGTTAGGCAGGGATCACCGCTCTCATGCTCTAATTCCTTGTAGGCTACACAATATCCTTGCTCCTGGCCTGTCCCAAGCTCTTTAGTCCTCAAATCCTAAGATCTACGACTGTCCAAGCCGGAAGGCACCATAGATGCTTTACAGCAAGTGTGCTGTGGGATGAGCGCCTGCCCATCCATTGTAACAATATTATCCATGTTCAACATTATCCATGGAGCTCAAGCCAAGATCTCTGTTGTCCCTGTGTTCCCATTCTATGGAAAACCAAAGAAAACTAATAAAGCAAATCAATAAGGCTATTCCAGATTCAGAATGATACCAGGTGCTCTGATAAAAACTGAATGGAGTGATGTGATAACAGGTGGATGGGAGGGAGTGGAGAGACAGGCTTCCTCCTAGATGGAAGGTCTAGGAGGGCTTCTTGAGGACAGGACACATGACCTCAGTCCTAGGAGCTGAGACCCATAGAAGGAGAGGAAAACTGATCTTCCAAAGATGCCAGCTCCTTACTGGCAGAAAAAGGGAGGAACGCAGGTGCCCTCACTCGAAGCCCGGGGTCTTTCTGTTGCGTCAGGCACTCCCAGCCAGGATGTGGGCCAGAATGGGAAGGGACACCGTCAGCCCTAAGGATCTGTGGGGACGCTGTGTTCTGAAGATTGAAGGGGCATGAGGGATCACGTAATTCAAAGTCCCTAAAACACTGGAGAATCACATGTGCTGCGTGTGTGATAAAGGAGCTTCCCCCCAGCTCTGGTTGTCTATTGCTACACAGCAAACCACCCCAAACTGAACAGCAATATCTCTTTATTTTTCCTATTTCTATGTGTTAACTAGACAGTTCCAGCTCCCAGTCTCTTCTGTGGTTACAGTCAGGTGATGGGGCTGGAGTCATCCAAAGGTCTCTTCACTCATGTGACTGGTGCCTGGGCCAGAATGACTGGAGAGTTGGGAGCTGGCTAGGCACCCCTCCCTGTGCCCCCCCCCCCACACAGCTAGGTTGGGCTTCCTCACAGCATGACAGTCTCAGGACATGAGGGCTTCTTCCATGGATCCTGGCTTCCTCCAGGGTAAGTGTTATAAATGGACTAGGCAGCAGCTACAAGTTTCTCAGGACCTAGCAATGAAGAGACAGAGCATCCTTTCTGCCACACTCTATTGATGAAGAAAGTCACTAAAGCCATCCCAGACTCAAGGAGAGGGAAATTAGACTCCAGCTTTCAATGGGAGGAATAGCAAAGAATTTGTAGCAGTCTTTAATCTACCATACACCCTCTGCATTAAAAATACACAGCCTCTATTAAAGTCCTGCTTAGCCTCTTGACAACTTAATAAACGTGTCATTCACACTCAGATTGCCTTCACTTTCCCCCAATTATTCAAAGAATTAGTCTATATTTATTGAGGGCCTTCCAAGTAAAAATGCATCACGCTGGTACCATGTGCCATACACCATACACAATGTACAACGTACTGTGCTTTTTTTGCAGGAGCTTACACTCTAGATAAAGTGCCACATACTTCAATTTGTAATAGCTGAACTTATTTTTAAAGTGAAATTTGACATAGAGGTCCAGTATATCAAACAGATCAAGGTGGGACTATTTTGGGTGAGGTGAGAGCCACAGGGCACCTCTGATGAAGCCTGTGCTCAGAGAATCACAATGTGTGTGCCATTGCTAGAGATGGTGAAAGGAAATTAGGGAGTGAAACGTCTCTTCTCCATATAAGAAGCTTTCCTGATGAAAACATATGGACCCAGCCTTACGGGAGAGCTTGTGTGTGTGTGTGTGTGTGTGTGTGTGTGTGTGTATATATATATTCATTTTTTAATTTTTTAAAATTGTAAATCTATGCCAAACTGGCTTAAACAGAAAGAACACAAGAACAAGTAAGTCCTAGGGTGTCTTGTTTCAGGTAGGGCTGGATCCAGGGGCTCATGCAACATCATATACTACTTAACATGTAATATACTAACTAACACAGGACTGGGTCTCTCCAGTCATCATCTGTTCTAGCTTCACTCTCAGGGACACCTTCTCTATGTCTTTGGGAGGACAAGGTGGCCACCAACAGTTCCAGCCTTACTTCTACTGTTGGGCACTTTCCTCAGGCTATTTCCACTAATTCCAGCTCTGATTGGCCTCGCCTGGGTTCTGTGCTTAAACCCACACAATCTGAACGGTCAGTGGATGATGTCCTGCTCTGACTGTTGAAGTTTAAGGCGACATATGCATGCTTGAGCCACAAGTGAGCTGGGGAGGTCACTGGTACTGAGAGTGAAGGAATAAGAATTAGATTCTCTTGCCAGTAGAAGGCAGCCAGGTAGCTGGGCAGGCAAACACACCTGCACAGAAAGGGACAGCAAAGAACTAAGAGGCAGGAGGGCAAGAGGCCAGGTCTGGAAGAGCTGGGCATTCCCTGGTCCCTCCCCACAAGGTGAGAGGAGTGGTCAGCTCTCTTGACCCTATGTCTCTGGGAGGAGGTTTAAAATCAGTGATCAGGACCCCACTTTGGACCCTGGCTCTGGCTCTGCTCTCAGCTCTGTGCCGGGCACCAAGAAGTCCTCTGAGCTTGGGGAATACCCAGAAATGTTCCAGAAAGCCTTTCAGCAGGTGCTTTGGCCTGAAATGCAGCCAGGGACAGGGAAACACAAGTGCCATACAGTATCATGAAACATTGCCATTAAGTTTAATGCCTTTGTAACAAAGAATGCCACATTTATTATCACAAATAAATCCGTGGATTTAACACCCATCATGCTTTAGACTTTATTTTTCCATATAAAATAAATATGGCTAGAGTATAAGATTATGACTGCACCATTATTTTCTAAAACTATTTAATTTAAGCTCAGTCTAACTGCCTCATGCTCTGAACCTGGGCACCCTATCCTGGGGGAATGCTCGCCCCACTGAGTGCAGCAGACAACAAGGTTTCCTGAGTGCTGCACAGGAAACGTCTGGGTTTCATCACTGTTTAACGAATTGTTGCACTCTTTATAGGATAAACAATAAATTGCACATGATTTATCATATTACCCAATAAATCATGTGACAAATCATTAGGCAGAGTGATAAAATCAAGTGTCTTAGAAATATGTTAATCTATGATGCCAATGTGTAAACTAAACAGTTGCTTAAAAACCCTATTTACTAATCATTTTTACATAAAGGAAGATTAATGATTATGTAGATTAAATGTGTACTTATCCTATAAACAGCAGACAGCCATGTGCCCAATTGGCCTTCTCTTTCTAGCAAAGCCCCCCAAAAGCCTCCCTTTGTAGCACGGTTCCTTCTGCCTCCCTCCTCCCTGAATGCGCCTTGATGGGGAAAGGACGCTGAAGAAGCGAGGGCCAGAGAAAGAAGTGGTTAATGAAAAGCGTGTCACCGAGGGGCCTGGCGGAGGGGCTGTTCTCACCGTAAATTCTGTAATACGCTAATTAACACTTTCATTAGGGCTCAGAGACAGGTTCCAATGCTGCTTACTTCTCCAGCCTGCCTTCGACCCGGCGCTTTTTCTCGTTGGTGACAACTATGTTTATAGCTTATCTGCCCATCGAGCTGGCTGGCACATCGAATTACCCTCAAGAGCACACGGGCATCATGTCACATTTACGTACCCGATATCATACGTGACGAGCTGTGCCACCGCCAAGGCCTTGAATGCACGTCCTGCAGACGGCCAGCCCACGGAATGCATAGGCAGATATTAAGCTAAATCTTTTTGGAGTCAAGCTTGTTTCACATCAGTTACACAAACATATTGGTTCCTTTAAAAGAACAAATGCTTTGTGAGTAAGGGAAGGACTCCAGGACTCAAACCTGAGAAATCATTCCACGCATCAACTCAGCCCTTCTTTCCTAAGGTTGTTTCTTAGGGGAAGAAGGGGAGAGGTCATTTGGCTTCTAGAATATGAGTTTTGAACCACATTCATTATAAACTATGGACTTTACCAGGCAGTGTAAAGGGAGAGAAAGGGAAGGCCCTGGAGAGGGTAACTAGGAAGACAATGCGAATATCAGAGAAGATATTCGTTTTCCTCTCTTGCATGAAAACGCTGCTAATCTTCTCAAGAGTCCCTCCGATTTTGGATTTCCTCAGTATTACAAATCAAACCCTGAAGCTGATCTTGCAGTGCAGAGAGAACTGAAGCCATCTCAGACGTATTCGAAGACTCCCCTTCTATTTTACATGAAGCCCATGTTAAATTGCTTGAGGAAATGCTAATAGCCAAGGTTTGGGAACCATCATTCCTGGTACCTTGCGAAGTGGCTGTTGAGAGATTGGGAAAATGTTGGGAGATAAGCAGGGTGTCAAGGATTACACCGCATTATCATTCTCCAGAAAAGCTCTAAAGAATGAAACGGATACATTTTACTGACTTCAATTTCCGTGACCTACTGGGAAAATATTGCCTCCAAGGCAGAAATCCAAGAAATGAGTTTTCACTCCTGGTCTTTAGCCCTTCCCAAGAGACAGGACATTAGGAGTTCAGAGAGGAATGTCGTAGGAGTTCCAAGTCCCTGTATAACCCCAGGTGCCTGGCTTCTCCCCCATGCTGCCCCTGAGAAGCCTCTGTGGCAAAGTGGAGACAACTTTTAGAGGAACTGATCCCAACTGCCAAGATAAAACAAGAAAAGGTTCAAAGTAATTTATATTTCTAAATGCCCAGAAAAGAAATAGACTAAGTGACAACAAAATTCTCATCCTATTTTCCCTTCTTCTTGTCCAACCCACCTCAAAATCCACCCTGATTCACATTTCAAAATACTGCCTACATCAGTCAGCCTAAGTTGAGTTTTGCTTCAGTGACATAATAGCTCAAAATCTCAGAAGCTTAAAATGAAATTTTATTTCTTGCTCTTGCAATGCCACTGTAGGCCCAGGGAACTCTCTGAAATAGGTATCCTCCCTGTAATGGTGCAGCAAGAGAATCTGCTTTCGTCTCGTGTTACCTCCATAGAATTACATGCTTTCGTAATCACTGAGGAAGAAAGCATGTTCTAGCAAGGACTAATTCTTACATGCTTTCACCAGAATTGACACATCAATTTTTTTTTTTTTTTGCCAGAATTAATCACATGGTCCTTCCTAACTTCAGGGATGAGGAATTATCATTCTCCACATGCCAGAGGTAGGAAAAAAGTAGATATTGGTGAACATTCGTAATGTTGATCTCACAACCCACTTCCCAAAGCACCCTTGTCTGCAGTCACACCTACAAAAGTCAAAAAGCAGAGAGCCCTATTAGTAGGGATCATTTCCCAGTATCTTGCTGCTACAGTCTGGATACTACAGCCTCAGAACTGTGGTAAATATACTCCATTAGGGATGGGAAGATGCACAATTTTGTGCATCTTTTTGTACTGCTCAACTCTGCAAAGAGGCAATGTACTCTAATGATCAAGATTCTGGGGTCAGACAGCTTGCACTTGAATCCCAGCTCTGATACTTATTACCACTATGACCTTGGAAAAGTTAATTTCTCCTTACCTCAGTTTTCTAATCTGCAATGTGGAGCTAGTAATAGTGCTTGACTCATGGGTTTGTGTGAAGATGAATTGCATTAATTCCTATGAAGCCCTGGTACTGAGTGAGTGCTATAGAAATGTTTTCTGTGACTGTGATGCTTTACAGTCTGCAAGGGGTACTCACGACCATTGGCCCACTTGGTCATTATAATTTATCTAAGGAACAAGCTCGCCCCATCTCCTGCATCTTCCTCCCAATCCCAGACAGAGCCCAGAGACAAGAGAAGGATGTTGATTTGTTTAAAGCCTGAAGAAGGACATTAGAAACTAAATTTGGGGAAAACAAATGGCTCTGCATATGAAAATGAGACGATTTTGAAGGAATGTGGCAGAAACAGTCATACCTGCCTAATTGTCCGTATGCCCCCTATGTTTCTCAACCCCCTTGTATATTGAGTGGCCTCATAGCTAACTAAAACCAATGAGTTGTGAGCAGAAGGAACATAGCAACCTCTGGGGCACAAGACTTGGTTGCTGCACTCTCCTCTCCCATCACAAAAACTGGGGAGATCCCATGTTAAGAAGGTGAAGCCTGGATTGCTGAGTTATACCTAGAAGAAGGCCATCCTGAAGACCTACAGTGCAATTGCATTTGTGAGCACTTTTGTTGAGTTAATCCATGATATTTTGGAGCTTTTTGTTACTATAGCATATCCTAGCCTAACCTAATACAAAGGGGGTTTGTTCCTGAAAGAAAACAGCAAAGAACAGAGATGTTCTTCTTCTGGCCAAGCCAACTGGGGTGGCTGGAAGTCTCTTAAGAAAAATAAATAATTTATAAAATGTTTAAGCTGTTTTGCATTGCTTTGATGTTAATGTCCTTTATCTCTCCTTTTCTGTTTATATTTCATTCTGTTTTGTGTTTTATTTTGTAAGTTTTTGCACAGGGACAACAATTAAAGAAACAGACAACTCTGCATTTAACACCAGAAGACAACAGCATGAAATCCTGAGGTAGAAAGTTGGTGCTACACATGCTTATGATAATGTAATAATACATTCTCTCCAGATAGCTTAGAGGTACACAAAGCTTTCCGTAGGTTATTCAAATCAATAATAGTCACTCTGATTATATCTTACAAGGTAGACTGACCCTAGATCATAAACACCTGAGTAACAGATGAACAGTATTTAATATCATCTCACATTTACAGATGAAAGAAAAACAAACAAGATCCCAACAGACCAAGTAGTTTTCCCAAAGTCACACAGAAAAGAACGGGGTGAACTTGGGTCCAAAACTCAGATCTTTTGCACCTAATTCAATAAAATGCTCTAGTATACATATGTTGGCCATTCTCAGTAGACTCAAGGTCAACGATGATCACCATGTTGCTAAATCCAAAGGTAAATTCTCAGCCCTTATGGGTTTGACATATCTGCAGCCTTTGGTGCAATTGATTATTCCCTCTTCTTTAGAAAATTTTCTTCATTTGGCTTCCAGGACACAACGCTCTTTGTTTTCCTCCTACATTACTGGTTGCAACTTTTCAGTCTCCTTTGCTGAGTCCTCCTCCTTTTCTCAATCTCAGTGGGAAGGTGCTTCAAAGTTCAGTCCTTGGACCCTTTTTCTCACCTCTGTGTATTCACTCCATTGATGAGTACATCTAGTTTCACAGCTTTAAATTCCATCTGTATGCTGATAAACTCAACAAATTTATAACTCCAGCCAGGACCTCTCCCTTGAACTTCAGACCCATATATCCAACCACTTACCTGGGATGACATTTGCCTGTCTAATGGGCATTCACACATTTAATGTACCCCAGACTGAGCTCTAATCTTCATCTCTCATCCAACCTACTCCTGCACAGGTTTCTATATCTCAGTCAACTGCACTTCAATCCTTACTTTACCCAGCCCCCAAATTTGGAAACACCCCAACTACTCTCTTTCTCTCTCACCCACATCCAGCCTAGTAGTCAACCCTGATGGCCCTTCAGCAGCTCTAAAGAGCATGGCAGCAGCCATTGTGACCTAAAAATTATCCTTGCTCATCTGTATTCTTGTGTCAGCCTCTTCATTGGTCTCCCTGAGTCACCCTCTTCAAGTCTTTGCTCAAATGTCACCTTCAATGTGAAGCTTTCCTTAACCACCAAATTTTAAACTGATCAACCCCCTTTCCGCTGACACTCCATAGGCCCCTTGCTCCAGAACTTAGAATATTTTATCATGTTGCACAGCTTATTTAACTGTTTAAGTGTATTCCATCTCCCTCCTACTAGAATGTGAGCTCTAGAAGGGATTTTTTTTAAACTACATCACCACGGCACAGAGAAGATGCTCCATAACATTTTGTTGAATGAGTGAATAGACAACCCTCAAGTATTCCCCAGCCTGACACCCCTAACCCTCTACTCTCAACTTCTAGTTACTATCTGGTTGTTGAATTTCTTGGTTTTCCTCACCCCTCAGATGTTTCACCTGATGTCCTGTGAGACAGTGTGCCTGGCTACTATGTTCCCTCCTTTGCTTCTTTTTTTTTTTAAATAAATGATTTTTTATTTAAGCCACTGAGGTTTTTTTGTTTGTTTGCTTTGTTTTATTTATTTATATATATATTTTTTTGGCTGCATTGGGTCTTTGTTGCTGCACGTGGGCTTTCTCTTATTGTGTTGAGTGGGGGCAACACTTCGTTGTGGTGTGCGGGCTTCTCATTGAGGTGGCTTCTCTTTGCGGAGCACGGGCTCTGGGCACATGGGCTTCAGTAGTTGTGGCGCATGGGCTTAGTTGCTCCACAGCGTGTGGGATCTTCCCAGACCAGGGATTGAACCCATGTCCCCTGCATTGGCAGGCAGAGTCTTAACCACTGC
This sequence comes from Delphinus delphis, assembly GCF_949987515.2. Taxonomy (NCBI): domain Eukaryota; kingdom Metazoa; phylum Chordata; class Mammalia; order Artiodactyla; family Delphinidae; genus Delphinus; species Delphinus delphis. The sequence goes on along the minus strand of NC_082702.1, from coordinate 18,936,836 downwards.
ACCACCAGGGAAGTCCCTTCCTTTGCTTCTTAAACAGCCTTCCAGGTTCCTGTGGCAACAAAAAGAAAAAAATTTTGCCCCTCTCACCAGGATCATCCTCTGCTTCTCTGAAATGGATTGGAAACCTCATGGTCCAGCTAATTGTTTTCCTTTGTCATGACATTTCTCCTGACTATGCCAACCCCTATTGACCTCCCCCATTTCTGAATGATTTGGAGGCATGTTTGATAGTAATAATAAATATTTACATGATTAAATGTTGTAACAATAATATTAAGGAGATATTATTCATACCCATTTTACCCACAAGGAGGCCCAGAGAAGTTAGACTACTTATCCAAGTTACAAAGAGTAAAAATTCAAATGCAGGCAGGTCTAAATTCAAATCTTGTGTCCTGAAGTCTGTCACACTTAACTGTGAGAACCAAAGTTAAATTCTTGGCCCTTTCTAATTATTTCCTGAAGGTGAGACCCAAGTTCCCTAGTGGCTCAAGTACAAGAACTGTCCTACTCCTGGTCTGTTAATCTGAAACCTCTATGGGGCCCAGCACATTCATGGCTTAATGGAGACTTCTTGCCAAATTCACCAGATTTGGTGACTTTTGCTTGGGTAGGAGAGGAAACAGGACAACTTTCAGATCCATTACACAAAGAAAGAACACCCTGGTGGGAAAGTGCCCCATGAGGGAGCCAGGCAATAAGCCTCTTGCTCTCTTCCCATCCTGCTTCACTCCTGCACTTGGCGGAAAACAAAATGGCACAGAGCTGTTCATTACTATAGGAAGAGAAAAGATAGGTATGCTTGCTCATTTTCCAACCAAATGATTTTCTGCTCCTTAAGTGACCTTTTCAGGCATTATTATGAGGGTCTCAGACACCTCTGGAATCAGCTGATACAAATTCATCCATCCACCTACCACCCACTGACCAATGTTTGTTTATTGATGCCTACCTGCGTACTCAATCCCAGGGGAGATACAAAATTTCTTCTTTGTGTTACCAGATTACAAATAAGCTGGTGCAAGTGACAAGTCAGAGAGCAAGATAAGTTACTGTCTCCATGCACTGTGCTTTACAGTTTATAAAGCGTGTTCTCATACATCTTATCTTAACTTTAACATCTCCTGGCTGCAGACACTGTATCAATGAAGAGCTCGGTGCAAGATCATAGAGTAAGTATGCAGATATTCAAAGTTCAAACCCAGTTTTCAGACTCTAAGTCCAGTGCTCTTTGCACCAATCCAATTACATGGATCCAATTACACACCAGCCAATTACATCCTAATCCCTACCTAAGTGATAGAAAATAGGTGGAGTCTGCTCTGATCTCCTTCATGAAAGCCGACACTCAACCACAAGCTGGGAATGCTCTTACTTATCACTGAGGGCTGCCACCTTGCCTTGGACATGGTTGTAATCCCTAGAAGACAGAGAAAACTCCTGTAAGGAGCAATGCTCAACAATACTCTCCCTTAGCCACGAAGTCTTCCCCAGCTGCTCCAGCCACACACACCTGACTCCTCTCCAAACCAAGTACAAATTTAGTGCTCAATAACCATGTGCTGGTTGAGGGAATATGGACCAAGTGTGACTGTGGGCTACAGCATCTCTTACGGTCATGATCTCTATCCAAACTTCTTCCCTTTATGATCTCATCCCTCCTCTTGACTGTGGGACACAGGCCAGCCTTTGGAATAAGAGGTGGTTCTGGCACGTTTGTGTCTATGGGCATTCGATGTCTTTCAGTGGCCAGGAGAATCAACCACAGACTCTTCAAACATAACTTCCAACTTTGCTTCTCTAACTTCCAACTTCGTGATAAAATGGAAAATCCTACACCCCCTTGCTGGCCAGAGTGCCAGCCCTTCCACCCCGAAACCATCTCTCCGTCCTTGATGTCAACTGTCAACATCTCAAACCAGGGCTTGGGACTTTGCCACATGGGATGCCTTTGGTTAGTGACTCAACACAGCGTGGTTTGGGTGGATTTAGTGCAATCTATAAGGATTGCAGAGAGCTGTTTAGGGAGGGTAAAGTGCCTGCCCCCAGTCAGGCAGACAGTCCACGCCCAGCCAAGAAGAAAGCTAAAAGAGTCACCACTCCCACTGCATGTTCTAACCACTAGACTGAGCTCCCGTTGCTTGACAAAAATGATTTGCTTTTAATTAAAATAGGAGCATAAATTATTTTTATCCCTGTATTATTGGGTGGTAAGTAAATTCACAGTAACTCACTGGATTTTTAAAAATCTATTTTAAATATAAACACACTGCCATATTTTCTGTGGGTTTGAAAGCTTATGTTAAGTTTGCAAATAAGTCAACTCCATAAAGATAACATCTTTCCCTAAAAAATGTGTTGCAATCTAATAGCATGCTATGGAAAATTAACATCTTATTAACAACATACATGAACCATCCCTCAGTTGAAAAGGTGCAGAGTCGACCTGTGTTCCTTACTGGCCCCCGAGCCCAGGTTGACTGACACGGCAGCCTCCAAACTGTCTCCCTCCTCTGGGGATGTTCTCTGCACCCCTCACAGGACTGTTATTTTATTTTGAGTGGTGCCAAACTTTATTTTTGAACCTACCTTGTTACATGTCTGACAGGTGCCGTATTCACAGAGGGACCTGTATCACTTTGGTCCACTCTGAAAAGACGCATGTCAGATAGGGCTGCATGGAGATGTGCCCAGCTGTCTGTCTGAGCACCAAGGATCCAGGTAAACCGCTGTAAGGACATTAACAGACAGACCTCAGACGTCTACAGACCCACTCTTGGTGATGGAGACAAAGCACCAGACTTCCTATCCATTCCATGGAAAATAAAAGCCCAAGGCCACATAGGGCCAGACATCAATTTTAGACATAATGAAAGTTGCCTTCTAGCATCCTCTCTTTTTTTTTTTGTAGTAAACATTTTACTTTATTTTTATTTTATTTTATTTTTTAAGCCTTTTTCTATCCTCTTCTGCCCCCTCTGTATCTACCTCTCCCTAAAGAGTGGTTTATTTGCCCAGCAGACTAACGAAGGACCCCAGCTTCTTATTGTGTCTCCATGACCAATGTTTTCAGCATCTTTCTTGGACATGAGCTTTTAAGGGGGCTCAGCTGGCACCACACCCAAGCCCGCCTTGACCTTGCTTCTCTCCCCCACCTCCCTAGATCACTGTTCTTCAAGATTTTACCAAAATAAGTCTTATGTAAATAGGAAAAGGGA